>NC_135307.1:176473920-176786844 GCF_048772815.1 Callospermophilus lateralis | reverse complement strand
AGCACTGAGGATTGAACCCCCAGGACACTATACCATAGAGCTACATTCCCAGCCTTTTTTTTTTTTTTTTTTTCAGTTTTTATTTTGAGTCAACATTTCACTAAGTTGCTCAGGTTGGTCTTGAACTTGTGATCTTGCTGGCTCAGCCTCTGGAGTCACTGGGATTATAGGCTGTGTACATAATAAATACTCATTCCTACTACTAGATTTTTGTTTTAATAGATTCCTGCAGCAGTTGTAGATGGGTCAATCAGAGGGGGCTGATATTAGAGTCCTCAAGTTGGTCTGAATCCATTTAAGTAATCCTAGAATGATGAAGATCTGTACTAAGAGAAGGCTGAGTAAAGGGGAAGGGATGGTCAAGCTGATCAAATAATATGCGTTCTTTGAGAACAAGGCTTTGAGGAGCATCAGCCCCATTCTGGAGTTGACTTTCCCCAGAGTAGCCTAGATCCTTCTAGTAGATATTGCTATTTAGAAAGCAAATCTGAATGTGTGTGTTCATTGCTATTGGGGTGTCATTACTTCTAGGCCCTATCAGGACATAGGTAGGAAATAATATACATGAACATGTATGCATTTCTTTATTATATGTCCATATATTAAACGCACCAATTACTTTATATCCAATTCAATCTACCATCACAGGGGTTATTATACCCTTCTTCTTTGCCATATTTATTAACTCCTTTCTCTCATAGAAACCTGACCCTCCCCCTTAATGTATTTACTGTTTTGATCATCCTTCCTGTATGTAGTCAATCTTCTGAAAACTCATATTGGACAAACTCAACAAAGTGGGAGAAGGCTGTGTGTTCAGTAATAATTCTTTTTTTTTTTTTTTTTTTAATGGTGCTGGGGATGGAACCCGGGGCCTTTGGATAGTAGGCACCTATACCACTGAACTGTATCCCCAGCTCAATAGTTTTTCAGAGTGGATTAGAGATTCTCTGCTGCTTTAGAATGAAAGTACATTGTAACCAGTAGGAGTTTGTTTATAGTAGTTTCTGTGTTTGGACTATGGAATTGATATAGTAACCATGGCATTCAGAATATAGGTATCACAGGGGGATTATTGAGTAAATATGGTCATTATAATCAATCTTTATTCATGTATTCTGTATTTGTTAATTATTACCTGGTTGCTAAATTTTATTTGTAATTACAAAATCAATAATTCAAGTACTTTTAGTCATTTGCAGATATGTACAGTGTGAGAAATTTGAGCCACTAGTGTACACTGTTCTCAGCTGAAGTCGAACAAGGCAACACTCTGCCCTCTTATTTCAACTTTGAAACTGTAAAAAGTATCCTTTTAGTGGTCTGTGTAGTACCAGGTTTTTCACATTTTGTGCTTTGTTGGTGATATATTTGTTTAAACTGCCCCCAAATATAATGCTGGAATGTTGTCTAGCATGGCCAAGTGTTAGAAGGCTGTGGTGTCCTTTACAAGTGTCAGATATATAAGTTTTGTTCAGGGGTGAGTTGTAGTGCCATTGGCTGTGAGATTAGTGCTGATGACTGTTAAGCTGGGCACACATAAAACAAAATTATCTATTTATTAGTTGATAAAAATTTTGTAGCCAGAGACTTATAGAGATCTAATACTGTCTTTCCCCCAGGAACAGGGATTCAGTATGCTAGGTTAAAAATAATATTTTAAGAAAATGGTTCTTGCTGCTATGATAGTTTGTGGGGTAAAGGGAAGCCTATATAATTCAGTAAAAATTATTCATAATGATAATAATGCCTGGGTGTGTATTGTTTGATTATCATAGTGCTTTTACAAATGTTCTTTTAGAAAGGAACAGTTAATTATGATTTTAGAACTGTGAGACACTTTAGATAGCATCTGAATGTTTAAAATTCTAATGCCTTTCTCCATCCCACCCCTACCCCAGGAAAGTGGAGATCAGATTTAGCTTAATACTTAATATTGAACATACTGCATGCTACATTTGTTAGTTTTTTTTTTTTAATCATGAGAAGTAGGGATTTAATCTTCATTTTACAGAAAAGATAACCAAGCCCCACATAGGCTGTTAACTAATATGTAGCTTGTGAACAGAGGAACCAAGAAGCATCCCATTGCTTTCTGATTCCAAGTGCTTGGCTTTTTCCACAGTTCGCTATTTTAATCAGTTCTCTACCTAGCTAGGCATGGTGGTGCATGCCTATGATCCCAGTGGCTTGGGAGGCTGAGGCAGGAGCATTTTAATTTCAAGGACAGCCTTAGTAATTTAGCGAGGCCCTGTCTTAAAGTATAAGAAGAGCCGGGGATGTGGCTCAATAGTTAATCGCCCCTGGGTTCAATCTTTGGTACCATAAAACATAGCAAAACAAACAAAACAACTACAAAACTTACCTATGGCTAGTGTTAAAGCTAGAAGGGACCTTGGAGATAATCCCTTTACCTTTTCATGTGTTCATGGATTCTGGAGTTGGGCTACCTGGGTTCTAATCCTAAACCTGCTGTTTATTAACCATGTGACATTGGGAAGTTGCTTATTCTATACATATCTTCTTCCTTTTCTGGGTATGTAGTATACAGTATGGAGTAAAAACAATATACCTAGGTAACTGGGTGGTTATTGGAAGGTTTAAATGTTTGAGTGGAAAGTTCTAGCCCTCTACTTATGCGGTTCATTCTTTTGGCAACCAGCCTCTCATCTTCTAAGGGTCATCTCATTAATGTAAACTCAGGTAAAGTCGAAAGGGGCTTATTATAAACACAAAACTTCCTTCTATGACTCAGAAATTTTAAGGGTTTTAGGAACTCTATGCCAGGAATTAGAGATGAAGACCAAATACAAATTTCTTATTAGATCACAATATCTCAGGTACACTGTGCCTTCTACATATGGAGTCTGATATAGGTTCCTGACAGACCATGTTTTTTTTTTTTTTCCTAGAGGAACCAGACTGGCATCTCCCAGTGGATTCCAGTATGCAGCCGATTGCTACCAGTGTCTCCTACCCAAGGACAGTGGAGCCGGGCTCTGTCTGGCACTTCTCAGGTAAGGTTTGTTGTTTTTTTGGTGGATATGAAAACCTAGTGTTTATGTGCAAATGTCATGTACTTATAGATTAGCTAACCAAATTGTGTGATGGAAAAACCTCATGAGACCGCTCTGGGTCTCTCTGTGCTAGCTCAGGACTGATTCCTGCAGTATGGTGTCTTGGGCGTTGCTTCTAAATATCCCAGCAATGGAACTTAGCCTAGGATACCACGTTACAATCCGATGATTTTTACTGTTGGGGAGCTTTTCCAGATATTCATCATAGAGTTAACTTTTTTCAGTTTCTTTTCGAAGCTACTTTGTGCTGCTTTTATTTGGGGTATGAAGTGTTCTTCTTTTTCCTTTTTATGAATGTAAAATCCAAAATACAATTTTTCGAGGCCTTAGTTTACTATTGACTACGTGATTCATTATAATATAGTTCATATTGGAAATATTATGAACGGCTTTATTTCTCCTTATTTTTGTTATTCATACAAATACTTTAGTAATAAAGTGAATAAAAGTCACCTATGACTTCATGTCTGAAAACATTGGTATTTTGATCTCCAGTGGTTTTTTCCTGCCTTTGTTTGTGTGTATATACTAATTTTTTTCCCTTAAGTTCCTTAACAAATATCCACAAAGTTTTATATTCTAGCTTTTCACATATTAGACCAGATTTTATGCATGTTATTTAGATAGCCTTTATTTGATATTAAAATTATTCTCCTTTGCCCTCATAAGCTTAAACACACACATTTTTTAATTTTAATTTTAATTTATTTTTTGGTGCTGGGGATCTAACCCAAGCCTCATGATACTGGGCAAGTACTCTACCACTGAGCCATATCCCTAGCCCCTATTTTTTCTTATTTTTAATAGGGTGTTCCATTACTCTAGGTACCTCATAAGTGGAATTGTAAGTGACTTTTTGAGACTGGCTTACCTCACATAGTATAATGTCTTTATGGTTCATCAATGTTGTAGCATGTGACAGGATTTACTTTTTGCTTTTAAAGGCTGCATAATATTCCATTGCATATATATCAAATTTTTTAATCCATTTGGGTCAGTGAGCATTTGGGTTTCTTCCATCTCATAGTAGTGCTATAGTGAGCTGGGCATGATGGTGCATACCTGTAATTCTAGCTATTCTGCAGGTTGAGGCAGGAGGAGTGAAAGTTCAAGGCCAGACTGGGCAATTTAGTGTGAGACCTATCTCAAGAAAAAAAAATGAAAAAAAAGCTGGGGATGCAGCTCAGTGGAGGAGCACCCTGGGTTCAATATCCAGTACCTCAAACAAAACCCGCTATAGTGAATTATAATATAATATAGTGAGATCTTTTGAATTCTTTTGGATGTATGCCCAGATTGGATTGCTGGGTTAGCTGGA
This sequence comes from Callospermophilus lateralis, assembly GCF_048772815.1. Lineage (NCBI taxonomy): Eukaryota > Metazoa > Chordata > Mammalia > Rodentia > Sciuridae > Callospermophilus > Callospermophilus lateralis. Next base: position 176,782,449 of record NC_135307.1, on the reverse strand, counting down.
TTATATGATAATATGATAATTTTTTATTTGTTTGTTTGTTTGCTATTGGGGATTAAACCCAGAGGCACTCTACCACTGAGCTAGGTTCCCAGCTATTATTTTGAGACAGCATTTTGCTGAGCTGCCCAGACTGGCCTCTAATTTGTTAAGGAACTTTTGTTATTTTGTTATGTGCCACTATGCCTAGCTATATATGATCACTCTATTGATGGTTTTTGATTACAACAGTTATTACTGTGGTGTTTGCCTAGTATTTTCTATTTGCATCATTCTTAACATTTATTAACTATAGGTCTTTTGTAAGGAAGATCTGTCAGTTCTTCCCTACTTATTTACTTACTCAATTATTTATGTAAGTATGAACTCATGAATGTTTATTTTCTTCCATGATTTATAATCCATTTTCTAATTAGTTGTTTTATTGATCCATTTGTCACAATATTGGCTAATGAGAACACCTTCAATTTTCTTTCCCCATGCCCTCATCATTTTTGAATGCTCCCTTATTTCCTTGTATCACAAGATGTTTTAGGTTATATTTTCCTTGTTCTAACTCTAGATTCAATCATTTCTTCAAGGAACCTTGGTTGCTTTTAATGGAGAATGGTATTTCTAAATTTTATTCTCCAATAAAATTATCTGGTTGTTAAATGTGCCTGAACCTGTGTTGTTGAACTGTACTCAGGTTTTTTAAGGTAGTTTATTAGAAGGGACAGAACATAGCAATCCTTAATGAACTGTATTTAGTGTCCTAATTTTTAAAATGGTTAAGAAATAGTATTAGCTGAACAAAGTTGTTATGAAATAAGTAAGACATAAAGGTTCTGGGCACACAGGAGAGCTTCAGTAGATTATTGCTCTGCATGTTCATGTTACTTGTGTGAGTTTTCTCTTTAGGTATGAAACGAACCTTAATTTTTTTTTTTTTTTGTCCTAAAACTACCTTTACCAAGTTGTAACCTCTCCCTTGGTTTTAGTTTCCTCATCTGTGAAGTGAAAAAAGGTTAGACTAGAAGATCACTGAGATTTCTTCCAGCTCAAGTGTTATTCTAAGTTACTCTTTAATTCTTCTGTTGCCTTTTCTCCAAGCTAAACAGACTCAATTCATTTTAACCTTCCACTAGGACCTTTTATTCATCCCTTTGATCATTCCTGTGGTTCTTTTTTGGACCTTCTCCAGGTTATCCCTCTCTTTGAAAAAAAAAAAAAAAATAGAAGAAAAATCCACCTAGTTTTTATTGAATACTGACTACATGCCCAGAATAGTGTTGAGCTTTTGGGACAGAAAATAAAAGAGGTGTAAGATGGCCTGTGCCCTGGTGGATCTTATAGTTTTGCTAAACTATAAGACACACACACCTCTATGGCATTTAAGAATTGCTTCAGTCTGTTTTTCTTTCTCTGTCTCTCATCAAAGAAGTCTCTTAATTTTCAGAACTCTTTTTTTTTTTTTTTAATTATGTTTTTTGTTGTATATAGACACAACGTCTTTATTTTTCTGTGGTGCTGAGGATTGAACACAGTGCCTCATACATGCTAGGCAAGCGCTTTACCACTGAGCTATAATTCCAGCTCCAAGAACTCTTTTGAAAGCAAAAATAAGGGTGAAATTTTAGCTGGGTGTGGTGGCCCACATCTGTAATTCCAGCGACTCAGGAGGCTAAAGCTGGAGGATCAGAAGTTTGAGGCCAGCCTCAGCAAGGCTCTAAGCAACTTAGAAGACCCTGTCTCAAAAAATAAAAGGGCAGGGGATGTAGCTCAGTGGTAAAGTGCCTCATGTTCAATTTCCAGTACTAAAGCAGTTAAAAACAGATGAGATCTTTCGTTCCTTTTAACCAGGGGCCAACTGCAAAAGAGTTTATCACTGTAGATGTCTAGAACAGGCCTTTACTTTTGTTATGTGATGTAGTTTGCACACCCCTTTTATGTTGTTTCATTTGTTTTTAAAAGACGGACAGAAGTGGAACTTCAGTCTAAATCTCTGACTCTGTATTCTCTTTCCACTGCACCAGGCTTCCTCATTTTTTCTTCTTTATCTTGTCCTCTTCTAGGATGACTCCAGGTTATTCTTTTTCATTTCCAAATTTATATTGTTCACACTGCTTATTTCACATCTTTTTAAGCATTTTTTTAACATTTTATTGAGATATAAGTGATAGAAAATGGCACAAGTCATATGTGTATAGCTTAGTGAATTATTACAAAGTAAACGTACCCAGCATCTACATGGAGGAAGAACATTACCTGGACTACAGACGCCTCCATCCCTTTCTAGTCACTGCCTCCACCAGGGTTAACTAGTCTTCATTTTGAATACTGTAGATTAGTTTGCCTTTGTTTACATACATATAGTATGTAGTTTGTTTGTCTGCTGTCACTCAGACTTGTTCTAGAAATTCATCCATGTTGTTTTTTTGTAGTTATAGTTTATTAATTCTCATTGTATAGTATTTTATTATATGAATATGCCACAGTTTATTTATTTCATTGATGAATAATTGGGTTGCTTCAATTTGGGGGCTTTTATGAATAATGTTGCTATAATCATTCTTGTTCACATGTTTTAGTGAACATATGTATACATTTCTGTTTGGTAATGAAAGAGAATTGCTGAGTCTTAGAGGTTGTATATACATTCAGTTTAAGTAGATACTGCCAAGTATTTTTCCAAAGTGACTTAACATTTTACACTCCCACCAGCAGTGTCTGAGAGTTCTAGTTGCTCTACGTTCTTGCTAACACTTGGGTTATCTTTGTTTGTTTGTTTTGTGATGAGTGACAATTTAAAATGTGATATTTGGTAAACTTTTTCCCTCTTCTTCACAAGATTATGAGTCCTTTGAGAATGAGGATTCTGTCTGTATCCAGAATCCTGCATAAGGACTGGCATATCCTGGGCATTTAATAGAGGTTGGGAGAATGAAGCATATATTATTTGATGAATGTGTAGATAAGATCAGGAAGGAAATAATCAGAAGTAAAAAAGTGTACAGGTGTAAGATTCATTCACTCAACATATTCGAGGGTTTCCCTTGTGTAATGCACTGTATTGATTCTAGTGATACCTCGTTCTTACCCTGATGTTTATTTTTTGGTAGTGGTGATTGAGAGTAAACAAATACATGAATAAATATGTAATTATACATTATAGTGAGACCATCAAGGAAATGAACAGACTGATACTATGACAGAGAATAACAGGTTGAAAGGAACCTGTTTTTAGATAAGGTGTTCAGAGAAAGCCTCTTTGAAAAAAGTGACATTTCAGTATTTCATGTTATCTGTTGTCTTTTAAAAAGTTATTTATTGATGTCCTTTCAATTAAAACAAAAAATTGAGGTCTTAAATGGTCAAATGAATCTTTTTGAGAGAGCAAAGGCAAGAGTGGGTAGTACAAAAAAGTATGTGTGTTTATAGATAAGAATAGGTGTGGGACAGTTAGATGTTGTCCTTGGTACTAAGTACCTAGATACTTCAGTAGTTCAGGATAATGTGAAATGTTTTTACTTATTAATAAAGGAGGTACAAAAGTACAGTAGGAGATGGTGCAGCCAGAGAAGAAATTCATTGATGATTATTAGAGCTGTGGGCCAGAGAAAGATTATACAACCTAATAGAAAGAGAAATTAGTCTGAAGCACAACTTATTGAAACTGTTCTTGGTTGTGTTCTTTGAACTGGTGTAAATGCTTTGCATTCTAGATGGACTGTTGTGTTCTAGATGGACTATTACAATGATGTGTGTGATGTCATGGGAGGTGTTCTGTTTAGTCCCTGTTTTATAAAGCCTGCTTGATACTCAGGAATTAAATAAAGCACAAGTGTCCCTGGGACTTACCAGAAGGATTCTGACTAATCTTTTAATATCCTTGTTTGGAAAGAAATGTGAATAGTAATGTTCCACAATTAGAAATTCTATTTTCCTTCATTAAGATTAAAGAGGAAAATCATTTTCATTCCTTGTGTCCCATCTCTTCTTGGAATAAACCAGAGTTGAGGGATTAACTCTCTTCCTGCTCCCTCCCCACCCTTTTTTATTGTAAAGGTAATAAAACTTACTGAGGGTTTGGAAACTAGATTCCTAAACTTAGTCACGGTTCTTTTTTCTCCCACCAGTACTGGGGAATGAACCCACAGCTCCATGCATACTAGGCAAGCACTCTACCACCGAGGCACATCCTAGCTATTACCCATAATTCTAATGTAACAAAATGACCCTTTTTCTGTATGTTGCTTCCTAGATTTACCCATATACATTTATGGTTTTGCCTGTAATTTTATCCATATTATTAGCATTTTTGTGTTAAAAATAATAATTTCTAATGTAACCATGACTTTGGGTGCTAGAATGGGACAGGGTACATTTTAAGAAATGTACTACTTTGATGTGACATGTTGTTAGTGGGGGAAGTTGTGCGTTATGGGGAAGAGGGCATGTGGGAACTCTGTGCTTGGATTTTGCTATGAACCTAAAAACTGCTTTAAAAAGCCTGTTAAAAATAGCAGTGGTTACCTGATTATCCATTGAGTGCCTTAGTTTAATTAACTCTCCTCATTGGACTTTCCCTTCAGTTTTCACTCTTGTAAGTAATGCTACAATGAAGATCTCTTGCATGTAGTTTTTCTCTTTTATGTTTCCAAAACTGTGTATTGTTCTTAATAAAAACAGCAATCTAGTAGAGTTGTGGTGAAGATTAAAGAAGGATAGAAGGATTTTTATATGGCAGTTAGCATAGTACATGGCACATATAATTATAAATAGTAGCTATTTATTAATTACCAAATTGTTTTCAAATGCAGTGTGAACATAAAAGGAAACCAATTATGGTCTGAACAATGATGTTGATGATGATGTTGGTGATGATGCAAATTTCTGTTTATTGAATATCTATTTTGTGAGAGACACTTTATATAATTGTCCCCTTTAATCCTCACTGCAATAAATGAGGTTCAGTAAGTTACCCATAGCCACTGAGCTTGTAGGTGACTGAAACAGGTTTTAAATTTAAACTTAATGTCTTTGGGGTTTTTACCTCTGTGTACTGCACAGCTTCTGATATTTAGATACTAAATCTGAGTCAACTTTAGGAAACAGAATTATAATAAGTATCTATAATTAGTATTATATGTGTAGTATAATTAGTATATATATAATCTATAATCTATAATTCTGTTTCCTAAAGTTAACTCAGATTTAATTCCATGTTTCCAGGGCTGAATCCTTTTATTTCTTCAAGTATTTATTAGGTATCTATTGAGCACCTACCATGTATGAGACGCCATTTCAGGGGCTGATCTTGGGTCCTCTTGGTGATCACATCACCAGGAACTATGTTAAACAGGGTTGGATAGCACCTGTAGTCCTATTTCAAAGCAGTTTTCTCAGATTAACTCTCTAAGTACATGTTCATTGTTGCTTATGTTTGTTTTTTTATATCCCAGTTGCCCCAGATGAGCCAATCCCGAACCTGTGGTAGGTCAGAACAGATTCCTGGAACAGATGTGCAGCAAAGTAGGAATTATCACAGCACAAATAAGGTGAGAATTATTAATGTTTTCTTTGTTTATGTAGTGCTTTCAGACAAATGTTCTTTTTTTATTATTTATTTTTTAGTTGTAGTTGGACACAATATCTTTATTTTATTTTTATGTGGTGCTGAGGATCGAACCTAGGGCCTCACATGTGCTAGGTGAGCACTTTGCCGCTGAGCCACAACCCCAGCCCCCAGATGTTCTTTTATATGTTTGTGTGGTGCTGGGAATTGAACCAAGGGGTACTCTACACTGAGCTACACCCTCAGCCCTTTTTATTTATTTATTTATTTTTATTTTTTTGTACTGGGGACTGAACCTAGGGACATTTAACACTGAGTCACATCCTCAGTCCCTTTTTTGAGATGGTCTTTCTAAGTTGCTGAAACTAGCTTTGAACTTGTGATCCTTCTGCCTCAGCCTCCCAAGTTGCTGCGATTATAGGCATGTGCCACCACACCTGGTCTTTTTTTTTAATATTTATTTTTTAGTTGTAGGTGGACACAATACCTTTTTTATTTTGAAATAAGGTCTCACTAAATTGCTGAGGCTGTCCTTGACTTGCAATCCTCCTGCCTCAGCCATCTGAATTTCTGGGATTTAGAAGCATGCACCATCATACCTGACCAGATGTTCTTTTTTAAATATTTTTTTAGTTGTAGATAAACATACAGCATGTTTATTTTTATATGGAGCTGAGGATTGAACCCAGTGCCTTACACATGTGAGGCGGGCACTTTACCACTGAGCTACAACCCCAGCCTCCAGATGTTCTTATTTTGATCTCAATAATATCTTTCCTTCTGTGTGGCAAGGAATTTAAGCAAATATAGAAGTGAGGCTTGGGGAGTTGAAATGATTTGCTCAATGTTACAAAGGATGGTAACAGACAAACTGAATTATTTGAACCTCAGCCTTCTAAAATTAGTCCTGTGTTTCTTCACTGTACTATCTTGTCTGGGAAGCATTTTAGAGGAGAAGATTCTTCATGGATTTTGGACAAATTATTTAACTTTTAGAGTTTTTTTTTTTTTTTTTTTAAATTGGTTTAGATAGCCTGCTTTTCTTTGGAGAGCTTAGTATTAGAACAGGTTTTCCTTGGAGTTTATTTTCAAATTGCAATATTTATGTTTTCTATATTTATTGTACTGTATGGTTTGGGCATTAGATGTCCTCCAGAAGCTTATGTTTGAGACATACAAGAACATTCAGAGGTAGAATGATTGGGTAATGAGAGCCTTAACCCAATTAGTGAATTTATATCCCCTGATGGAATTAACTGAGTGGTAACTGAAGGCAGGTAGGTGAGGCTGAAGGTGGGGGGACATACCTTGGAGTATATATTTTGTATCTGGAGAGTAGAGTCTCTCTCTGTCTCCTTGCTGATCATCATGTGAGCCACTCCTCTTTGCCACACCTTTCTGCCATGATGTTCAGTTTTATCTCCATTCCTGAGGAATAGAGCCAATTATTTGTGGACAGAGACCTCTGAAACCATGAGCCCCCAAATAAACTTTCCTCCTAAAATTATTCTTGTCAGGTCTTTTAGTCACAGTTGCAACAAATTAACTAAAACGTACTAAGAATATAAGGCTGGGTGCAGTGGCACATGCCTATAATCCCAGTGGCTCAAGAAGCTGAGGCAGGAGTAAAAGCAAGGCACTAAACCACTCTAAATAAAATACAAAAAATAGGGCTGGGGATGTGGCTCTGTGGTCTAGTGACCCCGAGTTCAATATCCGGTACCAAAAAAAAAAAAAAGTTGAAAAACATTGTATTCAGGGTTTACTTTGATTGACTGTGGTTTTGGATGATTTGCCTGTTTTCAAATAGTATTTTTCTCACTTTTCCTTTTACACACCAATAATATTTCTCTTCACAGAATTTTTCTTTAGGAGATGGGGATCAAGATTCCTATTAAGGAGTAGAAATATAGCTCCATGGTAGAATGCGTGCCTAGTATGTGCCAAGTTCCCAAAAAACCCTAAACAAACAATACCAACAACAACCAAAAAATTTCATTTTGAAAGTACTCTTTTTTGATATAGTTTTTATTCTAAAGATCCTAAATTTATCGTTTCCTAGACATGGGCTCATAAGCCCATGGTCAGTGAAGTGGATATCACTTGCTTTGTAATTTGGAAGACATGTATTAGATAACATTTCAGCTGGGGCTGGGCATGTGGCTCAAGCGGTAGCACGTTCACCTGGCATGTGTGTGACCCGGGTTCGATCCTCAGCACCACAAACAAAAACAAAGATGTTGTGTCTGCCGAAAACTAAAAAATAAATATTAAAAAATTATCTCTCTCTCTCTCAAAAAAAACCAAAAAACAAAAAAACATTTCAGCTGTATTTGTACTGTTCTGATGTCTAATGAAATGAAAAATAAAAATTGTAGGAAACCGAGACTGAGGCAGGGGGATCTTGAGTTCAAAGCCAGCCTCAGCCGTAGTGAGGCACTAAGCAACTCAGTGAGACCCTATCTCTAAATAAAATACAAAATAGGGCTGGGGATGTGGCTTAGTGGTTGAGAGCCCCTGAATTTAATCCCTAGTACCCACCCCCAAACCCCACACACAAAAAAATTGAAGGTAAGGCAGGCTCAGTAGCACACACCTGTAATCTTGGTGACTCAGGAGGGAGGCTGAGGCAGGAGGATTGCAAGTTCTAGGCAACTTAGTGAGACCCTCAGTAACTTAGCAAGACTCTGTCTCAAAACAGAAAATAAAAAAGGGCTAGAGATATAGCTTAGTGTGGTAAGAGTGCCTGTGGGTTCAGTCTTCAGTACAAAAAGAAAAAAAAAATTGTAGGGAATAAAATGTCTAAGCAATTTTTTTTTTACAACTTATTTTGGTTTCTTTCTCTTTGGCTATTTGACTAAGTAGCTTTCTGCTACCAAGGATTCCCTACAGCCTGTTGAAGAGAAGGTTGGTGCTTTCACGAAGATAATAGAAGCCATGGGATTCACAGGACCATTGAAATACAGTAAATGGGTAAAGTCTTCTAAATTCTTCTCATTTTTTTATTTTGGGTTTTGTTCTTTCTCTTTCCCATAGAAGATTTTTTAAAAGCTTGTTTGCTCTCATGAAATTCATATGTTGTTTTGATAATTTCCTAGAAATGCACTCCCCACCTCAAGCCTCCACTTCTTGATCAGTGAGACTGAAATGTAGCATGTGGGACTGAAATACTCCTTTTTTAGTTGTAAGCTGCCTTGGAAGCAGCTTACAGTAGCAGGCACCCAGTAAGATTGCACCTTTCAGTGGTATGCCATGTAGAAGAGTGCAGAGGGTCAGACGGGCGGCATTCTTAAGGAAGCATAAGTCTCCAATGAATTCATTTTTTTAAAAAATTATTTTATTTTCTAATTTGTTCTAATTAGTTATATATGACAGTGGAATGCATTTTGACACATTATACACAAGTGGAATACAACTTCTCATTACTCTGGCTGTACATGATATAGAGTCATACCCGTAGTGTAGGATGAATCCATTTTCATTAAGTGATTTTTTTCCCTAGGTCATTATAGTGACATTCTTTAAAATTTTAGAAAAAGCATCTTTTTTATTAAAATTGACTCCATGACTTTGTTATAATTGACTTCTTGTCAATACTTGACCTAGCACCTTCTTTCTTGTACAGTAGTTGCTGTAAATGAATGAGTGTTCTCTCTGTATCAGGTGTATACTGGTTCTTATTTATACCTTTAATCAATTTAGTAATAGAACATTAGTGATTCTGTTCTTCTCATACCACTTATTTCCTATGACTATTCTATCACTGTGGCAAAGTGTCTCTTAATGCCTTTCAAGGTTGCTAGAATATTTGATAAGTCTAATCATTGTCAGTTGTAAGTCAGAGCATACCAACACAAAGTGGTAGGAAAGACATTTCTAGAAAAAGTCATAACTTTGCTCAAAATAAGTAATGACATTTATACTGTTTTAACAAGTTGGATTCAAATTAGAATTTCAGTTTTAATATGGACTCTACTCTTTGTTTCTTCTTACTTGCTTTCTCTTCCTAACAGTCATTACTACAGCAGATAGAGGTTTTGCTTTGTATGTGAATTCTGAAAAGTCAGCAGTGATTGCACAAGAATTTGTTTATTTTTTATTAGGGGATTTTTGAAATGTATAGAGAGGGCACAAATGCTAAGGAGTAATGATATTCTTGAGACCCTGAGGTTATGAGGTACTTTCCAAATCATCAAGGAAATATTAAGTTTATTAAAGTTATATATATATGTGTGTGTGTGTGTATATATATGTATGTATGTATTTTTCATCTTAATTCTTTGACGGTTGATAAATTATTGACTTATTTAGTAATGTATTAACCAGAATCTTTTTCCCTATTTTTTAAAAAAGGTAGTGATTTAGATTTTAAAACTTGAAATATGTTTTGTTTGAAAATTAGAAGAGGGAAATGAAAGCAGAAAAAAGAAAGAAAAGAAAAATTTACTGTTTTATTCATTTCTTGGTTATTGGGTTCCACTTGGTTACTACCATATGCTTTGTCTAGTCTGGTTTTTTTTTTTTTTTTTTTTTTTTTATGATTCCAGAGGGAAAATTGGCTACCATTTGGAGGATTACTAAATCATCAAGAACATTCCTTCACTCTTGTAGCTTAGGTTAGCCTCTGATTTTTTTTGGTCCCCTTTGTGACCTCAACTAAATTCCTAATATTTGCATTAAAAAATATCTTTGTGATGTGGCATTGTCTACTTTCTATAATCTTTGTTTTTAAAACTTATGACAGCAAAATACCAAAGTCTACCATTCTACTATGGTTGTGTTGGGAAAATCTAGATATAACTCCTCCACTTCCCCTTTATTTCCAAGAATTGAACCAAGAGGCTCTTTACTGCTGAGCTATATCCCTGACCTCACCCTTTTTTTAAAAAGATATTTTTTAGTTGTCAGTGGACCTTTATTTTATTTATTTATATGCGGTGCTGAGAATCGAACTCAGTGCCTCACACATAGGCAAATGCTCTATCACTGAGCCACCACCCTAGCCCCCCAACTCTTTTTACTTTTTATTTATAGATAGGGTCTTGCTAAGTTGCTCAGAGGAGCCTTTAATTTTTTTTTTTTTTTTGGCGGGGCGGGGGTACTGGGGATTCAACTCGGGCACTCAACCACCCAGCCACATCCCCAGCCCAGCCCTAATTTGTATTTTATTTAGAGACAAGGTCTCACTGAGTTGCTTAGTGCCTTGCTTTTGCTGAGGCTGGCTTTGAATTTGTGATCCTCCTGCCTCAGCCTCCTGAGATTAAAGGTGTGTGTGCTACCGTGCCTGGCACAGCCTTGAACTTTTTTTTTTTTTTTTTTTAAAGAGAGAGAGAGAAATTTCAGTATTTATTTTTCAGTTTTTGGTGGACACAACATCTTTGTTTGTATGTAGTGCTGAGGATTGAACCCGGGCCGCACGCATGCCAGGTGAGCGCGCTACCGCTTGAGCCACATCCCCAGCCCCAACCTTGAACTTTTGATGCTTCTATATCAGCCTCCAAGTTGCTGGGATTACTGGTGTGTACCACCATCCAGCCTCCATTTTGAAAAACTAAAGAGCCCTTTCAATAATGTTAACTCAGAAATCTATGGCTAGACACTGTATTTGATTGCATCAGATTGTATTTGATCTGCAAAATTTACAGAATTCTTTATGTATTTCATTAGGAAGTAAAATGCTGGCTTATCTATCCATGTCAGCAGTATCAAATGTCTTTATACTTTTCTTTAATGTTTTCATGTATAGTTCCCATTTTTTTTAGAGTCATAATTAGGATTTTTTAAAACTTTTTAAAATTTTTTTTAGTTGTAGATGGACAATACAGTATCTTTACTTATTTTTATGTAGTGCTGAGGATTGAACCCAGTACGTCACACATGTGAGGCAAGTGCTCTACCACTGAGCTACAGCCCCAGCCCATAATTAGGATTTTAAATGTAGCTTTTCCTTATTTCTTGTAGTGTCCTGAAATAACCACTCTTTTATATTATATTTGTATAGCAATATCATATAAGAAAGGACAGCACATGCCATGATTCAAGCACATGCCATGGAATGGATAGGTTTTGTATTAGCATTGAGCCAAAAATTTATTTTTGTTCTGAAGGACATGAGAAACTGGAATATATTCAGAGTTGGACAGTGAGTCTTGTGAAAGTTTAGAAACTGTTGAATAAAGAATGGTTGAAGGAAACAGGGATGCTTATCTGAGTTACTCCAATGGCCAGAAAAATGTCTAATGAATATTATATGAAGCAGATTTAAGTTCAGTACAATGAAAATCTAAGAACTGTTCTTCAGTAGGATAGGTAGCCTTGCAAAAAGTCATTGATCTTATTTGAACAGGGGCCCATTCATGAATCAAGAATGCTGAAGAAGGAATTCCAGTACAGAATAGAATGCATAGAATTCTATCAGTTTCTGGGAGATCATCCTAAAGCTGTCCTAGATACTTCTGTTTCGGTCAAGTAGCCTGACGAAGCCTTCCAAAGTTAGAATGAAATAAACATGAAATCATCCAAGGACCAGAACAGCTTGTATTGACTTGGTGGAAATTTGGTCCATTTACCTCTTTAACTTATATTAATGCATAATTCTTGGATAACTTCTTTCCATTTATTATGTCCAGTCCCTGTGTGATAATCTTCAGGGACTTGCTTTAGAGATTTGTCCAGGAAAATGGCTCACCCAAGTATAAAGGCTTGGCTTTGCTGCAGGAGAAGTGAAGAACTGTAAAATGCTCTTGATTTCTACAGTTTGAGCACTGTATAAATACCCAAGCCAATCTGGTGAACTCTTCATTATTATTATTATTTTTTAATTGGTTGGTCAAAACATTACAAAGCTCTTTTTTTTTTTTTTTTTTTAAATTTGAACAGCAATTCTATTCTTTTTTTTTTTTATTGGTTGTTCAAAACATTACAAAGCTCTTGACATATCATATTTCATACATTAGATTCAAGTGGGTTATGAACTCCCATTTTTACCCCAAATACAGATTGCAGAATCACATCGGTTACACATCCACAATTTTACATAATGCCCTATTAGTAACTGTTGTATGAACTCTTCATTATTTGTAATGAGTGCTTTTTCATGAACATATTATGGGGGAAAGCTTCCTTCTCAAGGAGAGACGTGGTCCTTGGAGGCAAGTCTGCTTTTCCTAGGGCAGGGTGATTAATTGTGAACCTAACAGACTTTATATAGAGGAAGCTAAAGGAAACTGCAGGATTAAAAAAAAAAAAAGAGAGAAAGAAATAAACAATTAGGGATTTTAGTTAAAATTATAAACTGATCTAGAGTTGGACAAGGCCATAAGTTTCTAAAAGGCACAGATTTTTGTCTGTTTTGTTTTCCTCTCTATTCAGCTCCTAGAACATTGTCAAATGAGGTGGAAAACTAAGGGATTTCCAGAATTCCTATCTCAAGGTTAGGAATAGACCTGAGAAGGCCATAATAGTAGTATAATGATAGCATAATTTAGAGGATTGTACAGATCAGTGCTTCCCAAAATGTATTCTGTGGTTAAGTACTTAAAATAACTGCAGATGTTAACAAAGTTAAACAGGTTTTCTTTTCTTATTTTTGTATTTTGATATGGGTGAATTACATCGATTGATTTGCCAGTGTTGAATCAACTTTGCATTTATGGATAAATCCCACTTGATCATGATATATTGTCCTTTTTATATATTTTATTAAGGAATTTTGCAACTATGTTTATGAAGATTATAATTCTAAAGTTTACCTTTCTTTCTTTCTTTATTTTTTCTATTTTTTTTAAGAGAGAGAGGGAAGAGAGAGGGAGAGAGAGGGAATTTTTTCAATACTTATTTTTTTAGTTTTTGGCGGACACAACATCTTTGTTTGTATATGGTGCTGAGGATCGAACCCGGGCCACATGCATGCCAGGCGAGTGCGCTACTGCTTGAGCCACATCCCCAGCCCCTAGCTTTCTTTCTTTTTTTTGGTACCAGGGATTGAACTCAGGGGTACTCAACCACTAAGCCACATCCCCAGCCCTATTTTATATTTTATTTAGAAACAGGGTCTCATTGAGTTGTTTAGCTCCTTGCCAGGGCTAAGGCTGGCTTTGAACTCGCAATCCTCCTGTCTCAGCCTCTCAAGCTGCTGGGATTATAGCATCACGCCCAGCAGTTTAGCTTTCTTCTAATGACTGATTTTGATATCAGGATAATGGTTTTATAAATGAGTTGTGACATGTTCTTTTCCTCTACTTTACCAGAAGTGTAGCTTTGGTATTGTTTCCTTCTTTATTTCTTTTTCTTTTCTTTCTTTCTTTCCTTTTTTTTTTTTGTAATACTGGGGATCCCATCCAGGGGTGCTCTACTGCTGAATTATGTCCCCCAGCCCTTTTTATTTTTTTGTTTTGAGACTGGGTTTCACTAAGTTGCCTAGGCTGGCTTTGAACTTGCAATCTTCCTGCCTCAGCCTCCTAGTCCTCCTGCCTTAGCCTTGGAGTTGCTGGGATTAGAGGAGTGTGTGGCTGTACCCAACATTTAAAGAAATGACACGAGCCAGGTGTGATGATACATGCCTATAATCTCAGGGACCAGGAAGGCTGAGACAGGAAGATCTCAGGCTTTTTTGTCTCAAAACAAAAAGTAAAAGGGATTGAGGGATGTAGCTCAGTGGTTGAGGTCCCCCAAGTTAATTCCCAGTAGCACAAAATAAAAATAAATATTGGGTGTAATTCTCTAAGATGCCATCTGGACCTGCAGTTTTCTTTATGGGAAAGTTTTTAACCACAAATCAAATTTCTTTGAGAGATAACAGGACTATACCTGTTATTTATTTATCCTTGTGAGTTTTGCTAGATTGTAGCTTTCAAAAATCTGCCCATTTCATCTAAGTAATCACATTCATTGCCCATGGTTGTTCATAATATTCTCTCATTATCCTATTAATGCCTTTAAGATATGTAGTTATGTCCCCTCTCTGATTCTTGATATTGGCACTTTAAATCCTCTGTTTTATTTCTTTGATAAATCTGGCTAATTTTATTTATTTATTTTCAAATTTTTCCAATTTGATTTTATTTTTTCCATATTTTTATTGATGCATTATAGTTGTACATAATTATTATACATAATGGTGAGATTTATTGTTACATATTTGTACATGTAACAATATAATTTGGTTACTGTGATTCTCCAGTATTTTATTTTCTTCCTCCCCTCTGGCTAATTTTACTTATATTTTTAAAGAACCAAATTTAGGTTCTTTGATTTTCTATATTATTTTTCATTGGTTTCTATTTTTTAGGCTATCATTATTTCTACTTGCTTTTCAGTTTAATTTGCTCTTCTTTTTTAGAGTTTTACCATGAATTTTATTTAGAGGTAGACTTCTAAACTGCTGATTTACTCCCCAGACTATATATCTGATTTTCATCTGTTTATGTGTTCTGGTTTTTTTCCATATAAGCTTTATATAAAAGGCTTTGAAAATGTGATAGACCTCAAATTAACAAATCTTCATTACAATCAGAAACATAATCCTGACTTAATTTATTATAGGCATTTCTGCTCATCAGAGACACTGTTTTGGTTTTGGGTTTTTTTTTTTTTTGTGACTCTAGAATGTATAGAAAAATATGAACATTGTATAGCATTGGGTATAGTTTATCTTTGGTGATTTGAAGTTTTATTAACAGTTCCAGTGAATTGGACATTGCTTGTCTTCAATTGCTATGCCATTCTTAGTCTGTGCATGTTTTTGTTTGCATATTTGAGTTTTAACTTTTTCTTTTTTAAAAATTATTTTATTTTATTTTTACTAAATTATTTATTTATATATGACGGCAGAATGCAATTCATTTCATATTACACATAGAGCACAATTTTTCAAGTCACTGGTTGTACACAAAAATATGGAACGCTTCACAGATTTGTGTGTCATTCTTGCGCAGGGGCAATGCTAATCTTTTCTTTATCATTCCAATTTTAGTATATGTGCTGCTGAAGAGAACACTTCCCTGTCTTTTTTTTTTTTAATATTTATTTTTTAGTTGTACACAATACCTTTATTTTGTTTTTATTTCTATGTGGCGCTGAGGATCGAACCCAGGGCCTCGCACTTACTAGTCAAGCGCTCTACAGCTGAGCCACAACCCCAGTCCCTAACCTGTCTTTTTAAGAAAGAAAAATAAAACTTCTACAAGTGGTTTCCTTGATGTGCTAATTTAAGTTAGTTGTATCCTTAATGGAAAAAAAAATTTTGAGGGGGGGAGGGGTTTCTGGGGATTGAATCCAAGAGCACTTTCCCACTGAGTCATGTCCTCAGCTCCCCACTTTTTTTTTTTTGAGACAGGGTCTCATTGAGTTGCTGAGGCTAGCTTTGAACTTTCAATCCTCCCACCTCAGCCTCCCAAATCATTGGGATTACAGGTGTGTGATACCTTGCCCCCTTAATGTTTTAAAAATCCTTGAAAATATGTTTCTGTAGCACTGAGTTGGTCTTCAGACTTTTAACAATTCAGTTTAGCTCTTCCCCTCCCCTCCCCAGTACTGGGGATTGAACCCAGGGCTTGTGCTTGCCTTGTGCTTGCCTCTACCATTGCAGTATATCCCCACACCTTCCTAATTTCATTTTGAGACAAGGTATCACTAAATTGCTTAGGCTGGTCTCAAACTAATGATCTTTCTGCCCAGCCTCCTGAGTAGCAGGGATTCCAGGTGTACAGTGTCACATCAGGCACAATTCAAAGGAATTTACTTTTGACTTTTAGATTTGTCTTTATTAAGGCATAAATTACATACAGTAAAATATACAAATCTTAAGTATATAGGTTAGCAAATAAGTTAGAATTGCCATTTATATCAAGATCCTAAGCTGGGCAGGGTGGCATACACCTGTAATCCCAGTGACTTGGGAGGTTGAAGGCAGGAGGATTGCAAGTTTGAGGCCAGCCTCAACAGTTTAGCAAGGCCCCAAGCAACTTGGTAAGATCCTGTCTAAAAATAAAAAGGGATAGAGATGTGATATGGCTCAATGGTACAGTATCCCTGGCACCAAAAACAAACAAACAAATAAATAAATAAATAAAATCCTGAGAAAATTCTTATTACTTTGGGAAATAGAAAAAGGTTGAGTGTTCTACTGTATTTTATATTCATTAGAAACTTTTGTTTATATATACAGTATTGTTAATCTACAAACTATTAAAACTAAAGACAATATGGAAAAGATCCCCCCCCCAAAAAAAAAAGATTTATAGACTGATTAGTTAGTAATGTTTTTGAGGAAAAGGTGAAAGGTTTTTATTTGATTTTGGTAAAAATAATAGGTAATTTTATTTATTTATTTTTATGTGGTGCTGAGGATCGAATCCAGTGCCTTACCAGTACTAGGCAAGTTCTTTACCACTGAGCTACAACCCCAACCCTAAGTAATTTTTTAATATAAAGGATTTCAGAGTATAAAGAGTTGTTGTGGATAATGTTGAACATCGGGTTAGAAGTTCACATGTGGTGAAAAATTAAAAGGAGTGATTTCATTTAAGTATTGAGAGAAATTTTTGACATTTTCATTGTATAACATTGTATAAAGTCTGTGGCTAGAAAATGGCTAGAAAAAAATGTCAGCTGGGTGGGGAGTTGTGGTGCACACCCTGTAATCTCCAATCTCTGCACAGCTAGGGATTATAGGGATCCTTTCCCTCAGGCAGGAGGATGGCAAATTTAAAGTCAGTCTGCATGCATCTTGGCCAGGGGTTAAGCCAATTAGCAAAATCCTGTCTCAAAAAAAAAAAAAAAAAAAAAAAAGGAAGGGGGAGTGGGAGCCTAGGGATGTGTGGCTCAGTGGTTAAGTGTTCCTGGGTTCAATCCCCAGTACCAACCCCCCGCCCCCCCCAAAAAACTGTATTAGATTAAATTGCCTAGAGATAGGTTTTAGACCCTTCTAGTTGAAGAAATGTATGATTTTATGACCCATTTCTTATGATACTGGAATATCCTCTTGGTCCTGTGTTGAGTTTTTTTTTCTCTTTGTCTAGAAAATTAAGATTGCAGCCCTGCGCATGTATACTAGCTGTGTGGAGAAAACTGACTTCGAGGAATTCTTTCTAAGTAAGTTACCATTTAATAATTCTGGACAGGAAAGTGAATCTATTTTTCATTTTTATGGATGCATTTTAATAGGATAGACATTTAAAAAATCATTTGTGAAACAATTTTTCTTGCACAAAGTATATAATACAAGCTGTTTTTCTCTTGGTAGAATAAAAAACAACAGATTAATAGAAATAAATCATTTTTTTTTAACAAATTTGGAAAACCCCTACAAATTTGTCTAGTACTTTGACTTTATCATCCTCCTGTACATGTGTCTTTTTTAAGTCAGAGAACTTGTAGTGACCATACCTGTTTTACATTGAGGATGTTTTAATTAGCATTTAAAAAAGTTTGGGGTGGGTAGTTGTGTGTGAACAGCATGTCTTTATTTTTTATTTTTATTTTTATTTTTTTTTTGAATTTTTAATATTTATTTTTTAGTTATCGGCGGACACAACATCTTTGTTTGTATGTGGTGCTGAGGATCGAACCCAGGCCGCACGCATGCCAGGCGAGCGCGCTACCGCTTGAGCCACATCCCCAGCCCCCTTTATTTTATTTATTTATATTTATGCAGTGCTAAAGATCGAACCCAGTGCCTCACATGTGCTCAGAGTGCAAGCACTCTGCCACTGAGCTACAGCCCCAGCCCTTAGTTAGCATTTTGACATGGACTTTTTGCCAGTCATTCTTCCTTTGTTTCTAGTTTTTAATTGTTTTAGTCAATTCTGGAGTAAGCCTCAAGATTTTTCTTCTGTTAAAGGACTATTGGTTTAAAAGGCTCATATAATTTTATTGTTTATAGCTGATTGATAAATTGCTTTCCAAAAGGGTTTTACTAGCTTAGACCTCCCCTGGCAGTTGATTTTATCAATACAATATTAATTTTGATGCTATAAACTGTTGTAGCTATTAACAAAGTTAATTAAAATGAGTACTTATGAAATTACTGGAAGAATTGAAACCATTTCCAGTTCCACAGATTTTAGAAGGAAGAGCATGCTATAGTATAGCCATTTCCTCAAAAGAGCAAACACCTAGAAGGTTTATGAATCTGATATTGTTTTCTGACCACACATTTATAATGTGTTGCAGTAATGTTCATTATTGTATAATGTTAGCAATAATGAAGAAAGATAGATGCAGTCTTGATTATTTAATAACTATTCTGTTTAAAAAAAGTTTTTTTTGTAGTCATAGATGGACAGCATGCCTTTATTTTATTTGTTTCATTTTTATGTGGTGCTAAGGATTGAACCCATTGCCTTACATGTGCTAGGCAAGTGCTCTGCCACTGAGCTACAGTCTCAGCCCCAATAACTATTCTGTTTTTAAAAATCAAACACAAGTTGTTTTATTTTACTGTTTCAGCAGACTGACATTAGAGACTTGAAGTACCATATTCAGTTGTAATCCCAATTAATTGTCCATTTTCCATTTCTTACATTCTTCGTCAAAAGCTGTAACAATTTCTCATTGTAGGATGAATTAGTCCAAAAGGAGGAAATATACTTTCCTACAAATGAATAAACTATTATTATTAAAAGCTATTTTTTTCCTTAAGTGGTTTCTTGAATTCATATACTTAAATATTTCCCATCATATATACATACATATTTTTTTCTTTTTCTTTTATTTGTGGTGCTGGGTATTGAACCCAGTTCCTTGTGCATACTGAGCTACATCTCCAGTCTTTCTTTTCTTTTTGGGTTCTGGGGATTGAATTCAGAGGCACTCGACCACCTAGCCACATCCCCAGCCCTGTTTTGTATTTTATTTAGAAACATGGTCTCACTGAATTGCTTAGTGCCTCGCTTTCACTGAGGCTGGCTTTGAACTTGCCATTCTCCTGCCTCAGTCTCTCAAGCCACCAGGATCATAGGCTTGTGCCACTGCACTTGGCCCCAGTCCTTTTTTAAAAAAAATTTTTAATTGTAGATGGACACAATACCTTTATTTTTTAAAATTTATTTTTATGTGGTGCTGAGGATCCAACCCAGTGCCTCATATGTGCTAGGCAAGTGCTGTACCACTGAGCTACAACCCCAGCCCGACAGTTCTTTTTTTTTTAAATTTTATTTTCAGACAAGATTTTGCTGAGTTGCCCACGCTGGTCTCAAACCTATTATCCCTGCTTCAGTTTCCTGAGTAGTTGAGATTTCAGGTGTGTGCCACCATAATATCTGGCTGCTCTTTTGAATAAAAATTTCATCCTCAGATATCTATTATTATTTTATTCAACAAATAACTTAAATTTAGTATACTTAATTTAAAAGAATGTTTACTAGCTATTTTAATAAGCTCTTCATTATTGAAGGTTCTTTAGCTAATTAATTAGTATTATAGTGTCGAATAATAAGATTATTATTACATATCTAAGTTAATATGTCAAGGTTCAATTCATAGCCTGTTGTAAACTACAAACTTAAGAAAAGTTTATTTTTGTTTTGTTTTCAGAAACAGTTGAGAGCCAGGCCTTGTACCTGTGTTGTCTTTCTTAAAATCTAGAGATTTTCCCACTGTAACATTGCCTGTGAATGAATATAACTGCAAGTTAGGAATTGTGATCTATATTAATAGTTTTACTATTATGTTGATACTAGGGATTGAACCCAGATGCTTTACCTCTGAACCACATCCCTAGCCCTTTTTGTTTTTTGAGATAAGGTCTTGCCAAATAGCTTAGGAACTCACTAAATTGCTGAGGCTGGCCTTGAATTTGTGATCGTCCTGCCTTAGCCTCCCAAGGCACTGAGATTTAGACATGTGCCACTGCACCCAGCAT
The DNA here is from genome assembly GCF_048772815.1 of Callospermophilus lateralis. Classification (NCBI taxonomy): domain Eukaryota; kingdom Metazoa; phylum Chordata; class Mammalia; order Rodentia; family Sciuridae; genus Callospermophilus; species Callospermophilus lateralis. The sequence goes on along the minus strand of NC_135307.1, from coordinate 176,762,032 downwards.
ACTTGATTATATTTCAATGAGAGCCATATCTGTGAGATGTGTGTTAGTGTTGTATAAACTGTTTCTATATGTTATGGTGTATATATCTCAGCGGCTTTGTCTTAGCTTTGTCATTCAATATAATTGTCATTCAATATAGTTGTCTTAGCTTTGTCATTCAATATAGTTGTCAGTAAATATTTCAGTGACACCCCTCTAGGGTCTAAGATTTTATAAGACTTAGAAAATTGCCTTTAAAGACCAATAGTAGTTCATTTGTAGTATGCTCATCTTTATCATTCATGGGTAGGTTAAGTTTTAAAATCAAACCAAAGTGGTTTCAAGTATGGCTAGTGAATAAAAAGGGAGCAAATTTGGAAAGTACCATCTGGAGGCAAAAGATTAAAAAAAAAAAATCTTTAAAATAATGAGAATTTCTTGTCGCTTGGATTCTATAGAGTAGGCCAGGCAAGTTTAGAATCAGAAAAGGAAACACACACACACACACACACACACACACACACACACGCAAACACATATCCTGTCACACCTTTACATTGGCCATTGTTCACTCTGATGTTTGATTTTGTAGGGCTTACCTTTTAGAGTCCTGAGACTTGAGAGCCTCAGGCAACTGGCCAGCATTATCCTTCCTCAGCAAAAGTGAAGCTAGAGCCCTTTCTTGAGGATTATATGTGAGTGAGTTGTTTACTCACAATATGTTATGCCTGTCAAACTCCTGGACAGTCTCTCACAAAAGAGTTATAGACTCTCTGTCATTTCACAGCCTTGGTATTCATAGGTTTAAATCTAGAGAGTTAGATATTGGGGATTCTGAGTGATAAGATACCTTAGTAGCTACTGTTGTTTCTTTTCTTTTGTTCTTTTTTAAGTCTAATTGAATTTAATTGTTGAAAATAAATAGATTTTCTTCTCTGATTACAAAATTATTGTCAGAAGCTTATAAAAATGGATGTTTAGAGAATTCATAAATATTGGAAAGCAGCACATTTTTTAAAAAAATATTTTTTAGTGGTAGTTGGACACAATACCTTTATTTTATTTATTTTTATGTGGTGCCTGTGTGAGGCCAGCGCTGTACTGCTGAGTCACAACCCCAGCCTCTCTCTATGCAGCACATTTTTTTTTTAAAGAGAGAGTGAGAGAGGAGAGAGAGAGAGAGAGAGAGAGAGAATTTTTTTTTTTTTTAATATTTATTTTTTAGTTATCGGCGGACACAACATCTTTGTTTGTACGTGGTGCTGAGAATCGAACCTGGGCCACACGCATGCCAGGCGAGCTCGCTACCACTTGAGCCACATCCCCAGCCCTATGCAGCACATTTTTTATAACAAGTGTTAAAATGAAAAAAATTTTTTTCAGCTACTGTTGTTTCTAATATGAGCAACTGCTTTTGTTTCTAAGATTTTTGAATAATGCCCCTTGCCCATCATAAGTGAGCAGCATGCCTACAATACATGGCAGTTTTCTGACTGGTGTTAGGAGATCAGTTCTACTAAGAGCAGTTTGGCCAGGCGACGTGGTGCACGCTTGTAATCCTAGTGGCTTAGGAGGCTAAGGCAGGAGGATCTTAAGTTCAAAGCCAGCCTCAGCAAAAAGTGAGGCACTGGGCAATTCAGTGAGATCCTGTCTCTTAAAAAAACAAAAAATAAAAAATAAGGCTGGGGAAATGGCTCAGTGGTTGAGTGCCCCTAAGTTCAATCCCCCATACAAAAAAAAAAAAGAAAAAAATACCACTAGAGTAGAGGTGGCCAATCAGTAAAACTTACTTAATCCTACACCATTGCCTGCAGAGTTTTTATCATTAGTCCTTAAGAAGCTGATTACCTTGGAGAGGAGAAGCCTTAATTAATAAGTTCTTAGTTCAAAACTCAGTCAAGGTTCACCCCTGTCATTTTTTTGATGCAATCTTAACTATTAGTAAGGATTTTCAAAGATAATTTAAACCCTAATATTTAAATAATTCATTGTAAAACAATAACAAGTATTTTTTGAGTGCCTATTAAATACAAACCATTTCATTAAACATTTTATAGGCCTTAGCTAATTGAATCCTCACAAAGACTGTTTAAGGCAGGTTATCTTATTCTCCCCATTTATACAGAGAAGACAGCTGAGGCACTGAGAGGCTAAGTAACTTAACCCAGAGTCATGTAGCAAGTAAGGGAAAGAGTCAAGGTTTTGAACCATACAGTCTGACTCTGTGTGTGTGTGTGTGTGTGTGTGTGTGTGTATAATTTATTTATTTTTGTACTGGGGATTGAACTCAGGGGCACTTGACCACTGAGCCACATCCCCAGCCGTATTTTGTATTTTATTTAGAGACAGGGTCTCACTGAGTTGTTTAGCGCTTTGCCATTGCTGAGGCTGGCCTTGAACTTGTGATCCTCCTGCCTCAGTCTCCCAAGCTGCTGGGATTAAAAGTACCCAGCCTGACCCCATATTAAAATGTGTTAATACTGCTTTCCTTCAATAGTAATGGATTATTTAAATTTATTTTAACTTGGTGTAAAGAAAGGAAGTACCTAGTCTCAGAAAATAATGCTCCATATATGCGCTGGAGGAATGTGATCATTGCAAAGGCTTTTGCAGGTTTTAATTTTGAAGTATATAAGGACTTTTGGTCGGTCGAGCTAAAGAATCTGCTGTAGTTTTGTGTTGCTCACAGTCAGCCTTCAATGGTGTTATTTTTTAGGGCTTTTCTCTGTGGGTTTCTGTTTCAACACCAGTGGGTACAAGGACTCAATCATGTACCAGCTCTCTTCTCATCCTCAGCCCTGAGCTGACCCCAAGAAGGGGAAATTGTGACCCAGGTCCAGCTGCTGGCCTGTCTGTCTGTCTGTGCTTTCCAGTCTAAGTGCTGATTCCCTCTCTGAGAAAATTGGAAAGGCTCCTGGAGGCTGCTGAGAAGCTTTGATGTAGAGTTAGCAGTTGAACAGATTGTCCTTTAGAAGCAGCCAAATTTCATTTTCCAGATTGAAAGACAGACTTCCAAGAAAACTTTTCTTTTTAATGTTTTGTTCTAGCATCCAAGAAAAGACCCAACTTCAGATCCAGGCTTGTGAGTTTCTCAGGGCTATTCTGGTTCTAGGTGGAGGGCTGTTGGCCCACTCTCAGATGGCGTGTGTCTTAATAGCTGAGCCTGGCCAGGCCAGCCTTCACCTCCCTCCTGCTGGGCTCAGAGAGGAAGTCCACTTGACAGCTGCAGGGCACCTCCCAGTAGGCTCTCCAGAGTATTTTGGTGTCACTTTGTGACAGACCTGGATTCAAACCCCAGCCCTGTCACTAGCATCTTAATATTGTGGCTGCCCGCAAGTCACTTAGCCTTTCTGAGTCTCTTTCCTCACCTCTAAAGAGAGGATTACAATGCTTCCCTCCAGGGTTAAAGTGAGGATTAAGTGTGATAATATATTAAGATGACTAGTAGTAGACCTGTCATGTAGCATGAGCCCTGTTGGATGTTGGTTTCCCTTCTTAGGCAGTTAGAGTAGCAATTAAAAACACAGTATTTGGGCCAGGCATTGTGGTGCATGCTTGTAATCCCAGTGACTCAGGAGGCAGAGGCAGGTGGGTTACCAATTTGAGGTCAGCCTGGGCAATTTAGTGAGACCCTGTCTCAAAATAAAAAATAAAAAGGGTTGGGGATATAGTTCCATGGTAGAGCTCTTGGATTCAATTTCCTGTACCACACACATACCCTCCCCACCAAAAAGAGCATAGTATTTGGAATCAAGCAGATGTGAATTTGATGCCAGGTATCTTATTTCATGGCTATATGACTTTGAGCAATTATCTTAATCTCTCTAAGTTTTCTCACCTGTCAAATGAGGATAATATCAATTCTTACCTAATAGGGTGGTTGGGAGGATTGATTGAGTTAATACATGTAAAGCACATAATGTCTGGCACATAGTAAACCCGCAATGAATTTCTGCTCCTTATTAGTATTGGTGGTGTTAGTGTACCTCAAAGGATCATGCCTATGTTTTTATCTCCAAGTGATCCCTATTCATTATCATTTAGTAATTGTATACCTCATCAATTGCTGAAAGAGAATATGACTTCTTTCTTGAGTCATTGCTCCAAAGGACACTTCTGCCAGAAGTGTCCACATTTCTCAGATTCTCTTGCTTCTTCTTCCTTTTGCTCCAACTTTTCTCCTTGTCATGTAATAAGGAGGGCACATTCAGTGGGAGATCCCTTTTCCAGCCAGAAACATTTTAGAGATCTGAGAATTGAGAGGCTTGGATGTTTGATCACAGATCTGATTTGTGGGATCTGAAACCAAGAAGAAGTCCTGCCCAGTTTTGTCATTCCTGGGGGTGATGAAAGCCTTTGATTAGGTAAAATCTGCTTTCTTGTTCAGCTACAACTCTCAAGAATCCCACTTTTTTTTCCTGGTTATTTGGGTAAATCGTTAAGTATAACCATGACCACACCACTGGGTCACCTTAAAGAAGATAGGAAAAGGAGACCAGAAAGGCTTAAATTTCTCAGTAGGGCTACAGTGAAAAAAAGATGATATTTGAATAGAGTAGGGGAGGTGGTCTTCGCTTAGATTTTTAGAATTCAAGCCCATGGGGCTGGGGATATGGCTCAAGCGGTAGCGCGCTCCCCTGGCATGGGTGCGGCCCGGGTTTGATCCTCAGCACCACATACAAACAAAGATGTTGTGTCCGCCGAAAACTAAAATGTAAATAAAATATTAAAAAAAAAAAAAAAGATTACAGATCAGGGCTGAGAATATAGCTTAGTCAGTAGAGTGCTTGTTTAAAAAAAAAAAAAAAAGAATTCAAGCCCAGGAAGGGAAAATACTATAGAATCATGTGGAAGTTGGAGAGTATCCTAGGGACTACTCTAGGCCACCTTGTGCAAAATGAGAAAACTGAGACTGAGAGGGAGGATGTGATTTGCCCAAGGCCACATAGCAAAGGCTGAAACTAGAAAGCTGGACTACTGTATGCAGTACTCTTTCAGCCCATGGTCTTGCCTTATGTTTCGACCGCTCTTCTCTGCAGTAGCATAATCTGAGAGTACTACACTGCCAAATATTTTCATTGAACAAACCCTTACCAGTATTTAAATATAATTAAAAATATTTATTTTATTTATTTTTAATTGTAGGTGAACACAATATCTTTACTTCATTTTTATGTGGTGCTGAGGATCGAACCCAGGACCTCACGTGTGCTAGGCAAGCACTCTACCACTGAGCCACAACCCCAGCCCAATAAATTTAATTAATATGCTTCACCTAAATTCTCACATTTATGCTTTATTATTATTTTCTAGGATGCCAGATGCCTGATACTTTCAATTCATGGTTTCTTATAACCCTACTTCATGTTTGGTAAGTGAGCAATTTAAATGAAGTAACCATTTTTTTTTTTTTTTAAACACTGTTGACTTGTAAGGTATGGCCTTCTGAGTGCCTGATTATGTGAAATGGCAGTTGTTCAGACATGAAAAATTGTTCCTTTCATTTTAATAACTGGTGTCTTGAAGCACATTTTTATTAAAGGTCAAAGCATAGGCCCAGAAAGAAACTAATATTTGTAGGATTTTTTTTTGAAAGAACACCTAACCCAGTGAACAATGCTATCAGTATCTCTAAGGGACTCTATGAGCTTGGATGGAAAGTTCTCTCCCTTGGCTGTTTTAGGAAAAGTTCACATTTACGTAAAAGTGGTTTGAATTGTGAGAAACCGTGGTCATTTTCACTGCTGGTCATCAGAAACCCTATAACAAATTATAGCACTGACATTTACGCCTGTACCTCCAAAATGTGCATACAGGTTAGATTCATGCCAGGTTTGTTGCGTGTAAAAATATTTGACACCTTAAACAGTATATTTTTTCTTCAGGTATGAAATAAGTAGCCAAAGAAAATCAATTTTTCATCTACTGTTACACAGTATTAAAGGTCAGAGGGATATAGGAGTCGTTGAAGTGGGGGCTGGGGAATGTATTTTCAAACTGCCAGATCTTGGGGAAGTACATTCTGGAGAACCACGTTTACTACTTTGACCATAGTATCTGAGGAACGTGGGCAATGGCTGCCCTGTCAAAAGGACCCTTGTTTGAAATTGCCTTCAGCTGAGCCTTGCATCACATTGCTGACTACTATATAAAGACTTTTTGGTTTTGATCACTTCTGAAATGTTTCATTTAAACTCACACCATCACTGAGTTTGGCTAAGGTGCCTAGGTTGGCATTTTATTTTGTGTTATTTTTTCTTGAGTTGTTAGTTTATTGAATGCACTATGTCCTGAGCACTTTGCTTGGATTCTCAAGAATCTCACAGTGTAATAGGGGAGACTAAAACATGTAAAATGATCTGTTATAATTTGAAATGGCTAAGTTCTGTAATAAATGTGAATAAGTAGTGATGTTGGGATCACAGAGAAAGCTGCAATATCAAATCCCTTCCTAGCTTTACCTGTTATTCTTTGAAATATGCTATGGCTTTTAGGTGGCTGAGAAGGCACACCGTCTTCCTCTGCTCTTTACAGTGAAGGTTAGGGAGAGGGTGTGGAAGGGAAGCTGGATATAGTGAGAGGAAAACTACTTTTTCAAGAGCTGAGGACTGCAGAGGTGGTACTGTAGAATTACTCACTGGAAAGGTGGGAGGGTTGAGAGAAGGCTAAACTGTTCCCAGAGGAGCTCAAAGATAATATTCAGACCCTGTATAAAAGACTCTTTATTGCTCATATAGCTAGGGGTATCAAAGTTGGTAGAGGGAGTGGATGGCAAAATAAAATATATAATCCCTATGACCACATCCCAAGGTCAATACCTGACTAACAGCAGCTGGGAGAACCTTGAAACTACTTGTAGTTCTTTAAAGTTTCCAAACTATGCTTACTGAGCCTTCATTACTGAGGCTGGTTAAATTTCATAGAGGAGTGGGTGTACCACCACCAGTTAAGCAGGGGAGAGAGGCTTTCCGCTTCAGATCTACACTTGCTCTCGCTTTCACCCTCTCCCTTGCCTTTAGTTCTGATTATCTGCAGGTGTTGGTGGAATGAATCGGTAGATTAGGACCTAGTATGTGTTCAAGACCATGGGGTGTTGGAAAGGCTTTAACAGTCTGTGTTCAAGAAACTTTAGTTCAGTGGGAAGCAGACAAAGTATGGGATCAAACTGGATGATACACAGTCCATACTGGATGATAATAGAGTGCTGTGTCCAGGGCACAAGCAGGTGCTGTGGTACACAAATCCAGATTTGGAGGCAGCAAGTCAGAGGGGCATTGGATAAAGGGTAGCTCAGTAGCAGAGGTAATATTTGAGATATGCCACAAAGTGGGAGTAGAATTTCTGTCAGAGCAAGGGAGGGCATGTTAGGTTAGAGATTATCAGGAGCAAAAGCCAGAACACATACAAGAATATGAAATGTTTGAGGGCAGCCAGTTTGGGGAGGAATGTAGTGGAAAGGTCACCATAAAAGTCATCAAATGCTACCAATTGTGCTGTGAGCCTCCAAGAAGAATTGGAGAACTCTCTAAGAGATACAGGAGTGATGGATCTATCTCAAATCTATAGAGAAGTTGTTCTTTGAGCTCTGTCCTCTTTGCTTGAGGCTCCAGGAGTGTAAGCAAGGAATAGCCAATTTCCAAATTTTAGGGCTCAGTAGACTTGCTAGAGGTATGGGGATTGAAATACCCCTTGGAGGTAGGGCTGTGAAGGAGAGGTGGGGAAGCTTTGAAAACAGTCATAAAAATAGAAAGACTTCCCTAGCCCTCTCAAACAAGACCAAAACCAAACTCCTAAAAGATAAAAATATCCTGGTAGCAGACTTTCCAGAGTGCTTGTTTGTGTTCCCAAGGGTGATGGTTCCCTGTAGACTCCTAGACTAGGGATAGAATTTCTCACATCCTGTTAGGTCTCTGGAAGAAGAGTAGATGGTTTTTCTGTGAATTGGGATTTAGGACTGGGACCTTTCCAGTTCCTAGAAGGCCGTTATCAGTTGTGTATTCATGTGAGCTTGCCATAGTGACTATGTGTCCATTGTCTTTGCTGAACAAGATTAGAATTGACTGTGGCTGCTGAAGAACTGCTAGGCTGCTGAGTTATCCAGCATCCCTATGAGGACCTGATAAAAGCACCCCTCCTCCTCTTTTCCTTATCATGGGCCAGTGGCATTATGAATCCATTCAGGTGTCCATACCAAAAACCTGCAATTCTTGACTTTTCCTTCCCACCCCTTTACCTGTCACCTAATTCAAACTTTTTTTGACCCTGAGCCGTAGTTACATGCATTTTACTTTGTGACCCACAGTGCATACAGGTTTCTTAGAGTAAAATTTTATAAAACTTACCTTTACAGTGTTGGGTAATCTCTGATATTTTATTTGGCTTCTGGCTTCCCTCTTCCCATTCCATGGTCTTCTCATTCCAACTTGGATCCCCCTCCTCTCTCAAGTTTTTTAGCATGGCATTTCTGTCCCAGCAGATGTGCTGCCTCTACTACTCTCAGTTGGTGCCATTCTGCAAGTTTCTTCTCTGTGAAAGGCCCTTCTTTCTTCCCTCCACTTGACAAACTCCAGTTTTTCCTTTAATATCCAGTTAAGGTGTTATCTTTCCTTTGAAGCTTTCCCTTCCCTCTGAAGTTAGTTCCTCTTCTTGTTCCCTTTGTACATTTTTTTCCATTTTAAAAAATTAAATTTGTTTTAAATGATATGTTAAAACATAAAAGTTGTACATACACATTAATGTTCTACTTTGATACCTACATGTATGCATGATTTTGATATGCTACATGTATATGTTGTATAATGTTTAAATCAGGTTAAGCATATCTCTCAAACATTTATCCATTTATCATTTCTTTATGGTGAAAACTTTTAAAAATCCGTTCTTTTAACTTGTGTGTTGCGGGGATCAAACTCAGGGCCTCATGCTCTCTAGGCAAGCATTGTACCACTAAGCTACATCACCATCCCTCTTCTAGTTTTTAAAAATCTATAGATTATTACTATTTGCCGCAGTCCAGCTGCAGCAAAATAACTGGGGGGTGACGAACAACTTGTGTAGATTGATATAGCAGGAGTGGAAGCGGTTTATTGTAGGACAGGAGCGGTATTTATACATTCCTCACAGCTTATCTAATTAACATAAACTAGATACAGCAGTCAACCAATAAGGAATCTCTACACTTAATGGCTCGCTGGCGTTACTTTACAAACCACTCCCTCTGGCATTTTGCCAGGCGCCATCCAGACTTGTTTACAGACTCTAACAACTATTATCTCTAGTCATCCTACTGTGTAATAGCACAACAGAACTTGTTCCTTTCTAACTGTATCTTAGTACCCATTTCCCTAACCTAATTTAATTGGGGTGTATATTTGGGAGAACTTCACTGCAAAGGTGACATTTACACTGACACTTAAAGGATGAGTAGAAGTAAATGAAAGAGTGAATGAGAAAGCACTCCAGGTGGAGGGATCTACTGGTTTTCAAACTTCTTACTAGCAGAGTTCTTTTTAAAAATGAAATCTTATGCTCAATCATAGTTATATAAATAGATAAAAGGATTGCTACTTGGGTTGAAGGAGGTGGACTTCATATCTGTACAACATGCTTACTATAAAAGATCCTTAAGTACCTCCATGGAAACTCAGATGGTACTTTAAAAACCACAGACCCAGGGGCTGGGGATATGATACTTTAAAAACTACAGATCTAGGGGCTGGGGATATTGCTCAGTTGGTAGAGTGCTTGCCTTGTATGCACTAGGCCCTGGGTTTGATCCCCAGCAGCACAAAATCAAACAAACCAAAAAACCCCACAGATCTAGTTCAATTTCCTCATTTACAAATGAGAAGACAGTTTTGGAAATTGTGGATTTCTCACAGTCCATTTAATCAGAGTGGAATATCTAAGACAAATCCAAAGTTAACTATGTGAATTGCTCCTTCTGCAATGCTTTGATTCCTGCTTCAGTGTCCTCTCTTGGTGGCCAAGCGACTGGGGGTCTCTTACTCTGAATGTGAACAGAATAGTAGGCATTTATTGATCCCAAGCTGTATGGCAGGCACTGTACTTCTGTATCTTGGTAAATCCTGAAAATGATATGGGGATCCTATAGTACAGATCACATGGGAGCACAGGGAAATGCCTGAACTGGTTGAGAACTTTTGCATTGGCCTTCTGGGGGCTAGAACCACAGGATATGAGCTTGAGGAGTTATTAGGATGGGAATAATTCATTGTAAACTACTTTTTAAGAAGTTTCTGTAGAAAAAGATCCATATCATGCACTGGATTTTCCAACTCAGCATTGGGCAGAAAGCCTTCCCCAAATGGGCCCTCACCATTGGGGTGGCCTTCATCTGAAAGGAGACCTCCCCATTTGGAAAAGAAGGGTCCACTCTCACTCTCACCTTTGGCTCCAGTGGGAGGAGGAAGAGGCTCAAAGGGCCCGGAGAATCCTCTGGACCATCCGACTAGCAGTGAAAGAAGAGAATCCAGCTGTGATAGGTTCACTGATCTTCAGAGAGCACCTTCTGGCACTGGGCCCCTGTCGCCTTCATGGGAACAGGCCTGCAAGATGATGATCCCTCCGCCAGGCCAACCACATCTTCCTCTACAAAGGCAAGGTGGATGTTATTCAAATTGTGGTAGATCATCGGGACCAGCAGAACTCAGAAGTTCTAATATGCCTCCTTTGGATAAAGGGGATGGGCCTATGTCTTCACAAAGGCAATCCAGTAGAGAGGAGACCATAGTCCATCTCTGGGACTCTGATGTGCCTGAGTCACCTCTCCCTGCTGAAAACCAAGCAACTGGCTCTGGCTCTGTTTTTGCACCTTTCCCTCCAGTCAGAGGTGCCTTGTTTCCAGTAGACCCAAGGAGTCAGTTCATGACAAGAGGACCTTTTTTTCCTCCACCTCCTCCAGGAAACAGGTATGGAGCACCTGGAGATTATTTTCCACCAGGCCCACCACCCCCTCCATTTCCAATGCGAAATGTCTATGTAGTGAGGTGTTTTCCTCAGGACCTTCCCCCAAGAGCTGGATTTGCTCCACCCACCCCTGCATTCTGAAAGTAGAAGTAAGTTCCCTGCAGGGTTCCTTCCACCTGCAAATGAGCCTACTATTCAACATCCAGAACCACAACAAGAAACCTGATGTTTTTGTTCTCTCTTCAAAAGGAATTTGACTTATCTCTCATTTTTAGTTTTTAAGTAACTGCTTTTACTTAAGTAAGTGACTATACTTTTGCTCCAATTGAAGCTAAATGGAACTCTAATTCTTACGATAGTGTTTTGTAAATAAAGATGGTTTAGGTATGAAAAAAAAGAAGTTTCAAGTAACAAAGTAAGATGAGAAGATGATCACTAGAGGGATGGTAGGAAAGCATTTTGTTGCTTTTTATTTTAAGATGGGGAAACACCAGAATATTTTATAAGCTAAAGTGAAGAAGCCTCTGGGAAAGAAGAGAAGGAAGTAAATTGTGGGGGTGGGAAGGGTTGGAAAGCAGATGAGTGCCAGACTCAGTCCAACTAGAGAACTGCCCAGGCAGATGCTGGCAGCTTTTGCAGGGGGCTCTTTAAAACCACCAAGGTAGTTTTGATGTAGTTGTAGGGCATTTAGGCTCCTGCCAGATTCCAGCAATCCAGACCTGCCATATATGGTGTTCCCTGGCCATGTACGCATCCTCTTTCTCCCTCCCTCAGCCACAGTTGCTCTGTTCAGATACCCACACTGTAGCTTCCCCCTTCTGCCCCAAATCAAAGGCCTATACAGCAGCACTATATCAGCTTTGTATAATGTAAGTGCATTGGTTCCTGCTACCCAGGAGCTTGTTCTTCATGGTGGATCCAACAGGCAGGCCACAGGTGTAGTTCTTAGAGGTGGCTCATTGTTGGGTGAGATGGCTCCAGAATGTGCCTCCCCCACACTTATCTGTTTGCTTACAGACTGTCTATTGCCCCATGCTCCCCCCACAGAATGGTTAGACTTTGTGGAGAGGGAGTTTAGGAAACCAGATGGAGATAGCCATGTACATAGCCCTGGGAAAGAGTCAGTGTGCCAACTCACAAATAAATGAACCATTCATTAGCACACTGCTAGGGCTTGAGTGTGGCCATGTAGGCTCTGCTTTCTTGGCCTTGGCTGGTGACAGAGTAAGGGAAACAAGCTTTGTGAAAAAGTCCCTTTTGGGATTCCTTCATAGCAGCCAGTGTGACAAACCTGCCCAAGCGCCCACTGATCTTCATTGAATTCAAAATTAAAATCCCCTTGGAGCAGGTCATAAACTACCATGTGGGCAAAGCAAGGCCAAAACACAACTGGCATTGTCAGAGCGCCCAAACAGAGCAAGTGAGACAGGATGCTCAGAGCTGCCAATACGTGGCAGGAGGTCAGCATCAAGAATAACAGAAATTCTTCCCTTGCAGTCTGAGGCCAAGGGAAGGAAGTTGTGGCTAGGAAATACTCCCATTCCTTTTAACTCTGCAGACAGTATTGTTGTTTTACCAGTTGTCTTATTTAGTGGGAAGAGACTCCTGGTGTTGTACTGTCACCGAATGGAGGAAACAGTATTGGAGACATTGTGGCTTGTGGGGGTGGAAGGAAGCTGAGGCTTCATTGTAGCTCTTCCTTTCTCCTTTGTGGGACCTTAAGTTACTTAAGCTCCTCAGTTTTCTTTTCTGTGAAATGGGAACAGTTATAATGGTTTAATGATTATGTAGATTGAGAGACAATGAATATAAATACACCAAATCATATATTAGAGGACTTATTAAGTGATAGTGCTCATTATTATTATGTCACAAGGCAAAGTCAATATCTTTAGCCTTTTATTATTTGAGATTCCTAGTCAAAGAGTTTTTCTTCCTTTGTCTCCTGTCTCTCTGCTTTGCCTTTTGGAGAGATTAGGGAACCATCAAATTGAAGGCTTGAACACTCCTCTTTTTTTTTCTTTACTTTGCTAGCTGCGTTGTTTGCCTTCCTTATATGTAAAAGAGATCAGTATTATTTATGAGCCACTGGGATCACTGAGAGACAGGATAGAACTGTGAAGCTTAAAACTTCAATAATAAATTGTAGGTTTTAGAACATCAAACTTGGGAGAAGCAATTGGAATTGTTCCTAAACAGAGAATAACTTACTCACAGATTAAGTCTATATTCAGAATAGATGCTTAGTAAATACTTGTTAATGAATGATTAAATTAATTACTTAATATTATGATCTTATTGTTAATCTCTTTTTAATGTTTATTTTGCATTCTTTTTTTTTTCCTGCTGAGAATTGAACCTAGGATCTTTCACGTGCTCCACTATGCCCAATTCTATTTTGCTTCTTAAGGGCAATTTTTATGTTTTAGCATGGAAGACTCCCCTCCAAAAGAGTCCTGAAATTATGAAGTTGACTCAGTGGCAAAATATGATTTGACTTGTCAACCTTTAACACACATTTATTATGAGAAATGCATTCACTATATGAAATGAAGTAGAGCTGTTCTATTCTTTTGTTTAAACCTATATTCTTGGCCTGGAATCCCAATGACTCAGAAGGCAGGAGGACTGCAAGTTCAAGACTAGCCTGGGCACTTTAGTGAGATTCTGTCTCAAAATAAAAAAATAGAAAGGACTGGGAATATAGCTAGCTCAGTGACATGTGAACCCCTTGGTTTAATCTTTGGTAACACATACATACACACATTAAAAAAAAAACAAACAAAAAACCTGGTATTCTCAATTGTTGGCTAGCTTACTAATGACTTAAAATGTTGTTTTTGTATGGTCAGATGTGGCAAGTGTTGGCTTTATTTTGCAGTGAGATCTAGAATCCTAAAGTCTTTGTTTGGGTTAATCATTCTGAATTTGTTTTATCATTTTTCCTTTCACCTTCCAACATGCCTTAATATTCCCTGGATGGTTCAGGCTATCCTAATAACTTTTTTGGGGGGGGCAGTAATGGGCTGGACCCAGGGCCTCATGCATGCTAGGCAAGTGCTCTACTCTTATACTCAGCCAAGCCTCATTCTCTCTCTCTCTCTCATCTTATTTTTACTTTTTGCCATATGGGTATTGAACTCAGGGGCACTCTACTGCTGAGCTCCAGCTCCAGTCCTGGTAACTCTAAACTGTATTTTGCCATACAGTTGTTTTTGAGTTGCAGTGGGTAGATTTACCCTGTTCTATTGCTGTGCCATTTTTTGTGTATGTGTGTGTATTTCAAATAAATTTTTAATTTCCCCCTTTCCTGTTAGACAACCAACAGTTACTTTTTGTTTTGTTTTGAGACAAGGTCTCATATGTTGCCCAGGCTGATCTTGAACTCCTAAGCTCCAGTGATCCTCCTACTGCACCCTCTTGAATAGTTGGGACTTCAGGTATGCACCCTCATGCCTGGCTATATTTTGTCGTTATAGACATGCTTGCCTAAAGTTAGCTAGTCTTTTCTCTTCCGATATGCTATTTCTAATGTGATGTTTGTTTTGAAACTTAAATTACTGCCCTTGTGAGGATTAAGTAAAAAAATACAGTAAAAGGGTTCTGGTGAATTTGTTCTAGTTGTTCAAGAAGGCAAACACAATATGACTGTGGGATCATATTGTGTAGGTTCAGACCTCAGCTTTGACGTATGAATGGGCTACTAGGACTTGGTTTTCTCAGCTGTGAAATGGAGACTGTAGGAAATAGTAACCTCATAGAATTATAAAGATTAAATGAAACATGTCCAAAGCCCTTAGTCTAGTATCTGGCACATAGTTGCCTTTGTTGTTAATTATAGCTCTTGTTCATTTTTACTATTTAAGTTTTTTTTCTTTAGTCATTTTTAGAATAGGAAAATTTGCAGATGAACTGAATTTAGCCTAGATCAGATGTTACCTTAACAATTGTTGTAAATTAGTAAAAATCTATTATCTCTGGTGTTCATAAAAGACTCCGTTAGGACAACTGTGGTATCTGTGGATGAAACAGAGTTGTAATTGAGCTCTATTCACTTCCATCTTATATGATAATATATAAGGTATTTCTCAATGTAAAAATAATGTGTGTAGAATGTTGCCATTGTGAAAAAAGGGAAAGAAAAGAAGCTTCCCATTTATGTAAAAGGATGAATAGGTATTCATCCAGGAGGGATTCCTAAGAAACTAGTTACTATGATTGGCTAGGGGAGGAAAGTAGCAAGGAGACTTTGTTTTTATTACCTTGTACACGTATTACCTGTTCACAACAGTTGTTAACAGAGAAAGGAGTAGACTGTGATAAACTTCAAGGTCAAGTAGTCTAGGAATTGGCCTTCAGCCTCTTGTCTGGACTTCCCAGGAGGCTGGCTGTCCAGCTGTGGGCCCAACCTTCAGCTCTGCTTTTCCCTTGAACGGGATAAACACAAATGTTCTTCACAATAGGACTATTTTTCTGTCCTTCATTACGTAAAGAATGTGATTCACAAACTTAGGGCAAAAATTAATTGAGCTTTTAGATAACTGAATAGTGCTGGTGATTGAACAGCCCTGAGGATTGGATCTTATTTTCCTAGAATTCATGGGAATCATTAGCACACTAGCTGTTGTTAGAAGAAATGATTCCTAATTTTTTTCTTTTCTTTTTTTTTTTTTTAGTTATAGATGGTCACATTACCTTTATTTTATTTATTTATTTTTATGTAGTGCTGAGGATTGAACCCAGTGCCTCATGTGTTCTAGGCATATAAGTACTCTACCACTGAGCTACAACCCTATCCCCTTCCTGGTTTGGTTTAAAACTTAAGCTGAAATTTTGCTCTAGAGCTTTATATTTGAAAGTGTTTTGTATCAATCAAATATCCATCAAACTAATTTGCTACATTGTTTTAGTAGTAATTCACATTTTCCCTCCTTGCATTTACAGGCAATTCATATTTTCTTAACTGTTAGATGTAGGTTATAACAAACTTTGCTGATTAAGTATCTCTCAAAAGGCAGTGCTGTCTTCAGTGAGTGTTTTTGGAACAACAGCTCTGATTACCATTGTTCTTTTAAAGCAAATATTCACCAAAGTTGTAATTTTTTAGCCCTGGTGACAATATTTAATTGCAGGGCTGAGGCTGGGAAGAAAGGGTTAACTTTTCATTTGCTCTCATCTGTTTTGAATGCCAAAATCTTACTACATTTCTTCTTCCAGTGGCTCACCTTGGTCTCCTTAGTCTTAGACTTTTTCTTATTAGGACATTTCAAACCCTTCATGACTTTTCTAGATCCATTTTCCTGTTTCCTATAACCTGCCCTCCCACACATGTAGGTATTCATTTTTCCCTTACCATGTGCTGACCTCTTCCATATCCCTGCCTTTGCTTTTAATATTCTATTTGTTGGAAAGCCAGTGTTGGGGATTAAACCCAAGGTCTTGCAAATGCTCTATCTCTGAGCTACATCCCCAGTCCTAGAAAGTTCCTACCCCCCCACCCCCCACTCCCCACCCCGCCACCCTTTTTTTTTTTTTTTTGTCTCTGCTTATCCAACTTCAGCTACTCTTCTAAGCCCCAGGTACAATGTCTCCTTTTCCATAAGCTTTCTCTGATCCCAGTCAAAAATAATCCTCTTAAACTCCATTGCACTTTCTCCTGGGATACTTATCATATTGTCTTTTAGGGCTGTTTGCATGTGGCACCTCCCCAAGGAGACAAACTGCTCCTTGAAAGCTGGGTTCTAGCTTTACCCATCACTGAAATACCCACACCAGTCATATACCTCCACACAGTAGGAGCTCAGTTATGTTCATTGGATGAATTGTCAGTCACCTTCTTGAGAATGTCTTTATTTTGTATTATCTTTTCAATCATTTGAGCAACTGTTATCTATAAGAGCTATGAATGAGCTGTGCTGTGAAACCCAAAACACTTCACCCCATGTTGATATAGTTAGAAAGTTTATGGTCTGAGAAAAATCCATGCCTTTTAAACCTCAGAGGGCAGGTGTATTAACAAACTACAGAATTTTCAAATAAATGAAGAATTCCATTACCTCATTATTGGTGTTGATGAATTGGCCTCTGACGACACTTAAGCATCAAAACACACAGTGTCTTTTCAGGTGAGAGACTGACATGAGTGATTTGATTAACTTTTAGAAAAGTCTTGTGAGAAAGGACTGTTGAACTTTCCCCAGTTGGTTTCTGTATCATATAAAGTAGGCCAGTCTTTTTCCATAACTTGTTTCATTATTGTCTCTAAGTGTTATTTCTTAGGCACTAATTGGGTTCACATTTAGAGGTTACAAATAAAGAATCGTAACATTGAATCACATTAGAGATCAGGTAGTCAGCCTTCTGTGTGAGCTGTGTTCCCAAACAAACATTTATTCAGTAATGGGCAAGTACTCTACTTTTTGAGATCAGTCCTCCTTTCTATTATTCAAGGCGGAGGCGGCAGCGTCATTGTTGTCTCCTCCTCCTCCTCCTCCTCCCCCTCCCCCTCCTCCCCCTCCCCAGCAGCACTTAATCACTGACCCACATCCTCAGCCCTTTTTGTTTTTTATTTTGAGACAGAGTCTCCCTAAGTTACTGAGGCTGCCCTTGAACTTGCAGTCTTCCTGTCTGACCCTCCCAAGTCGCTGAGATTACAGGCATGAGCCTCCATGCCCAACTGTCATTCAGATCTTGTTGTTCACTATTGAGTAAATCTTTCTCCCTCTATGGCCCACCCCTTGGTTTTAATTCACACTCTTGGATAAACAGTCTAGTCATTTATCTGTTATGTTTAAGGCCCCTCTCCTATTTTTCTCCAAGTTAGATGCCTTCTTATCTTTCATCTCTTCTACTTTTCTCTTTAAATTTTATTTTATTTTTAATTGACACATAATTATACATATTTGAGGGGTATAATGTGATTTTTTTTTTTTTTTTTTTGGAATCAGGGATTGAACTCAGGGTTACTCAACCACTGAGCTACATCCCCAGCCCTATTTTGTATTTTATTCCGAGACAGGGTCTCACTGGTTGCTTAGTGCCTCGCCTTTGCTGAGGTTGGCTTGAATTCGTGATTCTCCTGTCTCAGCTTCCTGAGCCACTGGGATTACAGGTGTGTGCCACTGCACCCAGCTATAATGTAATTTTTTTTTTTTTTTTTTTGGTGCTAGGGATTGAACCCAGGGCCTTGTGCATGTGAGGCAAGCACTCCACCAATTGAGCTATAGCCCCAGCTCTAATGTGAAATTTGATATATGTTACATTATATAGTAATCAAGTCAGAGTAATTAGCATATCCATCACCTCATATATATACTATTTCTTCAGGGTGAGAACATTCAAAATCTCTCTTCTAGCTGTTTGGAATTGTTACAGTTAAAGCTTTGTCCCGGGGTTTCATAAACTGACTTCCAGACCACTCACATATAATCGAATCAAGCCTTTATTGAAGCACATTAGTGGCGGCTGACCAGAACATAAAGCTGTTCCCCTGATCAGCCCCGAACAGTTGCAAGGGTGCTCCTTATAAGACTGAAAACCTCAAAAGGAATGTTCGGGGGTCTAGCCAATGCAAGCAAGCAGGTTACAGAAGCGGGAGAGTGCAGTCAAGTGGCGGGAAGCCTAACCAATCACAGTTAGCCCAGTCAACCCAGTTACAGAAACAGAGTCTTGTTATCCTAGTTACAGAAACAATGCCCCATTAGGTAGTTCCGTGTTCTTAAAGGTTTCTATAGCAATAGGAAAAGAACATCACCCCAGTCATGACCCTTCTACTTGGCATGGTCGTTCTACAGGATGAAGTCATAAAACAAAATGGAGTCACATTTGCTTCTACTATCATAGAATATGTAATATATTATTGTTAACTGTGGTCACCCTATTGTGCAGTGGAACACCAGAACTTATTCTTCCAACTAACTGTATCCTTTTGTCTCTTAAAATATAATGTTCAAAACTGTAGTCAGTAGATTCTGCTATTCCAAATAGATCTTGATCTGTGCTGAGTAGAACCGAAGTCTCACTTTGCGTGTTGAGGATATAGTTCCACGGCTATATCTAAAATCACTTTAATGGGAGGCAATATCATCATTTTGTTGACTTTACCTGTAAGATGTTTTCACATGTAGGTAGTTGTGTCTCATCTATCCTTGTACCCCTGCATTTGTTCTTCAGCCATTGACACAGCCTGTTTGAAATATTTTTAGCTCATGGTTGGGTCATCTAGCATATTGTTTTTCTGTCTAGCTTCTTGTCATTTGGCAGTTTGATAAGTATGTTTTCTTTCTCCATCTTAGTCATGAAAAGAGATGTTTAGGCAGGCCAGGCTGGAATTGTTTTGTTGTACCACGCTGTTGCTAGTAGATTTTAATGGGCAGGATTAATTATATTAGGAGAGAGAATTGTCAGTTTAGACTGATCATTCCATAATTTCAGCAGGAATTGTCTTTTAGGTGACTGGTCTGTTGTAGCTACTTAACAATTAATGACGGACAGTAGAAATCAGTATGGTTATAAAATTAGGAACCAATTTGAGAGGTTGGTGATCTTGCTTATATTCTTATATATAATTAAATATAATATTTATTAGTTAATAAAATATAGCTTTTATCTTCATATATGAGGTTATAAGCAGAGAACCTTCTGGCTATGTGGCATAGGGAAAGGGCCCTAAACTTGGCCTTATTATGTTTATTCATTTAGTTATTCAGTACATATCTATTGAATGTCTTCTACATGGAGATACAATGTTGAAAAAAACCAAAACTTGATCTTTGCTTTCAGTGGAATTTATATCAAGTGGGTGAAACAATTTAATACTTTAAAAAAAGTAATTATAATACTTTCTATGATCTGTGTTCTAGACAAGTGTTATCGAACAGAAATACAATGCAAGCTATACCTGTAATTTAAAATTTTGTAGTAGCTAAGTTTTTTTTTTTTTCTTATTCCAAGGATTGAACCCAAGGGTGCTTAACCACTGAACCACATCTCCAGCCCTTTTTAAATATTTTATTAGAAACAGGGTATCATTGAGTTATGTAAGACTTTGCTAAGTTGCTAAGGCTGAGTTTGAACTTGGGATCCTTGGGGTCCTCCTGACTCAGCCTCCTAAGTGGCTGAGAGTTTTAAAAGCCAAAAGGAACAAATGAAATTAATAATATATTTTATATTTAAAATTAGTTATATATATTTAAATATATTAGTTAAATATATTTAACTCATCTGAAATATTATTTCAACATGAAATCAATTTTAAAAATTGGATATTTTCTATTCTCTTTCTTGGACTAAATCTTTGAAGTCTTTGGATTTATTCACATTTAAAGTGCTCAATAGCCACAGATTTCTAGTGGCTACTATAGGGACAGTGTTGTTCTTACTCAGTAAATAGATGACTTTGTGATGTCAGGAAAATTACTTTTATTCTTTAGGATTTCTGTTTCCATCAGTAAAATGAAGGGTTCAAATTTGCTTATCTTCTCACAACTAAATGTGGTCTCTTCCACGTATGAGGGAGCCTTCTGAGGTGCTCTGAATAACCCATGTCCATCTGGGTGATGCTTTCATGGATAATATTGTGTAAAAATTCATCAAACTGTACAGTTAAGGTTAATACAGTTTATAAAGTCTGCATTGTATGTGAATAAACATTTTTTAAAAAGGTCACTTCCAGTTTTTTTGATTCGATGCCCTTTGCTAAAAATCACTCTGATGTAAATGTAAGGTGTGAACAATGCCTAACAGCCTCTCTGTCTTCTTCCCACTAGGATGTGTCTAGTCCGAATGAAGCAGGAAGGCCGGAGTGGGAAATATATGTGTCGTATCATAGTTCATTTTATGTGGGAAGATGTTGAGCAGCGTGGCAGAGTCATGGGGGTAAGTGCTGGATGTCAGATCTGGATCTGGACAACTCTGGTGAGGGATTGCCTGACTGGAGTGTGGGGTTTTATCTGTTTTAGAGTGGCCTTGCTTTGGATTTCTGTGAAATGCTGCCTTATGTCTAGAGGCATTTCAGCTGGTGTTACTTTTCTACCTCTATTGAGACTGACACACTATAGATACATTATGTGTTTATACATGTTATTGTGGTTTATCAGTGTGAGGACATCCTGGGTATGGAGAAGAGGTTACACGTCCCAAATCATGGTGATAGAAGGGATGGAATGGGTAAAGAAGGGAATCAAATACTAATCCAGTTTAAGGACACTTTGCTTTTGATACTAATGTAATATGTGAACCAGTTCTGATATAAAAATCATGTTATAAATATTTCAGTTCTTGCACTATTCTCAGGAGCTGAAAAAGCAAGCTCCTCGATCACTAGCAACATAAAAAACTTCAGCAGAATATCCACTGAAAACATACATCAGTACATTTAATAATTAGCCTTAGAAAGGAGAGTATATGATATATATGTCACCAGGAGTATGATGACAGTAGAAGAATGAAACCAAAACATTGGGATACTATTCATTATATAAACAGTAATTTTGTCTATTTTTGTCTCCATACTTGATCATAGCCAAAAGACTGAGAAGCAATTATGTTTTATCTCTAGACCTTTAATTTTTAGTAGTTCCTTGTTATTTCCTAATTTGTTATCTTCCAGCTTGGGAGAACCATCTGACTGGGTCACAAAATGGCTTAATTTATTAGAAAAGTCACATATGCTCATAGAATAAAAACAAGCAGTAGAAAGTGCTTAATGTAAAAAACAAGTGTATTTTTCTTATTTCAATTCCCCATAAGTAACCACAGGTCAGAATTGATGTATATTTTTCTAGTATTTTCTATACAAATACAAATATATAAATGTATATTCTTTTAACATGACACAGGTGGGCTTATACTATGTACTCTATTCTGAGTCTTGGCTTTTTTCACTAATATGTATTAAAAATGTTTTTACTTACACTTGTTTTTTAAATTCAAAATGTGTTAACTAAGGCTAAAATTTCTTTAATCATCAATCTCAATCCTGGCCATTTATCTCTTTCCAAGAAATAACCACCATTTCCATTTTGGTGTGTATCTTTTTTTTTTTTTTTAATTTAAAAAAAAATGTTTTTTAGTTATAGGTGAACACAATATCTTTATTTTTATGTGGTGCTGAGGATCCAACCCAGTGCCTCACGCATATGCTAGGCAAGCGCTGTACCTCTGATCCACAACCCCAGCCCTGGCGTGTATCTTTTAAAACTCTTTCCTATGCTATCTATAGAAAATATGTAGTGTGTTTTCTTTATGTACTTATATGCAACTTTCTTTCCATGCTTCATGTTTTACTTTTATTTATTGTGACTATCTTCACACATTCTTATGCTATTGTCTGTTGGCATTTGTGTTTATTCTGTGTGTAAAATTGTAGTCTTTGAGACTACATCATGGAGGGGATGGTTGCCTCTTAGGAACCTGGGTTGAGGGATTTTTCAGATTCTTATATGTCTTTGAAGGAGCTGCATCTATAGGAAGCTTGGCAAACATGGGTTTGCTTAAGTATTTTCATTGACATTTACATGGCATTCCTTCATCATCATCATCATCATTATCATCATTTTTGAAATCAGTATTGAACTTTCTTTGTAATTGTCTCTAGTTCCATTTTCATTTTTCTCACTGTTGAGCTTGTCAGCTCTCTTGGCTGTTGAGTGAAATCAGCAACCTTTAAGCTATTCATGCAGCTGACTGTTCCACATGCCCTCAAGTTCTCAGTATGCAGTTCTGTGGCAACACACAGCATCCCATTTAATGATGACCAGTGATACCCTCTGGTCAGCCAAAGCCTTGGCTCACTGCCAGCCACTTGGTCACGCAGTAGCTCTTCTATTAGTGAACTTGTTTTTCTTATCACTGTTGACTAAACTCTGCTGGAAGTTGGGCCACTGGAGCCATGTGGGTCACAGCTGTCCCATCCTGAATAGCTTAGTAAGCCATAAATTGCTGACTCCTGGACCACAGGAATATTTTCATTGTCCCCCACTTCCATGAATTTCCTTTCACATCTCTATCATAATATTCAACATTTCGAGCCCTCCTGTGTTATTTTTGTGTAATCTCCCTTCTATTTAACTGTAGGCTTTATAAAAGCAGGAAGCTGTCTTGTTCAGTTTTTTGCTTACATAATAAACATTGATTGAATATTTGTCAGAATGAGTCAGTAAATTGAACTTCTGCCTCTGGAATTCTGGTTTTTGTTTTTGTTTTTTTGGTTTAGGGATTGAACTCAGGGGCACTTGACCACTGAGCCACATCCCCAGCCCTACTTTGTATTTTATTTAGAGACAGGGTCTCACTGAGTTGCTTAACCCCTCACTTTTGCTGAGGCTGGCTTTAAACTCGTGATTCTCCTGCCTCAGCCTCCCGAGCCGCTGGGAGCCGCTGGGATTACAGGTGTGCACCACTGTGCCCAGCTTGGAATTCTGTTTCAAAGTCACCTTATTTATCAGATAAATCATGCCTGATTTACTAGTCTCTGGTCCATTTGTACATCAGTGCAGTCCTACAGGAATTAGTGTGCCCCTATTTTATCCAGCCTTTTTTTTTTCCCCCTATTTGCTGCCCTGAAAGGAAGTGTTTTAGATCAGTGTTCCTCAGACTTTAATGTGTCTATCTATAGTTTACCTGAGGATCTTATTAAAATTAAGATACATATTCTGATTCAGTAGGTTTGGGGATGGGGTCAGAGAAGTGATTTTTTTTTTTTTTTGTACTGGGAATTGAACCCAGGGGCACTCAACCACTGATCTGTACACCCTATCCTTTTAAAAAATTTTGAGGCAGGAGTTTGCTACATCACTGAATCCTCCTGCCTTAGCCTCCAGAGTTGCTGGGATTATAGGCATGTACCACCATGCTAAGAATCTACATTTCTAAAAAGCTTCCAGGTCATGCTAATGTTGCTAATGATGCAGGATAGGGGAGGAGGTAGCCACACTTTGAATAGCAAGGTAGTAGGTGATTCCTATAGTACAGGTTCTTAAACTGCCTTCATGAAGAGAAATGCCCAAGCTCTGATTTAATTATAAAGACTATAAGTAAAAGACAATGATTTAAGAATAATAGAGATTTGGAAGAGTTGAGGAATTACTCTTATTGCTTTTCTATTATAATTGACTTGATCCCGCCCTTTCCAACCTCATGGTATAAAGAGACCCCTTTGTATAGCAAGACATTAGTACATTAACCATGTCTGAGTTGTGTATGTGTAGAGGGAATCTCAGGCTTCTGTGAGCATACAACTGGAAGAAATGGGACATGTGGCTGGAGAAAAGTAGTAGGTAACATGGAGCCAGTCTGGCCTGGTACTCACCCAGACTGGTAAGTCTTTCCTCTTTGTATCTTCTGTGCCTCATTTCTTCATTAAAAAAAAGCACCAGGTGGTGATGGGTCTGACTACATGATTTCCAAGTTTCTTTTCAGCTTTGAAAACCTATGATTTGTAGGTGGTAATTTGCAAATCTATCTGTGTTATTTGGCATCTCAGTTATACCTCTGTAAGAAAACTCAGATAACAAGTAAAATTTATAAAACAGATCAATATAGTGGTGATTTTTCTCATGTGAAAGAATTCTTAGAGGCCATTACTTTGAGTGGGTTGGTGTGGGTAAGATCAAGAACCATGAAAGCCAATGGCAAACTAATGAATCAGAAATTTGAATCAACAACTCCTTTGGAATTAGAATTCCAATCAAGAACTCCTTTGACATTAGAGCTCTCATTTCATATAGGTGGGAGAACTGTCATTTTACCAAAGTTTTCTTTTTACCAGCTTTTTAGGAGCCCAACGATTGCAAAAATGGGGCAGACTCATATATCATCAGTGAAGCTGGTATAAAAAGCAAGTGTTAAATTTGAGGTTTCAAAAATCACATCAATAATTTAGAGTGTTCTGACTTTAAAAAAAATATTATTTGGGATTTAAACATATAAATTAGCTGTGGAAATAAAGTTCATTATATCACCTCATCTGGTCTTGTTTTATTTCATTAACTGGTTCTTAAAAACCTTTGTGAGCTGAGTTGCAGCTGAAGAGGTTGGAGACCATTTTTCCTTGGGCCCTTGCCGCACTCCTGAGTGTTGGTAAGAGTAAGAACTAAGACTTGACACAGCTGTAAAAACAGACAGCGCCTTTGGCCTCAGCACTTTCTCCTAGTGCAGGCAGATTTTAGATGTAAATTTCACTCTCTGCTTCTCTCTACTAATGAAGTAAGTTTCTTTTGCTGGGTTTGCAGCCAGGTGTGTCCAGTCTTGTGGCTAACCGGGGCGCTTTACTTAATTTTTCCATTTGTGACATTTCAACCAAACTTAAAAAACAAACATAAAAATTAGCTCAAGGCAGTGGCTCAAAGTGTTAATGGTAACCTTAGGCTGACTAAATGACTTCCTCTCAGTTCTGCTCTGCCAGACATCTCCACCTTGTGGCTTACAATGAACAGGTTTAAGCTTTCCAAGCCAGGGAGGCAGAGGTGGGAAGGGGTGGGAGTAAGCTGTACTTCAGAAATTACAGTTCATCCTATCTGGACCTTGGCATGCCAGTTGCCTCAGCAAGACTTCAGATGATTTCTTGATAGTAGTATGACAGAATAAGAATAAGCCTACTTCTTTCATCACCTGGTCTCCTGCTCTCACCATAGCAGAGCTGCTTGATGGAATGGTGCAGAGGGAAAGGTGGTAAAGCTGTGGGCTAAACTGGACTCCTTTGTTAACTTCTGCCTCAGAACCAGTGTTTCACATTGCAAGGTTCTCAGTGATCACACTCCAGACCATCTCTCCAAACTCATTTCCCCTAGTTCTTGAACCTTAAATATGTGAAACTTTCTAGCACATGTGCCTGGCACTTAGCACTCAGTGACCATCACATTCCATCCTTGCTTTCATATACTCTTCCCTCTGGCCAGGCCGAATGTCTTGCCGTTCTTGTTTTGCATCTTTCTTCATTTGGTGCATACACCTAGACTGCCCTAACGCTCCAGCCCCAATGCCTTCACCAAACTGGAAACCAGTCCCAGTTTTCCTTAGCTGCAAATACGTAATAATTTTCATGTACCTTTCCTCAGGCACTTATTCTATTTTGTATCATGATCACTCATGTATGTTGACAGACTTCCAGGTAAATTCCTGGGGACAGGATCATATGTCCCTCTTTGTATTCTCCAAAGTACCTATAATTGCCTCTTGTCTGGGCTGAATGGGTACCCAGTAAATATCTAAAGAATGAAAGAAAACAGCTTTGGAAGCCCAGAATAAGTATTGAAAAAAATGGTTCAGGGAAATATCCTTTTTATTCTGAAGATATTTGTTTGCCGTGTTAGTCTTAAAAATTGGAAGAAAAAGAAATGGGAAAACATTTCCCTTACCGGCAATTTTGCTGTCCCCCCACCCCATGCTTTCCCATTTTCTGATGGAATTATTTCATTCTAAGGAAAAAAAAAAAAGAAAAAGAAAGTTTAGCTAGGCATAGTGGAGCATGCCTGAAACCTTAGTTACTCTGTAGGCAGAGACAAGACAATTGCAAATTTGAGGCCAGCCTGGGCAAATAAAAAGGATCAAAATAAAAAGGATCCCAGCAGCTCAGGAGGCTAAGGCAGGAAGATTGCATGTTCAAAGCCAACCTCAGCAACTTAGTGAGGCTCTAAGCAACTCAGTGAGACCCTGTCTCTAAAAAAAATATTAAAAATGGCTGGGGATGTGGTCAATGATTAAATGCCCCTGGGTTTAACCTCCTGTACCAAATAAAGAAATTAATTAATTAACTAATTAAAAGGATTGGGGATATAGCTCAATGGTAGAATGCCCTGGGTTCAGTCTCAAATACTGAGAAAAAGTTTATAAATATATGTATTTCTTTTTCTTTTCTTTTTCTTTTTCTTTTTTTTTTTTTTAAAGAGAGGGGAGAGAGAGAGAGAGAGAGAGAGAGAGAATTTTTTAAAATATTTATTTATTTTTTTTAGTTTTTGGCGGACACAACATCTTTCTTTGTATTCAGTGTTGAGGATCGAACCCGGGCCGCATGCATGCCAGGTGAGCGCGCTACCGCTTGAGCCACATCCCCAAACCTATAGCATGTATTTCTAAACTAGGAGGCTTTTAAATCTTAACAAAGGCTTTAGTTTTTGTGAAAATTTCCTTCAAAGTCTCCAAAACTCCCTCCCATTTCCTCCCCCATAAAATTCTTTGAGCAGTATTGTGCGCGTGTGCGCACACACACACACGCACACACACACACAGATCGTCAACAAAACTTTTACCATGAAGTACAAATTTTGCTATCTCTAGGTCCGAATTGAAACTCATTGTCAAAGATATTTTTGCTGTGCTGGGGATTGAACCAGAGCCTTGCTCACTCTAGGCAAAAAGATATTTGTTTTAAAGACAAGGACTGTGATAAAGGTGTAGTTTTTAGGTCCATATGTATGAACTGTGTCAGTGTAAAGAAAGAACAATCCTTTGGGCTCAAGGCCATGAAAATAAGAATGTGTTTGTTCTCAGATATCAATAGTTCTTTTGAAAGTTTTAAATGGCCTGAATGGTTGGAGTGGATACTCAGGAGAGAGAAAGCTAAATTTTTAGAAGGCAGAGTAATTCCATTTGGGAATTGGCTCATGAATTTAAGCTGAGTCCAACTGAAGATGTACCTCTAGTGGATGCATTCCTTTCTCTACACAAGTTTCCTATCCCCAGGCCTTAAGACGTGACAAGAGAGCATGGAGTAGATATTTAAGCAGTTTCCTGACTGACCAGGAGCCTGGGTGCATGCAGCTGGGTTGCTAGTCTGATGGCTCAATCGCCTGTCCTTGTGAGTGGCTTGCTGGACTCCTTCCTTTAGGGACGTGACCCTGAAAGAGAAGTGATAAGCTCTTGTATATTTGAAATCAACCAAAGCATGAAACTCCCCATGCTCTTGATTATGTATCTCATGGCCCGTTTTTACCTTCAGTTGTAGTGAGTTCCTGAAGTCGACTTTGTCTTTTTATGTCTACAGAACCTGAAATGGAACTTTGCACATTCTAGGTGTTTAGTAGATGTTTCTTAACTGAATGAATAAATTAATGAATTTAATTCTCTTTTGGTGTCTTCATTTTGTCTCAGAGAATTTTTCAGTCCCCTAGCTGCCTTGGGGCACTCACACTTTCCATAATGCCCCACCTTAAAAACTCCTCTTGCTGAGTGTTCCCAGTTCAGCTCATTCTTTCAGAACAAGTTACATCTTCTTCCCTTCCTGTTCCTTTTGCCTTCCTTCTCTGTGGGTGTCTAGATTTGTGTTGACATTTTTAGTTTCATGACCATAAGATAACTTAGAGCTGAATGCATGGGAATGGGGCCCACAGCCTAAACCATTTTCCATTTTACCTTTCAGGGGTCACTAATGTATCTCTCAAATTTCACTCAAGAGGCAGGGGACAAATAGCTCCATAAAACTGTTCTTTTTGTCTCACTTCTGATGTCACTGGCAATCCAGTCCCCAAGCTGTAATGCTTAAAACTATTCTCAACTCCTGCCTCATCCTCTGCATCCACTTGGCCTTGCAGTTCTCTGTTAAAAATATCTCCAGATTTTTTCCTCTCCTCTGTTCCATTGCTATACTTTAATCATCTCTCCTTTATTGTAAGTAGCTTCTAAATGAATTTCTGGTCATTCCTCACTCTAGGGAACCCTCCCACCATATAACTGACAGATTTCCTAAATCTCGTCCAATCATGCCCTTCTCATTTTGGAAACATCCGAGGACTCTCATTACATATTAGGACAAAATTTAAACTTCTTGGCAATGTATATAGAATGTATATAGAATCCTTTGTAGATATATGAGAATGTGCTGTAGGGGTAGAATATTTTAATATCTGCAAGTTATCTTCAAGTGGTTTAACAAAACAAAATGGGTGAATGGACATACAGAGATGAAGCAGCTGTCACAATATATTAATGATCATGAATCTAAAGATTAAACATGTTTTTGTTATATTGCTCTTATATCTTTTTTAAAAATTAGAGTAAAAAGAAGTAGTCACGCTCTGATTCCAGTCCACCTTTCTAGTCTAATTTCTAACAAACTGTTACCATCCCACCCCGAGAGAAAAATATTTGCATGTATGCACACACAAAAACATTGCACTAATTTTAGAATTTTATTGATGCGTGGTGTGCCATATTGATTTGTACTTCTAGGCTTTTTTTTTTTTTTTTTTAAAGAGAGAGTGAGAGAGAGAGAGAGAATTTTAATATTTACTTTTTAGTTATCGGCAGACACAACATCTTTGCTTTGTACGTGGTGCTGAGGATCGAACCCGGGCCGCACGCATGCCAGGCGAGCGCGCTACCACTTGAGCTACATCCCCAGCCCTGTACTTCTAGGCTTTTGTTTATGCTGTTCCCTCTGTCTAAAGTGATCTTATCCCATCTCCTCTGCTCATGGTGCTGTTGGACACAGCTAGATAGTGTCTCCTCCAAGACACTTCCCATCACTTGCCAATAATGATAGTATATTTGCCACTCTTCCCTCTGTATTGCTACAACACTCTGTACAGACTTCTGAGATAACAATGTACTGTGGTGCTCTGTAATTACTGGTTTATGTAGGTCACTTGCATTGGATAGGATAAGGATCCTGGGTAAAGATTAAGTTTTAACTTCTGTTTTATGCAGCATGAGTAATATAATTACTACTTAGTTACTACTTAGTTACATAGGTACTTGGCTTCTGCTCTTAGCTTTCAGCTAGCACTATCTCCCTAATACTGACTTAATGAACCATCTTTTCTGATCACGCCTGCATTCAATGTCTATGACCCTCCTTTTCCCCACAAAAAATATGGAGGGGCTGGAGTTGTAGCTCAGTAGTAGAGCACTTTCCTAGCATGCATGAAGCACTGGGTTTGATTCTTAGCACCACATATAAATAAATAACAATAAAGGCCCATTGACAACTAAAATATATATATATATATGTATATATATGTATATATATATATATATTTTTTTAAGTGGATTTTTCTCTTCTTGCTCTGACTTATGGGTTCTTGGCTCTTTAGTTACATTTCTAATCTACTTTATAGGGTAAAAGAACCTTAGAATGTTACACTGCAAGCCTCAGAGAGTCTCTAATTCAGTGATTCTCAAGAGGTGAAAAGATTGCACAGGTGTATACATTTTGAAAAGAAGATGTTTGATACATATCTCTAATTAGGAATCATAGATCTGGGTCTACTCCTGTTTCTTTGTTGAGGATATAGAGGCCCAGAGAAGTTCATTGGTTTGCCCTGGGTCCTACAGTTAGAAAACAGCAGAATGAGGACCACAGCTGGGACATGCCAGTTTCTAGTTCTCCATGATACCATCCCCCAAATGCAGCTTTCTCTCATTCCTTATTACCAAAGACTTCCAGAGACTAAAAGACAGCTCTTGAATCTGGAGACATTCCATTTCTTAGGTTCCATCCCAAACCTGAGGTCTCTCTCTCTCTCTCTCTCTTTTTTTTAAGACTCTCGAATCCAATATGGCAAAGGTTTCCTACTCAACAGGACTAATAGAGATTAAGGGGAGAAAAAGACAAGAATGCTGACAATGTTCTGAATTTGTTTTCTTTTCCAGCATAGAGTCTGATGAATGTCTCCACATCATATGAATTTGCCTTAGTTGATTTTACAGTTATTTTTCAGAGACTCCTTGGTTGTGTTTTTTTAAGAGTAGGGGAATACTAAGACTGAATACCGGGAGTGGAGGGGTTGGGCCAGGAGACGAACAAAGACGGTATTATACTGTGCACTGCAAAAGCTTATAAATGAATTCAGGAGACACCTAGATGTGTTTCTAGAGGAGGGAATGGGGGTGGGGTATGGTGGAAAGGCAGAAAGGTGGGATTAAGATAAATTAAAATGGGGCCAGTTTGTTGGATAAGGGGGCAGCCTCTTCCTGTTCCCACTATTGCTTCAGATTTCTCATTTTTCGTGGTTCAGAAGTTAAAACTTAATCTTTACCAGGTACCTCATGATCCCCCTCCCAGCCCTCCCTCTCTTACTTAGCAAAAGAAATTAATTTTAAGGCTATTCCAGCATGGCATAGCAGTGTTTATTACTTAAGTGCTATATCTGTTGCATGTTCCTGAGGAATCTTAGACTTAAAATTGGAAAGGAACCTTGAAATGATCTGATTTGGAGATTCTCAAATTGTGGTCCTCAATATCAGCAGCCTCAATATCACTTGGGAATTTGTTAAGAATGCAAATTCTGGGATTGCATGCTGGACTGCTGAATCAGAAACTTTGCAGATAGGATCCAGTAATTTTTTTTTTTTAAACAAATCTTCCAGTTTGAGAATCACTGCTCATCATCTGACCCTATATTTTTGTTGTTGTTTTCCCCTGTGGTACTGGGGATTGAAACCAGGGGTGCTCCACCACTCACCTATATCCTCAGTCCTTTTCATTTTTTATTTTTGAAACAAGGTCCCACTGAGTTGTTGAGGCTGATCTCAAATTTGTGATCCTCTTACTTCAGCCTTTCAAATTGCTGGTACTTCAGGCAAGCATGCGCCTTGATGCCTGGCTGATTGTATCCTTTAACAGATGGTGAAGCTGGGAGAGACCAGTATAAATTAGAAACTGACAGAAGAGAACTCTGGTCTTCTGGGCCAGCTGTTACAGGAGGAGCAGGGTATGAGCATGCAGTAATGCCACGTGAAAATTGGGAATGTCAACTTAATGCAGAATAGAGTTCTCTGATAGTAAGAGCTAACATTTACTGAGTGGTTTCTCTTTGCCACACACTTTATAAGCACCATTTAACATTTACCACATCTTATAACATTCATACCTGCAAGATAGATAGCATTTGAGATAGATAGTACTTCTATCCTCATTTGATAGGTGATGAAGTTAAGGCTCAGAGAGATTAGTATATTTGTTTCCTTTAGCACCTGTAACAGATTACCACAAACATGGCTTAAAACAGAAAAAGATATATTCTCCTATAGTGCTGGAGGCAAAGATCAATACACTGGACTGCAGTCAAATCATGGCAGGGTTGTGCTTCTTCTGGGGGCTCTAGGGGAAAATCTGTTTTTGCCCCTTCCAGCTTAGTGACTGCTGACGTTCCTTGACTTGTGGCTATATCGCTGTAATCTCTGCCTCCATATTTTTCTGTCTGGGTCAAATCTCCCTCTGCCTCTTTCTTGTAAGAATATATATGATTGCAATATAGGGCTCACCAAGATAATTCAGGCTAGTCTTCATATCGGTAGTCAAGTGTTCTTTCAGTCTCCCTCTAACTTCCATAATACATGTCACATAGCGCTGAACCTGTTGATCCTTAAGTCTGTCCTAGATCTTCCAGTTTGAGTGTTAGTTCCTAGAGGACAGAGATTCCATTTTTCCAATTTAAAAAATTAAGAGACTGTTGTGGTGCATGCCTATAATCCCAGCAACTCGGGAGGATGAGGCAGGAGGATTGCAAGTTCAAGGGCAGCCTGAGCAATTTAGCAAGTCTCTCAGCAACAAATGAGACCCTGTCTCAAAAAAAATAATAAAAAGGGCTGAGGATATGGCTCAGTGATAAAGCTTCTCTGGGTTCAACCTCTAGTACCAAAGTAAAATAAAGTAAAAAATTAAGATATAGTTCACTATAGCATAATATTTGCCAGGTACAGTGAATGCACACTTGTAATCTCAGTGACTTGGAAGGCTGAGGCTAGAGGCTCATAAATTTAAGGCCATCTTGGGCAACTTATCAAGACCCTGTCTCAAAAAGTTAAAAAGGGCTGCTGATGTAGCTCAGTGGTAGAATGCCCTGTGTTCAATCCCCAGTACCTGCCCCCAAACAAAACAAAACAAAACCACACACCATACTATTCACCATTTTAGTAAATTCACAGTGTTACACTGCCCTCACCACTATCTAATTCCAGAGCTTTTTTTTTTTTTTTCCCTTTGTGGTATTAGGGATGAACTCAGGGACTCTTCCATGCAAGCAAGCACTCTACCCCTAAGCTACTCCCCCAGCCCATTCCAGAACATTTTTATCACCTCAGAAACAAACCCTGAATACATTAACGTCATTGCTCATCCCCCCCTCCCCAGCCCCTGGAAACCAGGATCTTACTTTGCCTCTCTATGAATTTACCTATTCTGGACATTTTATATAAATGGAATGATATAATAAGCAGCCTTTTAGTTTTGGCTCTGTTTAGTTAACATACTGTTTTCAAGGTTCATCCCTATTATAGCATATTTCAGTATTTCATTCCTTTTTATGGATAGTCTATTGTCTGGATGTATCACATTTTATTAAGTATTGGACACTGGAGTTTTTTCTACTTTTTAGCTTTATGAATAATGCTATTATGAACATTGACATACGGTTTTCATCTGAACATATGTGTTCAGGTCTCTTGGGGATTGCTGGGTCCTATGGTGACTATATGTTAGCTTTTTTGAGGAACTCAGATATTGTATCTTTTATCAAGTGATTTGGATTCCTAGGATGATATCCAAAGTTCATTTGCTTATAATGAAGTAACAGTTTCACAATATATAGTTGTAATCCCATTTCTTATTCTGCCAGCAAATAAACATTTACACCCACCATTTCAGACTGTAATAAGAAAGGACAGTGTGGTATAATGGAAGGAATTCTGGCCAGCCTGGCTACTCTATGGGTGAGCTTGAATAAGTCAGATCCCCTCATCTCTCTGGGGAGGTGAGTTAGATGATTTCTACATTCTCTTCCAGACTTAACATTTTGTAACTCTGTGAAAGTCTGAAAAGCTAGCCTTGTGTTAAATCCCAGAGCTTGTGTTCTGTTTTTTTAGCAGTTCATCATTCTCTGGCTGATTTCTGTTCCCAGACACAAACAAGGTTTTATCCATCTAACCGTTCATTTTATTGTGGACCTGCTAACTTCCAGGTACTATGCTAAGCACTAGAGATACAAGGATGGCTGAGATATTATCCCTGACTCCCAGGTCAAGTAGGAGAAGACAAATGTATGAACAGATAATTATGATATTAAGGAATTATAATGTTTTAAAATTTGCTAAGAATGCCCAGAGGAGAATAGCTCAGGATAGGTGACATTTAGGTTGGATATTTCTGGTAAAGTGGGTGTTTGCTAGACTAGAAGAGCTTTCCAGATAGGACCAGTGTGGATAAAGCCACAGAGTGGTATGAGAGGGCAGAGAACTTTTGGATTCATTTAGTGACTTTTTCCCTTTTCCTGCAATGGTGAAAGCAAATTTTCTTTAAAGTACTGGCCTAATATGGATCTTCTTCCATGTTGTTTTGTTTTGTTTTAAGGCACTTCAAGCCTTTAGCTCAATTTCTGAGTACAGAGGTTCATTGAATGGTTGAGGAACCTTGGTTAAGATTTGGGTTTCTTTGTAGCACAAGCTCACTTTGGGTTCCTGCAGATGCCCTCTTATCCCTCTAAGGGTTTCAGTTATATAAAAATATTAGCAATGTAGAATTCTACAATATGATTGGCACAGCCCAAACTAAATTTCTAAATTTGACTAGAAATATATGGAAGGCTTTGTGTTTCAACCACCCCTTCCCAGCCCCCTAGCCTTCATGAGGGGTCATTGTACAGCTCTTTCCATGGTCACTGTTCTCTTCCCTTTTACTGGAGGGCAAAACTAGGGCAGAGAAATAATTTTTATTCACTTCTGAAAGGTTACAGTAATAAAGAAACTCTTGTTAACATCAGAGAACATTGCAGCCAAGAGTTTTCACAGTCTGGCATTGTTTATTTTACATGTAATTTGGAACCTTCTGCACTCTTAAAATATTGGCACAAAAATGTTTTAACTCTTGCAGTACTTTACTGTAGGCAGCAGAATTGTGGTGTCAGAGGGGCAGCAGGACTCTTGAGAGCCATTTTCCCTGTTTCTTTGGGAGAAATGGTAGAAGTGTGTGTGTGTGTGTGTGTGTGTGTGTGTGTGTATGCATGAATACACATTCACTCTCAGGTATGTGTGCCTCTCTGCATTGAACATTAAGAACTTTATCTTCCGGATGTGGTGGCACATGCTTGCAATCCCAGCTGCTCAGGAGGCTGAGATAGGAGGATCACAAGTTCAAAGTCAGCCTCCACAACTTAGTGAGGCCTGAAGCAACTTAGTGAGATCCTGTCCCAAAATAAAATATAATAAGAGCCTCTAGGTTCAATTCCCAG
This sequence comes from Callospermophilus lateralis, assembly GCF_048772815.1. Taxonomy (NCBI): domain Eukaryota; kingdom Metazoa; phylum Chordata; class Mammalia; order Rodentia; family Sciuridae; genus Callospermophilus; species Callospermophilus lateralis. Next base: position 176,726,963 of record NC_135307.1, on the reverse strand, counting down.
TTCCAAAAAAAAAAAAAAAAAACATTATCTGTCCTGATGAATTTACATGCTTTTCTTCATTAAACTATAAGAATGGTGTAATAGTCCTGCTTTCCTTTTTGCCATGATGGTCAGAAAGTACAGAACTCCCTTATTTAGATATTTTGATAGAATTATTCATTATCTTCTTTCTTGCACATGCACATTTTATTAATTAATTAAAACTCTTTAATTTGACTTTTATTTTGGTTGAGATGCATTCTTTGTATGAGCCATACTCTGTGTCAGGTATTTTGCAGACATCATCTTATTTAGTCCTTACAGGTTATCTTGAGATATAGTTGAGTGTGTCCCAAGTTTACAGATTAGGAGAGGCAACTGGCAGAGAAGTTAAAGCCCTTGCCTGTGGCCACTATAGGAAGTCACAAAGCCAGATCTGAATGGTTTTAAGACCTATGCCCTTCTGGCCATCAGATACACTTTTTAAAAAAAAAAAAAATTTTTTTTTAGTTGTCAGTGGACCTTTATTTTTATTTATATGTGGTGCTGAGAATCAAACCCAGTGCCTCACACATGCTGGACAAGCACTCTACCACTGAGATACAACCCCAGCCCACTTGAATACACTTTTTGTTTAAGTCAATTTAAACCTTTTTTTAAAAAAAGAATCTTTTCTCATAATACCGTTATTTTATTTAATTATTTTTATGTGGTGCTGAGGATTGAACCCAGTGCCTCACATGTGCTAGGCAAGCACTCTACCACTGAGATACAGCTCTGCCCCCCTCCCTTTTTAAGTAGGGAGCATTTAAGGAATAATGAATGAGCAAATAATGAAGTAGCCTATCCATTGATAGGAGTGAGTCACTTATGTTAAATGAGATAATTAGTAGCTTGCTCCATCAAAGGGTTTTTGTTGTTGTTTTCTTAGGTTGAAATTAAGATTTAGAAACAATTACCAAAGGATGCCATGAGTTAAAAGCTAGAATAGAAATTCAGCTTCCCTAGTTCCAGGTTCAACTTTGCTTCCAGAGTTTGGAGGACCTTCTCCTTCCCCCATCTGTCTGAAATTCTGTGGGCTTAAAATAGAACTGTTTATTAACCTGGCCCTTGCTGAGACCAGGCATTCCCCAGGGCTGGCCATGTTCTCTGTAACCTGTCTGGCCCGGGGACTATAGCCTGTTACCTCTTAGACTCTCCTTCTTCTAAGTCTGGAACTTTCTCCCTTGGCCTCCACAATGGAATTATGGCAAAATAAGCAGAGAAATACCACCATCAGGTGAGGTCTGCAGAACTGTCACCAAGGTGTGCCCTTCTTCAGGGATCTCTAGCAGAGGGCTCCTTCTCCTGTAGGAGTTGTCTCTGAGCAAAGGATACTGGCCACCATGCCTGTTCCTGTAGGCTGTAGATCTTCTGTTAAAGTCAGTCAGAGGATCCCGAACCTTTGGGTTCTGTTCTGTTTTCATTCCCCATCAAAGGAACAAAGAGGGCTCAGGACTTTTCTGCTCTTTGCCCTTTTAGAAAGCACACCTGCTATTTGCTTCTTGACCTTCAGAAACTGTCTGTATTGAAGAATCCAGATTAGTAATGCATATGCAATTCTGTACCAGGGAAACGGGCCAAAATCTAGTGAAGACCCTTGTGTGTTTCTGCTGTTTACCTCTCAGGTAAGGAAATGCTGTCCAGAAGCCAGCTTCCAGTTTCCCAAGCAGTCACCTCCCATCATATGGACTTCGCAGCCAGAGAGACCTGGGTTCTTATCCTACCTCTGCCACAACATGGCCTTGAGACCCTGGGCAAATCTCTTCACCTCTCTTCACCTCTCCTTATCTCTATGACTTAGCATAGTGCCTAGCATATATTAGGCACTGATAAATAAGTCCCAAAGCACTGTATATAGACCTTTCCAAAAGCACCTTGCGTACACATTAAAGGTGTATTATAGTCTTCCCTTGTGCCCCATTGAACTCTGGATTTCTGGAGGATGGAGACCATGTCTTCTTTGTATCTCCTGATCACCCTGGCTGGGTCTTCTGGTCAGCCTAGCTGCACTCAGTTGATGTTGGCCTGATCCATTAGAATGACTTGGGCAGAGCAGGGTGGATGTGAATGTTTTAGTTTCTCCATCTGTATGTAAGGAAATAGTAACTCCTTATTTTGGAGCCTTTGAGGACACTTTAAAATGCTACGTGTGAAGTGTTTGGAGCCCTTCGAAAGGAGGGTACTGGGGAAATTAATGGTGTTTTTGCTGTTCTTGGGAAAGCCCTTTGTGGTTCCCAGTGAATAAATTATTTGGAGTGAGTTTTCTAACACCTCCTACTCTGCCCTGTTCACTGTGGCTTTTTTTTTTTTTTTTTTTAATAACTGTCTACTGTAATGCTTCTTTGCTTATGACTTATAAAGATATATATTTTTGGTGTTGGACTTTTGACCCTTTTCTGCTCCCAGGAGAGACATTTCTATCAGAATAATAAAAGGTGTAAACTGTGTATTGCTCTTTTTTTTAGGCTGTGGGCAGTTTAGCTGCTGGGGTTAAGAATCAGCAGACTTGTGGTTTGTATGTGGCTATTAGGGGGAGAAAAAGATGATTCCCACTGAGTCCTCAGTGGCCTTCTAAGCGTCCCCCACTCCACTCCTCCTCAACCCTGCTCCATGTCCTTTTGCTAAGATTTTTTTGATTTTAAATGCACCCTGTTGTCTTTAGTACTTTGAATACAGATATTTATGGCGATTTCCTTTCTCTTTCAAAGACAGAAGGTGTTTATGTCTATTATGCTTTAGGTCCCAAAGTGACCTGCCAAAGAAGAGCCTCCTTCTTTGAAGGGTTCATCTAGCTCCTTTCTCATCCGTCAGGCGTGGTGATGCAGAGCAGTGGTGTGCGTGGGGACCTGCTTCCCTTATAGTCCCTGATACCCTACACCATCATAAAAGGCTCACTGTTAACCTTCTCTGTGCATTTTTTGCCTGGGGATACAGAGGGGACCAAAATATGATCTTATTCTCCAGAATTTTATAGTAAAGCCTCCAGTAAGTATCCCTTGTTCTGTTCCTGAGTGGTGTGTACTACCTCATGTCAGGGCTTGCTGCCTTTTAGCAGCAGTGGGCTCCCAATCTGTCCCCACATTTCTATACCCTTCATAGCACTGGGCAGTGCTCATCTTAGGGACCTCAATGGCATAGGGCAATAACACTAAATTACCACCTATCTTTCTACGTATTTTATTGATTTATTTTACTTCTTGTGTGCCCTCCTCCCCTTTCTAGAACTATCTCTTTACTGTTATAGCCTCAACTCCTAGAACAGTGCTCAATCCAGGAACAGCATGGAATATACATTTAATGAAGGCATTATGGAATATTTCTTTTAGGTTCAGTAGCAACATTAATTTGTATGGCTCTTTTAAGGATTGTTTTATTTATTCATTTATTTATTCAAGGAACATTTTTGTCCCACACCATTTAGTGCTAATCCCTAAATACTATTGGTTTCATATACCAGAGAGATTTTACAGGACTTGCAATCTAGTTTATGCCAAGAAGAGAAATGTGTGGCATCTTTCCTAGGTTCAGATCCAACCTAAATAAATTAACAGGTAAGATATGAGTTCAACTGCTGTTTTGATTTGCTTTTGCTGCAGGCTTCCTAGATAAGCTATCCCACAGCAGGGCCGAATGTGATGGGAGGAGAGGGCAGAAGAGTAGGCAAGATCCCCAGGTGCTGAGGAGAGGACGGAGACTTCCAACTCCACCTCCAAGTGGAGGAGTGGGTTGGCTTCATTACTTCCTTTCTAAGGCAGTGTCACAGTGTGATTGAGTGTTCATGCACAAAAGCCAGACTGGGATTTGGATCCCATGCCAGCCCTGTGTCCTTAGACAAGGTACCTAATTTCTGTGCCTCAGTTTCCTCTCCATAAAATAGGGCTGTCTACCCACTTCAGCATTGTGAGGGTTAAAGGAGTTTCTACACATGAGGCTCTTTCAGCACTGCCTGAAAGTTAGGTAGATACTTAGTACTGTTATTCATTTTATTAATGTTAAGCATTTTTCCTCACATGTTATTATAAAAAGAAAAAGGAAAGGCAATTTTGCATAGTTTTGATGGGAAAAACTGAAGCTCAGAGTGATTTTTCTTCTAGAATCACAAGGTGGGGGAACTGCTCCTGGGCCTGAACTTAGATTCTAGCCCATTTTTTAGACCCAAGTTGGGACTTGAATACAGACCACTAAAGAGAGCTCTCTAATAGCCACCACATTTTAGCTGATTTTTTCTCTTTCCCTTGGATAAAATACCCTTTAAGCAGAATTTTACTGGGGGAAAAAAAAAAAGCCCAAAAATAAATAAATAAATAAAGAGAGAATTACTCTTAGGCATGGGGATAAGGCCAAGCATTAGTTTTATTTTATGGATATCTGAACCTCACTCCTTGCCTCACTGTGGGGTTCCTCTCCACTCAGGTAGGAATGATCCTATCACTTCTGCCAGGATCCAGTTCATTCATTCCTAGGATACTTCTACAGAACTCTTCAACTGAATGGCAAGTCTATTTGAGCCTTAAAAGAATATTGCCCCTGCATTCAGGAGGCTGAAGCAGGAGAATCACTTGAACCCAGGAGTTCAGGACAGTCTTGAAGAAACCTGAAACCCTGTCTCAGACAAACAGAGTTGGACTAGGTATCAGAATACCTTGTTTCTGTGGACATATTGAAACCATTTATTATCTGAGTGATCTCTGGACAAGTCACTGGCCTCTCTACAGCTTGGAGCCACCTTCTGCTCAGATTACAATGGGGCAGTCTTTTGAAAATTGTACTCCTCTGAATGGTAGGCAGTAAGGATACAGCAATGAAGATAACCATCCTGTGGTAAACAATGGAAATGTCTGCTTTACTATTTCTTTGGGCTGTATACTTTGGTCTGCCTACTGTGCCTCAGTGGGGTCATCAGTTAACTTGTGTGATTTGTTTCATTAGGGTGACTGCCACTCTTCTATTTCCCACTGCTGGAAAAGGAGAAGGCAGGGCTGTGGAATGAAGAGGCTAGGAACCTCTATGTGGTAAGGGGTTAGATTTTGTATCTATTTTAGGATTGATGAGTAGAAAAGGATGTTGGAGCCAATGATCTCATTGTTACCTTTAAGTCCTCTATGTTGTTTAGGTCCTCAGCATCCATGACAAGTGATATAACCTTGGCTCATTAGGAAAGAACTCATTCACTTATTGATTATTTTCCTCTGTTGGCTCATATGTCTATGCATTTGAGATGGCCAGGAGTGATGGGGAACAAGCATCCTGTAGTTTTCCACTGTACCCAGTCTGCCTACATTTAATAGAAAAATCATTAAAACAGCAAAGTTGTGCCTGCAGCTTTTCTGCACTTGTAAATGCAATCACAAGGCCCAGGGTGCAATTAGGAGCCTACTAATGTCTCTGGAAACTTGAGTTTGTCTACATCTTCTCAGTGCCAGTGATCAGACCTCATGGCTTCAGGTAGAATGCAGAGAACCCAGAGAAATGACATCTCCTGACATGTAGTGAATAAATTATTGGAAAGGAAGCTCAGGCTCCTAGACCCTGGTGTGCTGTACCCTTGCTCCCCCAGAGACGCCTGCCGAGCTCAAGCTAAATATACATCTTGCTCATATTACATCTTGTCCAAGTAAAATTTTCCATTACCACCACATAGAAGACATTAGGGGCACAGTGATTGCTAAAACTCTGTAAGACTGGTTGTCTACACTAAGTGCTGCCAGGGTCAGAAAGTCATCAGTATACAATTGCATATAATTGTTTCGTTCTTTCTTCAACTTATGTTTCTTTTTCTCTTTTCACTTTCTTCAGTGAGTTCTGATCATGTGCAAGTCACCAGCGTCACCTTTCTTTCTCTTCCTCCATTTGATAACCCAACCCTGTTGATCCTGCTCTAGACATTTCTCTTGAATGTACTCCTCCTTCTTTACTCCCATTGCTGCTTACATTGACTGTTCCTTACTGATTGTCACCTAGATTATTGCACAGCCTCCCTGGGGTTCCTGCCTCTATCCTTCCTCCAGCACTGGGGTCCATAGGATTACTTTTCAAAGGTAAATCTGCCTATGAGCATTTTTATGCTTAGAGCCCTTCCTGTCTTTCCTTCATGTGGCATTTAGGGGCACTTAGAGATAACACAGTCTGCCTCTTGGGCTCTGCCTTCTACTTTGTCCACCATGAGCTCTTAGCTAAGAATTTTTCTCTGAAAATGTCATACCATTCCTTTCTCTGTGGCTCTTTATACCACTCTTTCTGAACATACCTGTTCTCCCTCTAATACACAGTATAAGGCATGCTACCTCTTCTCTGAAGCCTTTCAGTTTTCACACCATTGCCTTTTTTTACATGGTGTACTAGGTATGACTTCTACCTGAGATCAGGAACTCTTTGAGGACAAGTATTTTATTCATCATTTTACCTCCAGTAATACTGCAATGCCTAGAATACGGCAAGCACTCAATACATGCTTATTAAATATGCAAGAAATGTAGAATCTGTACTCAGACAACTGGTAGTCTAGTGAGATAAAGAAATTAGTTCTGGTACTACTATGAAGAATTGGTAAATATTGAAAGAGAGGCTCTGATATACACAGAGTTAAGTCTTGGATTGAAATACCTGTTTGAGAAGAATCATTTGTAGTAATTTTCTTTTATTATGGTAAAATATACATTACAGTATCTATCATTTTCACTATTTATAAATGTACAATTTAATGGCATTAAGTACATTCACACTGCTGTAGAACCATTATCACTATCTTTATCTAAAACCTTTCATCATCCCCAACAAAAACTCTACCCATTAAATAATGACTCCCCATTCTCCCTGTCCTCAGCTCCAGGTACTCTGTTTTCTTTCTGTCTCTATGAATTTGCCTAACTTAAATATCTCATATAAGTAGAATCACACACTATTTGTCCTTCTATGTTTGACTTATTTCACTAAGTATAAGTTTTCAAAGTCCATCCATGATATATCAAAGTTTTTATTGGCTGGGTAATATTCCATCATAGGATTATACCACATTTTGTTGATCTATTCATCTGTCAATGGATACTCGGGTTGTTTCCACTTTTTGGCTGTTATGAATAATGCTGCTGTGAACATTGGTGCCCAAGTATCTATTCCAGAGCCTGCTTGTATTCCTTTTGGATGTATGTTTAAGAGCAGTGGGGCTTGGGTTGTGGCTAGTCAGGCAAGCGCTGTACTACTGAGCCACAACTCCAACACCACTTCTCTACTCTTAAACATACATCCAAAAAGAATACAAGCAGGCTCTGGAATAGATACTTGGGCACCAGTGTTCACAGCAGCATTATTGGGTTTGATCCTAAGCATCACATAAAAATAAATTGATAAAATAAAGGTATTGTGTCCAAGTAGTATTGCTGGGTCATAGAGTACATCTGTGTTTCACCTTTTGAGAAACTGCCAAACTGTTTTCTAAAATGGCTGCACCATTTTATATTCCCTCCAGCAACAAATGAGGGTTCCAACTTTTCTGTATCTATGCCAGCACTTATTTTCCTTTTTTAATTTTTAAATTATAGCCATCCTTGTTGTGTGAATGGAATTGTCTTTTGCTTACATTTCAGGTAATTGTCTTACTTGGTTCTACCCTCATTATTGGCATTAGTAATCACTAACAAGTTAAATTGTTTTCACTTTCCAAATCTTATATTTCACAATAGAAAACCAAACCCTAATTGAAAATTTCATGCACTATTACTTGTTAGCAGACCATTAGCCCTTTCTGAAACTTGAATAGAAAGACACTCCTTAGAAAGCTTCCTGTTATTCTTCCTCAGCATTTGTTATAGAGCAGACTGGGATGAAAGGTCAATTGTTTGATGTTTAACTGGTTTACTTTTGAGAGTTAGTTGACTGTCATCTGGTTAGAGTGAGCCTGACAGTTGTGAAGTTTCTGCTCCGTTCAGCTGGAAGCTTTCCTCTTCTGTATGAGTGAGTGAGCATGTTGATATCAAGTCTAGGACTCTAGCAGGTGATAGTAATGTAACTAGAGGTGACTTTGAAACATATTTCAGTGGAAGAGATTGATTTGAAAAGGGTGTGAGGTTTCAAAGGCCAAGTGAAGACAGACACATGATGGAAACTGGGCCTCTTGAGCCAGAGTAGTGTTGTGTTTGAAAACTAGGGAAGCAGCACAGCACGTACCCTGACTTACTCAGCCACTTTTGAAATTCTTATACTCGGGGAGCTTTCTTGAAGACTGAAAGTGCATGGATTTTCACTACCAGAAGTGATTACTGCAAAAACATTGACTTGTTCTATTGGTGTGTGCTGAGCAACATGCTATCTCAGCCCTCAAGAAGCTCATAGTCTAATTTGGTGGAAGGTGGGGAGTTGTCAAGCTTCTAAACAGATTGTTAAAGTAGCACAGTGATTGTTCCTGTCTGCCAACCAAATACCTTATTTTTCAGGATGTTATCAGGCTCTGGAGATTTTGAATGCATAAATCCCAAGCAACAAAACTGGAATTTTGGGACTGGGGTTGAGGCTCAAGTGGTAGAGCACTCGCTTAGCACCTGTGAGGCACTGGGTTCGATCCTCAGCACCACATAAAAATAAAATAAAGCTATTGTATCCACCTAAACAACTAAAAAATGAAAATTTAAAAAAAAATACTGGAATTTTCAAGATAAGCAAATAAGAAGGGACTTCTTTTTTATAGAAAGCATGTCATAGCAAGCTTCCTTATACATTAAAAATTTGAAATGATGTTTTAAAATTGGATTTTAAAAAGGATCATGCAGGCTGGGATTGTAGCTCAGTGGTAGAGCACTTGCCTAGCACATGTGAGACACTGGAATCAATTCTTAGTGCCACATAAAAATAAATAAATAAAAGAAAGGTATCATGTCCATCTACAACACACAAACAAATAAATAAAAGGATCATGCCTCGTCTTGTTTAAATTGGCCTTTCAGCACAACTGGAATATGTTTTACTTGGGTTTTCACATCATTTTCTAAAAAGGGAAGAAGAAATCAAAGTTATTCATCTGTCATATTTTGTTATATTTAATTTTCTTTCTTCTTGGTATTGTCATTTTACTCTATAACTGCCTAGTATGTGAACTTGTGCACTCGTGTGCACATATGCACACATACATGCAGAATTGTTTGTATTTTTGGATCACTGCTAAAAGACCCTCAGTAAATCTTTTAGTCCTAATGTAACTAAGTGAGTTACGTACATACTTTTGTATATGTTCTTTCTGTGTGCCCTTCTCTTTCGTCTATCTATTCTCACCCCACTTATATGTATCTCACATAATATTTCACAGGGGGCTAATTTCTTTTTTTTTTAATTTTTAAAATTTTTTTAGTCGTAGTTGGACACAATACCTTTATTTTATTTATTTATTTTTATGTGGCGCTGAGGATTAAACTCAGTGCCTCACATGTGCTAGGCAAGCGCTCTACCATTGAGCCACAACCTCAGCCCCCACAGTGGGCTAATTTCTAACATTAAATTTAAATAGGCCAGCTGATATTCATATTACCACTTGACCATAGCATGTGATGTTTCTGCAAAGTATTAATGATATAGCATTGGTGGGTATCTACTAAAAAGATGATGAAAACGCAACCTGCAATCTTATATTGCATTGTTGCCTTATGATGACTTTGATATATTCCTATTCTTCAGCGCTGGTCACCCTTTGTCATTCATTCACTCTAACAAATTCTTTTTTTTTTTTTAATATTTATTTTTTTGAGTTTTCAGCAGACACAACATCCTTGTTTGTGGTGCTGAGGATCGAACCCTGGCTGCACGCATGCCAGGCGAGTGAGCTACCGCTTGAGCCACATCCCCAGCCCTCTAACAAATTCTTGTTCTGCTACTATTAGCACCTTTGCCTCAAGTCAGTAATCTTATAGCTTATTCTTGCCTGTATCACTTCTTGTGTTTTCTATACCCATCTTCTTTGATTCCCCCTCCCTTCACCATAATTGCACCTTTTTTCCTTCTCCCCAGTTTTCCCAGGGGCGGTGCTTGGTGTTATACTAGGGGTGTCTGATGATACCGTCTATAGCTACCACTGGAATTGGGAATCTCTGAGTTGTGTTTACCCAAGACCATTTTGACATTTTTTGTTTTGCCTCTACAATTAAGCTGATGTGTGGGGCACATGAAGGGTAGCCACATTATTTATAGTAACATGGATTATTAATGGAATTGTACTGCTCTGTCTTCTAACCTTTATTCGACTAGTTCCTAACTGAGTAGCATTAACTTTCCCAGACATCAGCTTCCTCTTTTCTTTTTTTTTTAATTTTTATTTTTTTTTAGTTGTAGATGATACAATACATTTATTTTATTTATTTATGTTTATGTGGTGCTGAGGATTGAACCCAGAGCCTCACCTGTGCTAAACAAGCACTCTACCACTGAGCTACAACCTCAGCTCCTCAGCTTCCTCTTTTCTAAAGTGGAGATAATAGCAGTGCCTGTGCCATAGAGTCATTGGGAAGGATTAAGCTAATATGCATAAAGCTCTAAGCACAGCTCTTGGCACTTGGTAACAGTGAATTATGGGACCTGCTTCAGGATTCTATAATTTTTGTGGCACCTGTGGATTGGGGAGGGGAGAGGCTTTGTAGAGAATGTAATTTGGGAGCTAGGTCTTAGAAGGCAAGAAGGTATTAGCTTTCCTTCCATTAGTAGATAAAGAAGAGAAAGATTCTTGGCAGCAATGTGGCTAAAACTTCAGAGACCATGACATAGCTGTGGAAATTGCAGAGTCAACTCTTAGATGAAAGTGGGGAGGCAAGAGGAGGTGAGGCAGAAAAGATACCAAGGACCAATCTCAAAGAACCTTCTAGAGCTTATGTAGAACTTCGAACTGGATCTCCTTTCAGTCCCTCTATTCACATAGTCTGGTTCCTCTGTTAAGCAGTTACATGAATGTCTTTAAGAGCTGCAACAGTGAAAAGGGGGAAAGGGGCAGTGAACTGGCCTCAAATGAACTGGCATCTCTTTAAAGTTAATATTCCTCCTTGAGAATACTACATTAATTGAACATGTGCCTTGCAAGATTCCTTATTGCTGTGTTCCCTGTTGGTTGTCATTCATTAATCTGCTGATTAGTAGCCCTGAACTCTTGTATTCCCCCCACTTTTTTTTTTTTTTTTTTTTTTTTGCATTCCCTTTTTAATATACTACGTTGTTCCCTTGGGACATAAACTCCAGGACCCGTCCCTGGCCTGCTTATGTTTGTTTTCTTTGCCCCTTGTGCCTGCCTCTGCTATAACATTTGTAGTATGTGTTAAGTAATCCTTAAGGTAACATTTTTATTATGTCATAAAAAGTGCATGGCAAATATATTATAACTCACGGACTTTGTTTAAAAATGAACGGATAATTTATTGAGTGTGTTACATGAGCCTTGCTCCCCTCCCCATTTCAGCAGAGACCTGCTGCTCATTTAGCTTAGCCTCCTATTGAGTGCTCCCACCCTGTGACATGCTGGGAAAGCAGAGCCATGGTTGGCTAGAAATGACATCATAGTTTATGTACTCAATAAAAATTTAATTAAGTCATTACAGGAATTGCAGTCATCATTTAACCCTCTGATTTCTTCTGTTTAGTTTATTATTAAACATTCAGTAATACCAGGCACCGAATCCTGATGGCTTATAAAATATCTGCATGAATTTTAATAGCTTAAATAAATGGGAAAATATGAGTAACTGATATAAAAGGAACCTTTCCCATGTGGTAGTGCAGTATGTATGGGTTTTTATAAAAAGCAAATCATTATGGAAAGGATAAAAGTTTAATAAGCAAGCAGCCCAACATTATCCGGGAGGAGTTTCTCTTCTGCTGGGGGCATCTCTACAGACTCTGTGCTCTATACAGAATAATCTGGCAATAAGTAGAAAGAGAACCTGCATACCAGCAAACAAGAGCGTAAGTAGGGAATAAAATTCAGTAGGGTTCACCAGAGGGAATATCCAGTTCCTCTTCACTGTTAGGCTGGCAAGAAAGGCCCAGTGAGGTGAGTTCAGTAGTTCAGGAAGCTGCTGTCACTTTCCCTCACCTGTTGCCTATAGATCACGTTTCTGCACTGATTGAGCTTCCACTGTCTTCCAGGAAGAGTCCTTTTCATGATCTAATCCAGCCTGGTGATGAGATCTGAAAACCATCCCTGTCTGTGGCAACTTGCCATCTCTCAACTGGAGGTGACGGGGAGAGGCAGCTTATAGGTCATTGGACTTAGAATAGAGGACCAGGAGGTAGAGGAACCTTGCTAATAAAGAGCTCCACTCCTGCAGTTTGTTTTTTCTGGGCAACAGACAGCCAGGATGCAGGTGCATCCCAAGAGGAGAACGTGTTTTTGTTCATACTTGGGCCTTGCAGGGAAGCAAGAACTAAGGTTTTCAGATTAATATGTTGGTGATCTCTGAAAATACTCTGCAAAGGGTGAAGTAGGAAAAGTACTGGCCCAGAAATTAGATTCTAATCCTGGTTCTGGCACTAACTTGATGTGTGACCTTGGATGAGTGTCTGTCCCCTTTTGGGCCATCTCCTCAGGGGTATTGAGGTAGGTGATCTCTGAGGGTTCTTCTAGCTCCAGAGCTTAATGGTGTGATTCAACATGTACACTGGTTCAGCAGAGCAGATTCGTGAATGTTTTCCTCTGAGAGGTCCTCCTGCTTTATGGTGTTTGACACCCCTGATGTCTTTTTGTGGCTCAGGTGCTTCTTGCACAGTTAAGAAAACAACTGGCCTGGGAGTAGAAACATGGAAGTTGTTTAGTAGCAAAACGCCAAACAGAACAAAGCAATGGTGTCATTGAACCAAACATGCTCTGAGTGGTACCCTTGTAAAGATTCTGTTAACAGCATATCTGTATGTGCCCCGCCCCTGCCTCTGGCTATGGACCACCTGTTGGGGTGCTGAGATTAATCAGTCACAATGTCTGTGACCCTTGTAGCTTCTAGTTTGGTGAGAGAGGCAAGTGCATAAGCAACTCTAAACCATGTTGTGTACCCAGGGGGAAAAGTGTACACAGTGCTCTGAGAACACACAGGATGGATGGCTGATGCCACCCTGGTTGAAGATGGTGGGAAAGGTTGTGGTTTGCACTCCCCTCTGCCACCAATCACACATTTTCCAGCCTTGAGCCTCACATTTCTCTTCTTGTTTTTGAAAATTATCCATGACTATAAAGTATTGGAACTGGTTTTAGTTTTACATAAACAAACCAGAAGTTATTACTCATAATTCCTTGCCCTGTGTAGTTTACGAAGGCTTTCAGCATATGTTGTTAAATTAATGAATGAATATACACTAACTCATTTGCTCTTGAAAATAACCCTTGTGTGCAGGGCATTTAAAAGACAAGAAAATGGACTTAGAGAGGTTATTTTACTTGCTGAAGATCATATCTGATGTACATAGCAGAACTATGACTTGGACTCAGGATTTCTGATTCCAAATCCAAATCCTTTTGCCTTTCCTGCTCTTCTTCAGACAATAGTTATGAACCACAGGATAAAATCACTCTCAGTCTTTTGATTTGTGATCCTAAGTAAAATTTTCTTCTTGGAGGCAGGCATCTGTGGAATGGAAGGCAGTATGGACTTTGTATTCAGACTGACCTGAATGCCAATCCCAGTTTTATCGCTGATTGCTGTGTGACTTAGGGCAAGTCACTTCACCTCCGTGAGTGCCTCAAGCAGTCACATGTAGGTGATTGTAACACACATCTATCTGCCTCTGTGAACTTCTAGTGGGGATTAGAAGAGATGATGTTAATAAAGCACCTGGCCCATAGCAGGTACTCAGTAAATGGAGATTATGGTGGATGAGGTCATGGAGAGGGTTGTTATTCTCCTATAAGTTCCAAATAATGTTTGGTGGTTTCTAAAACCAGTTAAGTTAAATAGCGAGTCCTTACTCTGTGTTACATACTACAAGAGCTTTCTGCTGGGATTCCAGAGAAGACCAAAACTTGGACCTTGCCCTGAAGTGTATTACTTACTGCCTGAAGGTCAAAACATCCGGTGAACTCCAGGCTCTGAAGGTGCCCTTGACTATTCCCTAATTCTCTGAGGGTCTCTACAATCCCAAGAATTGCCTTTCTAAAACAGTCTCTCAGCATTAGTCTTACTGCTTCCAAGTTGCCCATCTCATTCTTTGCTCCTCTCCACATCCTCAGAGACCCTCGGTGCTCCTCACCATCTCACAGTCATGCCTTTCTCCCTCCTCTTCCCACCTCTGACAGCTTCCCTTTTTTTGTCTTTCATTATGACAAACTCTTCTGAGCAGCCCTTGAGACATTTCTTTCCATTCCCCTTCCTCGACACTCCCAGGTGTTCTTTTTCCTGCTGCTCACCTCTGCACACTTTGTTCTCCCTGTCTTTTTTTTTTTTTCTTTTGTGTTCTCCCTGTCTTGAATGGCCCCTCTCCTCTGCCTCCTGTCATGCCTGTCAGACCTTGTCCCAGGTCCACTTAAGTGTTACTTCCTGGAGCACTCATCCCAAACAAGAAGTCATTGCTCTGAAATTCATTTCTCTCTTAGCACATTTTGAGTAAGGTTTGAGACAACAGGTTGCAGTGTTGTTGTTGTTTTATATGCTCTTTTTCCATAGTAGACTATGTTCATCCAATTAAGACACCATTTTTTATATATCATGTTCATATTATCTAACACAAAACCAGATGTGTAGTTTGGTCAGTTCTTCAAACTGATTGCTTTGTGTAGTTTGACATAAAACCTAAAAAAAGTTGGCGAATTGAGGAGAATTCTGATAGACAAAGGTATTGGGACTGGACTGGCAATTAGACTTGTTAAGATTTCTTTCTCTTTGTTCTACTAACAGTCTGTGACAGCAAAGAGCCTACAGTCATACTTTTTGGCTTTTTTCCTTTCTTTCATCTATTTTGTTTTTGCCCTTTGTTTTTGTAGGTTAATTCCTATGTCCTGAAGAAGAACATGATCCTCATGACAAATAATTTCTATGCAGCAATCTTGGGATATGATGAGGTAAGATCACATGCCAGGTCTTGGGCAGAACAGTGGCCTTCCCTAACAAAGGCTTTTGATCTGAAGGAAGCTTCAGGACCATCTTTACTGCCTGTCGTTATGGCTTAGTATCTATTTCTTCATCTCATTGACTGGTTTACCAGTGCTTGGAAAAGTCAGCACTAAATAATGTGGTCACATCTTAAAGTAGTCAGTGCTTGAGTGCCTGCTGGGTATTGGATAGATAGACACTGGCAAGTCAGACACTGTCTCAGCCCCATTTGCTCCCAGAGAGAGGGACATTCACATGTAGATAGCATGATAGCCAGGCAAACTACGAACTTTTTTTTTCTTTAATTATAAAAGTAGTACATATTCATTTAAAAAGTTTGTGAAATTCTACATAAGTGGTTGAAATATAAATAGAAGGCCCCATTTTCTCTTTTGCCCTTTTCTCTGCCCCAGAGGAAAACTAATATTATTAATAGCCTTTTGGATATCCTTCTAGATATTATCTGTGCATAAATAAGCATATTTTTTCTCCTTTATGCAAATGGAGAGTTACACTCTATACACTATTCTTCAGCTTACTTTTTTTTTTACTGAACCATGTATCTTGGGAATCCTTCCATATCAGAACATTTAACTCTATCTCATCTTTTTTTACTATAAAATATACATAATATAAAATTTTCCATTTTAACAATTTTAAATGTTCAGAATAGTGGCTGTAAGTATATTTGTCTTGTTGTGCTCTGAACACTGATTCCTCTATACCCTCTTTCCTCCATCCCTTGGCAACAGTTTTACTTTTTGTCTCTATGAATTGGAGCTCTCTAGGATCCTCATGTAAATGGAATTTCACTGTATTTGTCCTTTTGTGCCTGACTTGTTTCATTTAGCATAATGTCTTCAAGGTTCATCCATGTTGTAGTGTCTAGCTCATTCCCATCATCCACCCCCACAGAAAAGTTAAAAGACAGAGAATGAGCACCTGTATACATACCACCAGGATTCGCCAGACCTTTTTTTGGTGGGGAGGGGGAATAAACTCAGTGTCTTTGTACTCAGTGTACTCATTACCTCCAGATTTAATGCAAGCATCACCCCCCCTAGGAAGTGATCCCTGACCTTCACCAGGCTTAGCTCATTCAGCCCTCCCTGGACTCTCACAGCTCTTACTATATTAGCATTAACTGTCACCCTGGCTGGGTGTAGATTTTCTTCTGGGAGGTAGCAGTGCCTACTGTGTATATTTCTGTTGCCAGAGTAGTGCTTGGCATTGCAGTAGGTGAGCAGTAAAGAGGGGAGGAAATGAACATGAGGCACTAGAGTTCAGGCTGCATGAAGTGTTATCAGAAAGACAGTAATGAAAGCCAGAAGATAAACTTGTCCCCAAATTAAGTTGAATGACTTGCTTTAGATCATTAAAATTTAAATTGGGGTCTCCAGATTCCCAGTCTACTAGCTATCCTCAGTTATAAGAGAGCAATTTAGACTACATATCATACACATCTCTAGTTTAATATGAGTTTTGATATGAGAATTGCTTATCTGTGTATATTAGTTGCTTTTTTTTTTTTTTGGCTACATCCTCACTCTTTTTATTTTTTTGTTTTGAGACAGGGTCTTGCTTAGTTGCTGGGGCAGGGCCTGAACTTCTTGCTATCCTCCTTCTTTAGACTCCTGAGTTTCTGAGGTACAAGTGTGTGTCACTGCACCTGGTACATACCTGGTTGCTAAATTAGATGCATTCTGATGTCAGAATTCTCTCTCTCTCTCTCTCTCTCCATATATATATTAGTTCATTCATCAGCATTAATAAAAAAATGCACTGAATAGTATCTGTTCCAGTTCATTCTGGTAGGGCCATTTTACCTGAACACACCAGAACCAGATCACAAGTTACCTGGGGTGCTTTTTTTTTTTTTTTTTTTTTTTTTTGGTGCACTGCTGGGGATTGAACCCAGTGTACTCTACCCCAGGTCTCACAAAGTTGTTGAGGCTTTGCTAAGTTGCTGAGGCTAGCCTGGAATTTTTGGTCCTTCTGCCTCATCCTCCTGAGCTAGAATTATAGGCATGGGTCACTGAGCCCAGTCCTTTAAAAAAAAAAAAAAGTATATATATATATATATATATATATATATATATATATATATATATATATATATACACACACACACACACACACACACACACACACATACATATTATGTGTAATATATGTTACATGTATATTATGTATGTGTGTATGTATACACACATACACACACACACACACACACACACATAATTTTATTTTGAGACAGGTCTCACTAAGTTGTTCAAGTTGACCTTAAATTTGTGATCCAGCCTTCCAAGTCACTGGGATTATAACTGTAGGCCACCATGCCATCCTCTCCTTTTTAAATTTAATTTTCTTTTGAGACAGCATTTGAAGCCAGCCAAGTTGCTCAGGCTGACCTCAAACTTTCATCCTCCTGCCTCAGCCTCCTGAGTGGCTGAAATGACAGGTGTGTGCCACCACATCCAGCCCTGTGTGTATATTTAATGCACTAATGTTCTCTCTTGCTTACAGTGTCCTGCAGCTGTCTACATTTTCCCCATTCTTTAAAGCTCATGTCTCCACAACTTTCCCTGACCTTTCTAGATCTCTGGTGCTTTGACTCCACATTTCAACATTCCTGTCCATTTAGCATGTGTTTATTGGGTGTCTACCATGCACTGGGAATATATTGGTGAATCAAGTAAACATGGTCTCTTTCCTACAAAAATTACGTTATTACTGAGAGACAAGCAGACAGTAAACAAGCAGCAAGTAAACAAGTAAATAAATGTCTAATTACAAATAGAATGCAGTGATAGAGAATAACAGGGGAATGAGGAGTCATCAGAGATCTAAGGCTGAAGAATAAGGAGGTCCTGTGCAGCCCATAGGTTGGGGTCTACCATTCAGCTTAGCATTTGTTCACTCTTTCCAATTTTGTTCTGTGCAGCTGTTTGATGTGCACTAGCTTTGTCCCTCCCCTCCCACTAAGATTGCAGGCTCCCTGAGAGCTGAGCCCAGGTTACTTTGACTCTGTTCTTAGTATCATGCTAAGTGCACAATAGTGTTAAATCAGTCTCATCCAAGTGAAACTCTGCCACTCTAAACCCATCACCATAACCATATCCACTAGTGCCAGGACAGCCCCTTGACTTCCTCTCAGTTTCTTTCCACCAGGGTATCTTAATTTCCTGAAGGGATGCTCTCTTTGTACTGTGAGGGAAAGAAGTCATGAGGAAAATTGTGCAACCAAATGCTTAGCTCCTAAGCACCCCTTTTCCTTTTCTGCTTCCTTTGTTTGAAATTTACACTCCCAGACCAGTCTCCCATTTGTTTTTACTGAGTTACTAGCAGTTGGGTGGGTGACCAACTATTTTCTGATCACTTGCACTGTATGCCAGGTACTACATCATGCCTAGAGTGAGGCAGCAGCATCCCCTGACCTCAGCAGTGCTAGCTGGATCTACTTCCATCACCAATTAGCTAACTAACCCTTGAGCCTCAGTACTTATCTTTCACATGGGGGTAATAGTATCTGTGCTACATGCCATATGTACTCATTAAGAGCCGTCTGCATGAAGGAACCCTGAAGATCTGAAAGAGTCAGGTTGTTGGCACTGTTATCAAGTCCTGAGTCTTCTTCAGATTGCTCAGAAATTCCTGCTTATGGATTTTCCCTGCCCCAGCCTTCTTGCATACCAATTGAGGCTGCCTGTTTGTAGCAGGCCATGGCTGCCAGGATCTTCCTGTCCTGGGCTCTGCAAATTGTTCAAGTCCCTGTGATACCCACTCCCATTCTCAGTTTTTCACATATTACGCATGTGGTTCTCTGCCAGCAACACTCTAGCCTGTGCCCAGGGCACTCTAGACAAAGGCAGGGTGTTGTGTTAGCAAATAGCTTGGAGAATGGTGATGTGCCTGAGCTTGTCCTGGGTCCCTATTGCCATCTGCCAGAAGAAGCGTGTTTTCCTGACTCAGCCCTGTTGCCAGGACAATCTTCAGCTATGGGACTGTGAGGTATCTGGAGCAGGTGGAATACTTTTCCACCAAATTGTCACCTTTCCACACTGAACATGGCCCTTCCTGGCAGCAGGCCTGGAACCAGACCTCAAATACCACAGTGCCCAAGAGACCAGACCATCAAATAAAATGGAACAAGTGCTCCTGGGTCTTTGCAATGTTTAGCACTTACAGAGCCTTTCACAGGTATTGTCTTTTAATGTCATCTATGAGACGAGAATTATTCTTGTTTAATTCATGAGAAACTGAGGCTCAGGGAGGGGATTATTCTTTTTTAACTCATGAGAACTGAGGCCTGGGAAGGGTTAATGACTTTTCAGAGGCCACACAGCCATCAAGTAACAGAGCTAGGGGTGGAATTGTGGCTCAGTGATAGAGCACTTACCTCGAAATGTGTGAGGCATTGGGTTCAATTCTCAGCACCACATATAAATAAATGAATAAAATAAAAGGCCCATCAACAACAACAAAAAAAAAAATTACAGAGCTAGCTTTATTTTTTTCTTTTCTTGAGAAAGGGGTCTTGCTATGTTGTCCAGACTGGCCTCAAACTTCTGAGCTTAAGTGATCCTCCCTCCTCAGCCTCCTGAGTGCTGGGATTACAGGTGTGTGACTCTGCACCCAGCTTCAGAGCTACATTTGAACTCCGGCAGTCTGGCTTCAGATCCTGCTGTTTCTTGACTGTATCCACAGCTGCCAGCTACAGCATGCTTCTAAGTGCTTGTATTCAACATATTATACTTTAAAAATGCCTTTACATTATCTTATTTTTATTTAAAAACTTTTTTTGTTACGAGGGATTGAACCCAGAGATAGGTGTTCTATCACTGAGCTACATCCTCAGTCCTTTTTTTTTTTTTTTTTTGAGATGGAGTCTCACTAGATTGCTGAGGCTAGCCTGGAACTTGAGCTCCTTCTGCCTTAGCCTCTCATGTTGTTGGGATTACAGGTGAGCACCACCATGCCTGGCACATTATCTTATTTTTTATAATTCAAAGATGCTGTAAGTAGAGCAAGTATTTTCATCTCTTTAATAGCTGAGAAGTTTGAGGCTCAGGTTTAACCATCACCATTGAGCTTGGCATGGCAGAACTAGTTCTTGATCCAGCCTTCCAACTCCAAGTCAGCACTTCAGTTCCACACACTATTTTGGCACTCAGACAAAGCAATTTCCCAGGGCCTTTCCCTCAGTCACCTCCATCCCTCTCTTCCTGAGAGATCTAAGCTAGAAAATGGCTCTAGTTAGCCTCTGTGATATTTGGGCTTCCCAGCAGAATTCTCTGTGCCAGGAGAGGCAGTATCAGGCATATACAGATTCAGGCTCTGCACATTGCCCTTGGTGGCCCTCTGTGGCCCATGGCAATCCTGCTGAACATCCTGTTCCTCTACTTAGGGAGAGGCTGGGCCAGTCAAGGGCAACCCAGAGGTGAGTGACAGTGAAGGCAAGGTTCCTGGCTCCCTTTCTAAAGAACCAGCTGCCTCATAGATGGGTGCCCTTGGACCAAGCAAGAAGGTGTAGTCCACACCCACTTTCATTCCTGGGAAAACACTCAAAACACTGTCAGCCATGCTGTGAGCAGCAGCACAGGCACTGCTGCTACCATTTCTCTTCTTGGCCTCTCAGTCATTGGCTGGGCCAGGCATGGTGAGGTGTTGTGCTGGGAGGGTCAATCAAATGTGAGTCCCAGCTCTGCATCACCTCAGTCAGTGACTTGTACCCTCTGGGCCCCAGGTTTTTCCTCTGTGTAAATTGAAGAAGTTGGACTGAGTGCTCTTGTAAGACCCTTTCCACCTCTGTGGTGCAGCTGCCTCATTTCCCCCTCACTGTCTCTGTGAGGTCCTTCTGAACCAGTTCTTTGTTTGCTCTTGTGTTCACAATATCCCCAGTTTTTGTATCATGGCCCTGCAGTACTCTCTGGAAGACTAGTTGTTATACTCTGTGTTCCAGGGGATCCTTTCAGATGATCATGGGTTGGCTGCTGCCCTCTGGAGAACCTTCTTCAACCAGAAATGTGAAGACCCCAGACAGCTTGAATTGCTGGTGGAATATGTGAGGAAACAGGTGGGTGCCCTTTACCCCCCAGCAGAATCTTTTGAAAAGTGGGTCATCTTGAGGTTATGGGTGCTAGACTTTTAGGGAAACATGGGAGACTGAGTTGCCAGAGACCTGACTGCAGGAATTCTGACTTGATCATATAAGCAGCAGGCACCGATTAAGAGCTAGCATCCTCTGTGTGTCTAGCTGTGAACTAGGTCAAGGACCCAGGGAATATAATACAGAAGGAAGGACACTGAGTAACTTCCTGCTTTCAGAAAATTGTAGTTGTTATCCATTCTGTATACATTGCATTACCTACTATGTGCCAGATACTGTACTAAATGCTGGGCTCACGGAGTCCTGAAAGATACATACAGGCATGGGGCATATTGGCCCACCTATGTAGCCCCCTTCTATATCCACTTAGAGTCCAGGATGCATTTCCTATTCCTGACTTGCAGGACCAGGTTCTAAGCAGTATTCCACAGATACACCCCTAGAATCTTCCCACTGGCTGCTGTTCATTGTCTAGCAGGGTCTCCCCACTTCAAGTCCTCACCTCTCTAGCTCCTCAGGGCTCCCTGACACCAGAGCTTCTAGGAGAAGCTCCACTGCAAGGACTGCATTACTACACAGCTTTCTCAACCCCGTGGAGAATTAACTCCTTGATCTCCCTGTCCCCAGATTCTATAAAGATGAGAAACTCAAACTTTCTAGATGAGTAGGCCGAGTGAAAGCAGAACATGGAGGCTTTTCCAGGGTCTCCCAGTGAGTCAGCTTACACAGTTGGCCTCAGACCCCAAGCTGGGTGATTCATGTCATCACTAAAGGCCTCAGCTGCTGCAGACAGCTCATCAGCTTGGCTGCCCATGAGTCACACCTCTGCTTCATGGACCTGGCCCTGGAGCTGAAGGGGCCTCACCCAGTTGTTCTCTGGTTCACCTGTATCCACGGCCTTCAAACCTCCAACAGCCGGGAAAAGGAAGGGCTATTGGCTCTTTTGCAGTCATAGCCAATAGGACTACCTAGTTGATTGCTGGAAAGGTGACATATTGAGGCTCTTCAGACTCAGAGGGTAGAGAACCCAGAAGCCAGAACTTCTGTTTGACTATTCAAATCTGTCAGAGCCAGGGAGAAGGCACTGGGGCCAGAGTGCTCCACCCACGGAGAATTCTGAGACTCTCACTGTTGACTGGACTCGCCCTCAGACAGGAGTAGCAATTGGCAAAGCAAATGCAGTTTTCTGAGAGACCCACCCAACTTTTCCATCTGCCATGGTGGGCATATGCCAGAGGCCACACACAACAAAGGCACAGCTGGGACCTCTCCAGAGACCCCAAAGAAGGGGTTGATACAACCAATATCCCTATATAGAAGTTCTTATATAGCCCCAGTGAGAGTCAGGAAAACAGTGATGGGGGCCCTTAGGAAAGTAGGGAACTTTGATGGGGACCCAGTTCTGTCAGCAAGCCTTTGAACACTTGCCATGCCAGGCCCTATTGCTGGGAGAGCAGATTAACTAGGCCTAGTCCTGCGTTTGAGGAGCCAGTCAGGCACATGGCTAGTCCTGGAGTAAGTCAGTCTGCCCTGTGATCCAGGTAGACAGAGTGTTGGGGAAGGACCAAGAGAGAGGTGTGTTCTGTCCAGGTGGATCCGGAAAATCAGGAAGCTGAACCTTGAGCAGACTTCAGTCCTATTCCTGGTGCTGCTTGGTAACCAGTGTGGGTCATGTGGAGGTTTACAACTCAGGAGATAGGCAGTGGTAGCTTAGGGGCAGAAATGTAGTCGCTAGAAAGAGGAGTGGACTTTAGGAAAGATGGCAGTTCAGTTGAACTTCTTGCCCTGGAAAAGACATAAGGCATGTGAAATTCTAGACCTGAAGTATATCAAGAGGCTAGGGTTGAGTTCAAGGTTCAGCAGTTTGAAGATGGGTCAATAAGAGTGATAAGTTCTTGGAAGAGGGATATAATCCTAGGCTTAAGATGAAGCTTTCCCCCAAGGAAGCCACATCTGTCTAGATACAGTGGTGCTTCCTGCTGTGATTCAGTTCTCACAGGAGATGTTGCTGTCCACTTGTAAGCGTTTCCCATCTGCAGCCCTCCTTACTAGCAGGCAGCCAGGGACTCCTCCAGAGATGCTTTCACCTCCTCATTAGCCCATCTGTCTCTTGCACAACTGCCTCACCCTTTCCCCTGAAGCTCCTTCTGTTTGCCTGCATCATAGGTGTTCCTTCTCCACATGGAGGGTTGTGCACCTGGAGTCCTTGGGCAGGTCTAAAAGCATTCAGGGGATTGCCCAGGGCAGTGGCAACTGGAGCTCACCCTCCGAGTGCCAAATGGGCTGGAGGTTAGTAAGAAGTTAGTTAGAAGAAAGTCCAGAGTGGACATGATCACTTTCTCCAAATGTCAGAACATCTGTCATTTGTGGGGAGCAGAAGGATAGGCATTTGGTTCCCACCCCGCCTTCCCCCGTTTTAGCAGGAACACTTGAGGATCAGTGGTGAAAGCTATAGGAGAGCAGCAGGGGCATTTCTGGGATGATGACCATCCTAACAGCAGAACTGTGAGGCTCTGTCAGACTTCCCCACCCACCCTAGATGGGGCACTCTGGAAGACAAAAGGCATGTGTATTAGCAAAAAAGAGAAAAAAGAAAAAGTTTGGGTGATCAGCTCTGTGCAGATAACTTTATCTTTCCCCGTGTCCAAGAAGGTTCACATTCTGTCCCCCCACAAACAAGGGAACATAGATCTCCGAGAAGGGAAGGAGTAAAATTGGGATTCTTTTATCCCAGCAGTGTTGGATGGGGTGACTTCTGTAAGTTGCAGACTGACTTTCTGGCCTGCAAAAACTTTGTAGGGAGAGTGCAGCAGGGGGAGAAATGTCACTGGGGTGTGTAAGTTCAGAGGTGTGATGGGGAATTCCCTAAAATCTTTCCAGGGAGCTTCTTCCCCCAGACTTGTTTCTCCAGATCTCCTTAAAGTAATAATCTGGGAAATCAGAGTCACCTGGCCTGAAAGTTGGATGGTCAGAAGCCCCAGACTCCCTCCCCTTCCTCTTCTTGAGGAAGCTGGTTCATTATGCCACCTTTTGTGTGTCCAGCTCCTTTCCTTGTCCTCTGATCCCTGCTCTTCCTGCTGCAGATGCAGTACCTGGACTCCATGAACGGTGAGGATCTGCTTCTGACAGGGGAGGTGAACTGGCGCCCTCTGGTGGAGAAGAATCCACAGAGCATCCTGAAGCCCCAGGCTCCCACTTATAATGATGAGGGTCTTTGAGAGGCTGGTCCCTCCAGACATGTGGCCAGCTGGCTTTGAGGAACCTCAGCAAGAGAAGTGCCTGTTTGGCCCAGGATCCTGCAGAAAGTGGCCTGAACTGACCTTTGAACAGCAGCTGTCAAATACCTGGCCCCATTTATGTTGTTTCCTCTTAGTGTGCCCTGGAGTCTGATCTGCTTGGGGGTAATAGTACAGGGAAAACTCCTAGCTCTTCTGACACATCCTCAAGAGGATCCCCAAGAAAGAGCACCCTGAAGCACATATTCCCCAAGTCCTTCCAGCACCACTTGTGACTGACAGCTCTTCCTTGAGGCTTACCAAGGGCTGGGGTAGGTTAGAAAGGAGATACCTCTATCAAGGGCTTGCTGTAGCCTAGGAGCAGTTTGCAATGCTGCCGGGTCAAGACGGGTAGCCATACTCTGTCCCCCAGCTTTGAGACATAGGGTTGAGTTGGCCATTAAAAGAAACAGAGACTTATCTCTGCCATGGCTTTTATTTATTCCAGGGTCTTTTAGGAACTTCTATGAGGTGATGGATGCCATAGGCTAAGGAGCACTTCCCAACTCAGTTAAAGACAGAGAGAGAGGGGAGAGGTCAGATAGTCTCTGCTGCTGCCGATGCCTCTGGTTCTCAGAGATGTGTCACTCTGGCCAACACACAGTCTGCCAGGCCATCCTCTGGTAGCCAGGAGAGGTCTAATGGCCAAGGGGGCTTGTGGCATCTTAAGTCATTTAAAGAGACCTCAAGAACAAAGGTCCCTTTGTTAACCCCCATTGAACGGAGTGAAAAATATGCTGTCTTTCCTCTCTGGGCCTCCCCTTATATGAGATATGGGGGCAAAAAGAACATTCTTCCTGGCCTCATTGTACCTTCCCTCGACCCAGTCCCATGCCCAGCTCTGTATCCCTTTTCCAACCCTGGAAAATGTGCTGCAGAGCCACCTTGTCTGAGCACTGGAGTACCAGTTCCCCTCATCCCTTGGAGTGTGGATCATTTCTTGGGGGATTTTCTTAAATTGAAGAAAGGGGGCGGGGAACCATCTTGCCCCTCCTTCCCCCATCAAAAGTCCTTCACTGAACTTGCTATAAAATGAGTCATATAAAGAAACTCTATACGGGTGAGGTATATCCCACTTCTGTGAAAACATTACAAATCAAACCGCCTTCTCTTGGTTTATTTAAGATGCTTTTGTTGCAAGCGGAGCTCCAGAGTGAAGCCTCCTCTGTGTGTGTGAGATAATAACACCTTGTAACTCATTACAGCTGGGCACTATTTACATAAACCAGAGCTGAGCCAGGCAGGAATTTGCTGATTAATTTATTTTTAATGGAGTGAAGTATACCATGCACCAAAATAAACTTTACTGTGTGTACCTAACTGCTCCTGGAATGGATGGAAAAATTAATGGAACAGATTTTGGCTCCCAGCTCTGCACATTAATTCATATATAAAAGTTATTTGAGCATTAACCCATTTGCTGCCCAGAAGCTCCCTAGCCACAGATCCCAGCTCACATCAGTTTAGCTACTGGGCTTCCTTTAGAATTCCAGCACCTCAGCTTGGGAAGGAACTTTAAAGGTCACTTGGGTCAGCCCTGGTCCAGAACTTGATTGCCCTTCATAACATCCTGGTTGGCCTACGTTCATGCAAGTTCTAGCTGAATCCCTCCAGCAGCAAATAGATGGTCCTTGCTTGCAGAGCTGTATCCACAGGATTCAGTAATCATCAGACACAGCAACTCGTGACATTTCAAGCCATGTTTGAAAGAGCCAGATTGGATCTGTCATGTCTCTGATGTCCCGATGCCAGCCTGTCTCCCCTTCAAGATAAAAAGCTAAGTGACTTGGAGGCTTCAGGCTCTTCTTTGATCCCTTTCCATTCCAGCCTGTCTTTGTAGATCTCTAACCCATTTCTTCCCTGAGCAAATGGAACCACTTGGGGTTACCAGAAGGGACCACATCGTGTGTTTTCTCCACCAGAACTCATCTCTTTCACTGCTGACTAAAGAAATCCTCGAATGTCACCTCTCCTGTTTCCCTTAGGCCTGGGCACACTGTCCACAGGACTCTTTACAGTGTCCTCTGCTCACTTAGCACCTCCCTTGCCACATGAGGTGATTTTTTTCCCCATACAGCTGCCTCGCACATAGCCCTGTGAGGAGCTTCCATGTAGAGTGGATGCTGTGTTGGTGTGGATCACCCAGTGCTCAGCAGAGTATCAAGTATACACGGTATCTGTGTATACTTCGATAAATGAGAAAATGAATGAACAACTAAAATCATCAGTCATTATCAGTATAAGCCCAATTTTAATAAATTCGTTTCTAGACCATTCTCAGTCTGACCTACAGTTCAGCTTATTTGAACAGTAATAGTAAAATATTAAGCACCTCCTTTTGCTTTAGCATAGGAACCAAAACTAAAAGCTCCAGCTAAATGTTTTTCTAATGTAAACTGTTATTTTACAAAACAAGAGAAGGATATGATCTCTTGCCTCCAGAGAGATTGCTTTTTAGGAATGATTTTGTCATTTGTGTTCCATACTTCTCGGGGAGGGGGAATCACAGCAAATTTAAGAGACATGTTTATAATAAAACTAAGGCTATATTAAAGCAAAGTTTGAAAGATAACATGCACATATTATTGCAAGGGAAGAGAGGGGAAAAAAATAGAAATCCTAGGCTGCTAATCGTCAACTTTCCTGACTTCTTTATAATAAAATATTTTAAATGCATTGTTTCACCTAGTCCTGTAAAATAGTTGCTCTCCTCATCATTTTTCTTATCCCTTTTCCACAACTGAGGAGACTAAAGTTCAGAGAGGTCTAGAGAGTTATCCAAGAGTGCTTCAGCCTACATCATGTGACCCCAGCACTCCTGCTCCTTCTCCAGACCACACTGCCTCCCTCAGGTCAGTGAGGAGATCTGCACCTGTCCTTCTGGCAGCCCAGTATGGAAAAGGGAAAGCCTTAAGGTTCCCATTGTCACATAAAAGAAAGTCTGTCTGCTAATTCATCAAAAAAATACAAACATTTTCCTTACTCTTTGGAGAAAAGTGTTTTATAAACATTTGCAAATAAGAAACAATAATGTGAACACTGCCTCCAAAGTTTCAGTTTTGCCTAAATTTTTTTTTTTTTTTTAATTGCTGAAGCTGGCTTTGAGCTGGTGACCCTAGTGCCCCAGCCTCCTTTGTTACAGCAAGCTTATATTAAAACCCAGGCTAGGGCTGGGGATGTGGCTCAAGCAGTAGCGCGCTCACCTGGCATGCGTGCGGCCCGGGTTCTATCCTCAGCACCACATACAAACAAAGATGTTGTGTCCACTGAAAACTAAAAAATAAATATTAAAATTAAAAAAAAAAAAACAGGCTACATTTCAGCTGCTATTTTTATAAATTGTTTTTAGTTGTTAATGGACCTTTATTTTATTCATTTATTTATATGTGGTGCTGAGAATTGAACCCAGTGCCTCACACATGTGAGGGAAATGCTCTACCCCTGAGCCACAAGCCCAGCCCTCTGCTATTTTAAAAATTTCTGCTCTAAGACACAGCTTGGTATTTTCACTTATTATCTCATTTAGTCCTCATTGACAGTCCTATGGGGGTAAGTGTGAAGTTCATGTAACACCTGAGAGAAACAGATATGATGGAAGGTCCTGCATGCTGTGCACACTTGTGTGCTCTGACCACCCAAGTTCTCTGCTTTTACTTCTGGAAGGGAATTCTAGATGGAGGATGGGGCAGTTGTGCTGTAGCTAAGAAGTTTAGAAATAAATAAATAAATAATGAAAGCATTATTCCAGCTACATGGGCTGGTGTGTGCACATAGACAGCTAACTGGGAAAATCACAAGAAGGATAGAAATAAGGAAAGCTTTGAAGACAGGATAGGATTTAGGGAGGTGGAAAGAAAAACAGGAAGTGTAGAACTGCCCAGATGAAGGCAGGAAACAGGAAGCTCTTCAGACCCAAGTGGACCAGTGGAGTTGGCTGCTAAAGGAAGGAAAGGTTGCACAGTTCAGGGGGCCAGGAGTGGGCTTGGCCAGATACCATGCTATCTGACAGGCTGCAGGGAGGTGCATTTGCCCTAAGGGTTGAGGCTTATCAGAACCAAGATACACAGTGGTGTGCAGGATAAATTGGCCCAGCCAGGAAGGGAGTCTAGTAGAGGTTCTAGGGGGTGGGAGTAGAAATTCAAAGAAAAGTTAAAATTCCAGAGACATCTCAGAGAAAAAACTCACCTAACTGCTCAAAATGCCTAAAGAAGGGGAGCAGCCACAGAACTCCCCTGGGGCCAAGGGTGGTGCCATCTGGTGAAAGACAGGCTGAAAAAGAATTGTATTTACATTGTGTTTTTCCAAATGGTGATTACAACATCCTATAGGCTGGGCTGGGCAGGGACTGCTGCCCCATCATGTGGTAGTGAAACAGGTTCACTCTTACCGGTATGAGGCAACCCCATAGCACGAACACTCACATGTCTCTTCAGTCCTACCCCATTGCTTTTGGTGCACACTGGAGTATCTGCATGGGGAACCAAGCTGGTGGGAGGTGGACTTCAGGCAGTAGAGGTGCCCCCGGGAAAGGCAAGGAGTATAGAAAGGACACAGGAAATCATGAACCTGCATGAATTCCCAGAGGTGAGGGTAACCCAGAGACTAGGACAGGGAGGCAGAATCCCTCACAGGAGGTGGTAGGAGGTTCGAGGGTCACTTCCAGAAGGACTCAGTTGGACCTGCTGCAGAGTAGGGGCCAGGGAATGAGCTGGAGAGCTCAAGGGTTTCTGACTATTCAGAAACATAATTGTAAAGAGAATAGATGAGTGGTGAAGACAGCAGAGTATGGCAGCAACTGTTGGTATTTTGGGATGTGCTAGCTGAGAAGAAACAGAAAAACCAGGCAGGTTTTAGGAGAGAGGTGAAAACTCAAGGGAGATGTGTGAAGGAGGTGGGGGATTCCAATTAAATGTAGAGCACCTGCCAGGTGCAGTGGCCCATGCCCAGTAGCTCAAAGGCTTGGGACAGGAGAGTCATCAGTTCAGAACCAGCCTCAGCAAAAGCAAGGCACTAAGCAACTCAGTGAGACCCGGTTTCTAAATAAAATACAAAAAAGGGTCTGGGGATGTGGCTCAGGGGTGTAGTGCCCTTGAGTTCAATCCCCAGTACCCCCTCCCCACACACAAAAATAAAAAGTAAAAAGGGCTGGGGATGTGGCTCAGTTGTTAAGCCATCCCTGGGTTCAATTCCCGGTAACCTCCCCTCCCACGCCCTGACACACACACACAAAGTTAAGCACTTAGGGGAATAGGAAACTCCCATGAATGTCAGAGATACTTATTGCTATCAAAATCTAATGAAAATGGAGGTCTGGCTTGAGAACCCAGTCGGTGTTGGAAGAAGGGAATCTTTTCCTGAGGCCAGATATTGGAAGAACACATACAGGGAGGGAGACTAGGGATTCCTGAGGTGAGGCACAGAAGGAGAGGACAGCTCATGCCAACTGGTCTTGATGCCCAAGAAATCTAGAATTTATCAATCACTGGACTAATAATGTGTGAAGGAAGGAAGCTGGCTTGTTTGTGGGCAGGGAACAGGAACTTTGGCTTGGTCCTGCCCACTTCCAGCCTTCTCCCCGCTGTATCCATCATGTGTTGCTCACCCTATCCACCAGGTGTCCCTCTTCCCACTCACCCCTACCCCTGGTGCTAACCACCCATCAAAGGCTTTCTGTGCTAGCAGGGGACAAGTTCAGAATGGATGGGGAAATAAGACATGAGCCAGATGGACATCATTCTAAGACAGATGCCTTAGAATCACAGCCTCTGGAATAGGAGTCCCCTATGTTTCTCCTGTGGTAAAAAAGCAATAAAACTTCTTTTTCCTTTTCCTCAAAACTGTGTTCTCATTATTGGATTGACAATGGGGACAAAGACCAAGTTTTCCATAACAAATTGGTGATTCAAATGGGACTTGAGAACAGCCCTCACTCCAGCTTTCTGGGGCAAGCCTGGTACTCCAAGCAACGCCACTTCTATGCCGAGGATGCAAGGTGGCTGGCAAAGTTGTTGAGAGCTAACTGCTGGAAAGTTAGGAGTTGAGTGAGTTTGCCTTGGGTTGAACCAGAAAAGCTATTCCTATAAGTAAAGAGGGACAAGGGATGTCCCAGCAGCTGCCAAAGCTCCTCTTGCTTCAAGGAACTCTTGCCTTCTCTCCTGGAATGGTATGGGTTGCTACATCTTGGTCCACTTCAAGAAAAAGGAAACTGCTGGGGTTGTGGCTCACAAATGGTAGAGCACTTACCTAGCATGGGGAGGCACTGGGTTCGATTCTCAGCCCTGCATAGAAATAAATGAATAAAATAAAGATCCAGCAACATGTAAAAAAAAAAAAAAAGAAAAGAAAGAAAAAGGAAACTGAATACAGTAAAGTCACTACTTCTTTGGCCATCTGCATGATCCTTTCCCTAGGTATGCATTGTCCAGTCACCTGCTAACTGCCACCATGGACCTCTGCACCATTCTGATGCGGAATACCCCCATGCCTCACCTAATAAAGAACAAGGGCTTTCGGTCACTTTCCCCAACTTGCCCTCTTTCTATAGGAAGCAGTTTAGAGATGCCATAGCCCATCTTTCCATAGAAATGGAATGTAGAAATTAACAGTGGGGAAAGATAACAGTGGTCCACTTTATGCTTTGAATATAGCCCTTGCTGCTCTGTTACTGCAACTTATTTTTAAAACAGACATGTTCTTTCTCTTCCTCTCCCTCCTCTTCCCTAACTTTCCTCATCCTTGGTTTTGGGGAAAACAGGATTGCCTCTCTTCCCCATCCTAGGCAGAGTTATCTGTCCTTGAGCACACACCAACCACAGGAACAAAGTAATCCAGACTTGGGGATGGCACCAGATGATCTAAGAAATGACTATCTTCCAAATTAACAAGTCAATAACAACTCCTGACAGAGAACATGAGGAATGTAGCCTTTAATCATCTCTTTAAAAAAAACGCTGTTCATGGATGAGATGGCACACACCTGTAACCCCAGCAACTAAGGAGGCGGAGGCAGGAGGATTGCAAGTTCAAAGCCAGCCTAGGCAACTTAGAGAGGCTCTAAGCAACTTAGTTAGATCCTGTCTCAAAATTAAAAAAAAAAAAAAAAAAAAAAAGAATTAAGGATGCTCAGTGGTTAGGCACTCTGGGTTCAATCCCCAGTACCAAAAACAAACCAAAAAAATCCATGTTCCCCCCTAATGGGGAGACTCCTCTAGGACAGGAGTCCCCTTGTTTCTCCTTTGCTAGCAAAGCAATACAATTTCTTTTTCCTTTTTCTAAAAAAAAAAAAAAAAGTTTTTATCAGTATTACTGATACAGTTGATTGGAGAACATAACTTTCACTTACTAGCCAAACGAAATTGCTAACATACTCCCACAACTAGGCATCCTGTCCACCCATGAAAGGGCAGACCTGTCCCTTGTAGGGGCAGGATCTCCTCTATAGGTTTACCCAGAAGTTGGATGGAGAATGAGATACCTTGAACTACAGCAGAACTAACCAGAGGCAGAGAAAGAAAAAGGAGAATCAAGAAAGACCTGAGTCTGGCTCCTTCCCTAAGCCACCAATCAGACAAGTCATTCCTCTTCCTTTGGGAAGGAAGGAGCAAGTAAGGATGCAGAAGAGGAAGTGGTACTTCCTCTTCCAGAAAGTGGAGTGGGAATTCCTCCTCTTATGGAAACACTAGTGGCACAAGTCTCCCACAAGTGGCTGCCCAAATGTTTGGCATTCCAGAGGGGGTGTGAATGCCAGACATGTGCATGTGTGTGCAGAGGGAGAGAAGACCTTGCCACCTTGCCTCCTGTGAGATGGGTGAAATGAGAGATGGGATCCCAGAGGCAGTAGTGGGAGTGACCAGCTACACTGTACTGGCACAGTCCAGTGGTGACCTTCAGGGCTAGCCTGTGGAAGACCAGGGACTATCCAGGAAGAGATCCTTGGGTTCTTCTGGTCACTGCTTCATCTGCATTCAGGCCTCCATTGAGTCCCTTCCCTTTCACAGCCTGAAAAGCTCTAGAATTCAGCATGCACTGAGCTATTGCAACTACTTTTGTTGGAGCTTGGTGCAGATCAGCACTTCTATCTCAGAACAATCTGGTGAAGGAGGTGCTGTTGATCCCATTTTATAGATTAAGCCCCTGTGACTTAGAAGTTCATCTCTCCCATTAAGCAACACAGCCACTGCTCCAAGCACAGGCTCTGACTCTTTCCAGTGACACAACCACAGCCCCTAGGTAGGCTCAGTCCTACATCCCAGCCCTTGGGGTAACAAGATGAGATAACTCAGAATAGATGCTTTCCTGAAGACCTATGGCACTCAGTGAATAGTGAATCACCCATCCAGGTTGTATCTGGTAGGCTGGTAATTTGGGCCACTGTCCCCCTCAGGGTCATTTCCTAAGTTATCCTTAAATACTACTCTGGACTCTACCCAACCTCTGTGCCATCATCTTTAGCAAGCTCTTGGGACTCTTCAGAGTGACTCCAGTGGCTGTCCTCAAAGCACTTTTCCATGTGCCTCAGCCTCCACCTTCCTTCCAGGGGCAACCTGGCTCTCTTCCCCCAGCCTGGAAGGAACTCCCTGCTTACCATTGTAAGCTGTTGAAACCTTCTGTCTCCGACTCCTAACCATCTGTTGCTTCGTCTCTCTAACTTTTAGGTAGCTTTTCCTTGTTTAAAGCCATCTGGGCACTCTGTGCCTCACCATATCTCTCTCCCTTGACCCAGAGGTGCCACAATGCAGGCTTGTGGCAATGCTGGCATTAGAGCAACACTGGAGAGCTGTAGCCAGACTCTGCTCCCACCACCCCACATGACAGTCACCTACCCAGGTGCCACTCAGCTTAGAAGAGACAAGGTTAAAAGGCCCCCAGGAATGCCTAGCAATGCCAGGCAGGCTCCCAACACACCTCCTGGACAGGAAAATAGTTTTGTTCCTTTTAATAACAGTCATTAAGGGAACTGTCCCCCACACGCTGCAGCCAGGGGCTGGGCTTGGGTCTGTCTGTATGCCTCCTAGCACCCTAAAGCCCAGCTCCACAGCTGAGATACACTTGTTTATTTCCCATCACCCTTTATCTACACAGCCCGCAGGGAGGGGTAGCTGATCCTGCAGCCCTGGGGGACTGGATTTGAGGTAGATGCTGTTATTACCAGGAAGATGGCAGGGATTCCTGGGACCCTCTTCCCTCAACTCAGTCTTCCCACCCCTGTTCCTCTCAACTGGTCTCCCTGTACACACACACACCCAGTACTGCAGGCCAGAGTTGGAGTCAAGGGTTCCCACTGCCCAGACACCCAGCACACAATATATCTGTGCACAGACGTGTTCACAGTTACACACAATGGCATGTGACCAGATAGTTAAAGTCAGAAATGCAGGCATACAATGTCCCAGACAGTATGCTATGTGTACATACACACAGGTACAGTCATGCATAGGTATTTGTGTATATATTTTGTTGAACCATATGGAATTGCCAATATTCAATGACTTTTTACTTACAAATATGGAATGTAGTACCAACTTTGTCCTGAAGGGAATACACAGAAATACAGAGCCAAATTTGTAAACCCATTTTCTCTCTTTTTTTTCTTTTTTTTTTTTTTTTTCTGGTACTGGGAATTGAACCCAGAGGGGCTTAACCACTGAGCCACATCCCCAGCACTTTATATTTTATTAGAGACAGGGTCTCACCAAGTTGCTTAGGGCCTCTCTAAGTTGCTGAGGCTGGCTTTGAACTTGCAATCCTCCTGCCTTCAGCCTCCTGAGCCGCTGGGATTAAGGCATGAGCCACAGCATCCACCTGTACACCCTTTTCCAAGTAGTATTTTTCGCAATAGCCAAACGGTGGAAGCAATTCAAGTGTCCACCTGTGGGTGAATGGATATGCAAAATGGGCACAATCATACAATGGGATGTTATTCAGCCCTAGAAGGACAGTTTGACATGCTACAACATGGATGAAACTTGAGGACATCATGCTAAGTGAAATAAGCCAATTGCCAAAAGACAAATTCTGCATAATTCCACCAAAATGAGGCTCCTAGAGCAGTCAAATTCATAGACACAAAATAGAATGGTGGTTGCCAGGGGTTGGGGTGGGAGGGAGAAATGAGGAACTATTGTTTTGTGGGTATAGAGTTTTAGTTTTGAAAAAAAAAATTCTGGAGTCCCACCATACCCTGGGACTCTGGCCCTTACTGGGGAAGAGGTGCCTACCCTATTTTCTTCCCACCCTTCCAACAGTGTGAATGTACTTAATGCCACTGAAGTACACTTCAAAATGGTTAAAATGGAAAACTTTAGTCAGCGTGGTAATGCACACCTCAGCTCTGGAGGCCGAGGCAGGAAGATCACAAGTTCAAAGCTAGCCTCAGCAATTTAGTAAGACTCTGTCTTAAAATTTAAAAAAAGGGGGTCGGGGGTGGGGATGTGGGTCAATCCTCAGTATCAAAAAAAAAAGTAGATTTTTTTGTTTATTTTTACCACTATTAAAAGTAATAAGGGGGCTGGGGATGTGGCTCAAGCGGTAGCACGCTCGCCTGGCATGCGTGCGGCCCGGGTTCGATCCTCAGCACCACATACAAACAAAGATGTTGTGTCCGCCAAGAACTAAAAAATAAATATTAAAAAAATTCTCTCTCTCTCTCTCTCTCTCTCCTCACTCTCTCTTTAAAAAAAAAAAAAAAAAAGTAATAAGGGCCGGGGTTGTAGCTCAGTGGTAGAGTGCTTGCCTAGCATGTGTGAGGCACTGGGTTTGATTTCAGCACCGCATATAAATGAATAAATAAAAAAATAAAGGTCCATCAACAACTTAAAAATTTTTTTAAAGTAATAAGAAAAAAAAGTAATAAGATTCAGAGCCCAAATCATATGCATACTAGGGACAAACACAATTAACTCAGTAACACACTACATGCCTGCCTCCCTCCCAGGAGTCCTTCTATTATCCAGATAAGGTGCTGGTTCTCCCTTTCCAACAAATCTGGAGATAAGGCCCTAATGAGGGCCCTGCCACTTCAGCAGCCCCCACAGCTCATCATCCTCCCACAGTCTGACTTTGTTTACCCAACTACCTGCCACTCACGCATCCTCCCCACCCCTGGGGAAAAGCCTCCTTAGGGGGTCTGGTGCTTCAATTTCTGCCCCTGAACTTGGGATAGGAAGAAAGCATTTCAGCTTCTGGCCTATGGCTTGCCTAGGTCCCCCCTGAACCTCTCGCCTCTAGGCCCCATGTCCCAACTCCCCATGCAAGTTTCTGTTCTCACAAAGCAGAAAAAGCAAGTGCAGTCAGTACTGCATAGGGTGGAGCCCCGGCTTTAGGTCTCCTGCTCTCCCGCCATCCTCATTAGACTTTACCCCTCTGTGGAAAGTGACCCCTTGTGCCTGGCCCACTCCTCGCTATCTGCAGCTACCAGAGGCTGACCCCTCTCTGGAGGGAAGCCTCTAACCATCCTTCTGAGGACAAGGGTACATACCCTGGGACTCTGGCCCTTGCCGGGGAAGAGGTGCCTACCCTATTTTCTTCCCACCCTTCCTGTGTGTCCACACCCTCTGAAACAACCTTTTACACTCTAACCATTTAATACTCAACTCCAAGCCAAGTATCATGGCCCATTCCTGTAATCGCAGCCACTTGGGAGGCTGAAGCAGGAGTATAACAAGTTCAAGACAAACCTCAGAAACTTAGTGAGATCCTGTCTCAAAAGAAATAATAAAGGACTGGGGTTGTGGCTCAGTGGTAGAGCGCTTGCCTAGCACGTGTGAGACCCTGGGTTCGATCCTCAGCACCACATATAAATAAATAAAGGTATTATTTCCAACTACAACTAAAAAATAAATATTTAAAAGAAAAGAAATAATAAAAGGACTAGGGATGCAGCTCAATTGTAGAGCACTTGCTTAGCATGTGTCAGGCCCTGGGTTCAATTTCCAGTGCTGCAAAACAAACCAACAAACGAAAACTTAATTCATCCCAGAGGAGAAGTGGAGGGCTGGATCCTGACTCCCACCAGACCAAGAGCATCCCTGGAATTGAGGATGCTGGAAACATGGCCATCTGGAACAGCATGTCTTGGGTTGACAGACCCTGCTGCACCAGAGCACTTGTTAAGGCAACCTGTAGACCTTCTCAGGATTTCAGGCCTTCTAACTCAGAATTTCAGGGTAGGTGGAACCGGAAAGACTCCATTTAAACATTTCCGGCCATTTTTGGCACGGGTGAGGCTTCTATTCCATATTCTTGGATGGATGGGCTCAGAGCCAGAGTGAGGGTGGGGCAGGGAGCTATGGGCACCACGATTATGGGAGCAAAGAGGCCTAAATGGGGGACAGATGAGTGTTGATGTCTTTGGCTGTTCTCTGTGACACTCTGTTCAGCCCTTATCTGGGGTGTGTGTACATGTGGGCCATGGCATGCACTATCCATGGTGGTGTATTTGGGATTATGGCCAGGGTTTAAATTAGTATTTGGGTCTGGAAACATGAGTGAGTTGGATCAAAATGTGTGGTCTGTGGGTCAGCCTGTCGTCTATGTAATTGGTCAGTTGTGAGTGTTATTTATTGTGTATTCATATCTTTATCTGGGTGTCTTTGAGTCATACATCCATCATAGAGTGTGTGTGTGTGTGTGTGTGTTTGTGTGTGTGTGTGTGTGTGTGTGTGTGTGTGTGTCCCTGAGCAAACCCAGCCTCTCTGGACCATAACCCAACCTCCCTGTGTCCTTAAGTTAGGGTTGGAGACTTGCTAGGAGCTGGTGGGATGGCATTGCTGGGGAGGGGAGGGAGGCAGCAGCATGCACTAAGGGCCTGGCACTGCCGCTTCCTTAGGCAGGCGAGTCCCAACAGTAGGCAGACAGGTGGGGCTGACCTGACAGGTTCCAGAGGCCAGGGGCAACAGGGCGGAGCGTGGCTCTGACTTAGTATGGAAACGGGCTGGGGGGCCCCCACCACACACAGGGCAGGCAGGCAGGAGGTGGTTCTGCCAGTATCTGCTTCCTGCTGCAGCCAACCTAGGTGCAGACCATGGAGCCTGGTGCTGGGTGAGGCAGCCAGCTGGGCAGGCATGTTGGGAGGCCTAGGGCCTGGAGGGACCCAGGACATGGCGGGATACCTGCGGGGCCGGGTGGAGGAGCTGAAGCGGCCGTGGTGGCGGGAGAGCTCACCCTTGGTGCTGCAGCACAGTGAAGCAGCCCGGCTGGCTGCCGACGCTCTCCTGGAGCAGGGTGAGGCGGCTTACCTACGGGTCATCTCTGAGGAGCGGGAACTGCCTTTCCTGAGCACCCTGGACATGGACTACATGACAAGCCATGTGCGTGGGAGCCCTGAGGTCAGCGAGGCTCAGGGTCCTGAGGCCTCAGGACCTGACCGCCTCAGCATGCTTTCTGAAGTCACTTCTGGCACCTACTTCCCCATGGCTTCTGACGTAGACCCCCCAGACCTGGACCTGGGTTGGCCTGAGGTTCCACAGGCCACAGGCTTCAGCCCCACCCAGGCCGTGGTCCACTTCCAGAGGGACAAGGCCAAGAACATCAAGGATTTGCTTCGTTTCCTCTTCAGCCAGGCCCGCACGGTAAGGAATACATCTCTTCATTCATTTCACAAATGTGGAAACTGAGGCCCAAGGAGGGAAGGGACCAGTACAAGCCCATGCAGCAACTAAGGAGAGGACTGGAACTAGATCTCCTGACTTCTATTAGATCCCAATGTATCAGAAGGTGGGCATGTGTTTTATTTCCTTTGATAGCCCTTTGGCACTCAAGAACTTTATGGATAAGCATAGAACAGGGCATGGGCCTCTGGGACTCCCACCCACCCTGAAAATACATGAGGTTGTACATATTGCAGGGAGGGGCCCTTATGGCATTTTTCTTGGGAGAGAGTCCAGGGCCTTCACCAGATTCTCAGAAAGTTTAATGATCCCCAAACTAAAAGCCCAACCTCAAAGAACATCTGAGACACTCCCTTGACTAACAGAGAAAGAGACTAAGGCCAGGGAAAAGCTGGGACTTGCCCAGGGACTTGTCAGGTTAAGGGAAAGAGAAGGGGTCTCTGACTCAGGCCCTTGTCCCCGGCTACCTCTCACCCTCCTGTGCTCTTTCCAACTGGGCCTGAAGCAAGGGAGGGGGGCACTGCGTGAGGACCTCAGCATGCACTAGAGGGCTGGGCATTTAGCTCCGCACCAAGGAGGAACAAGAAGTGGAGGCCTCTGGGCTCAGAGGAAAGACAATGGGAGAGCAGGTGGAGGCGGTCATGCCTGGTAAGTCTCCAGCCACACAGCAGCACAGCTTTACTCCGCAGACCTGGCCTCTACTCAGGAGACAGGAGAATGAACACAATGACCTTGGAAGGATTTGAGGTGGGGATAGACTCCTGCTGCAGAGATCAGAAGCCAGGATGCCAGGATCCTCCGGTACCTCCACAGCCCAACTGGCAAGCCTGTCTGTGCCCCAGGCAGGGGAGGGCCAGGCCTGATTGGCATCAGGAATGGGGTTATTAGTGAGGTTGTTGTCATCACTATCCCCCTTTGATCTTTCCTGCCTGTCCTTGTTCTCTACTTCTGGCCAGGTCTGTGATGTAGACTAGGGCAACCCCAGTGCTTTTCCTATTCACCCCCATTTATACCCTTCCACCCTGGGCCAGAAGCCAGGTTCCTGCACTGGGCTGTCACTGTCTCCCAGAGTGACCTTGGGTAGTACTTCCTTTTCCCAAGGACTCATTTGTTAAGAAGGCAGCAGGAAAGGCACATTTATTGAGCTTCTGTTGTGTGTCCATCATTTTCATATTTAATTTCCCATAACTCAGAATGCAGCTATCATTATCTCCCTTTAGCAGCTGAGGCAGCTGAGGCTTTTGGAGGTGAAGTGATTCACCCAAGGCCCTATCTATCTCTAGGAAGTGGCAGAGTCCAGGTTTTTATCCAGTTCTTCTGGCTCCAGACTCATAATACTGGGATCTTGACTTCCTGCCTCTCAGCCAGCCTTGTACCTACTGTCTCTCAGCCCTGCCCAGAAAAGGAAAATCTCACAGTAAATACATGCAAAGGGAAGAAGGCATGGGAGACTTGGGAGTACCAGAGAGGTTTCAGGGCTTCTCGAGGTAGCCCTTTATATGGGAGAGGGGCACAAGCCCCAGCCCTCAACTAGGCAGAAACTCCATTCCACTTGGCATGAGTGGACGTAAGGGAAACTGTGAGTATAAGGTGTTACATAAGACATATGTAGCTTCACAGAGAAACTGAGGCAGGTTTAGCAAAGGACTTTGGGAAGCCCAGCAACTGACTTATAGCTCTTAGGAGGGGAGCCTTAGTCTTCCAGCCCCTGAGCCAGAGACAGGGCTGGAGTTAGTAGGAAGAGTAAGAGGAACTAGGCTGGGAATCAGGATTTGGGATCTGTTTCTGATTCCTGCCCTCTCTGGGCCTCAACACAGAGTGGGACTTTGGATTAATATAGTTGATCCACAAGCACCTTTGAGTATCTGATGACAGATAAACACAAAGACCTTCATACAACCAAGGTTCAAGACAGTCAATCTCCCTGTTGCCAAGTTAAAAACTCCACGTTAGGGATTGCTGAAAGCCCTTCCTATTCAGATATTCTCACAGGCTCTGGTGGCCTCTGAGTTTCCATAACATTATTCCTTCTTGGAACAGGGCTGGACTGGATAGGATGCAGGCAGTGCTCTGGGCAAGGCTGAGCTTCCCTTTCTTCTCCTAGGTGATAGCTGTGGTGATGGACATATTCACTGACATGGAGCTTCTGTGTGACCTCATGGAGGTTTCCAGCCGGCGTGGTGTCCCTGTTTACCTGCTCCTGGCCCAGGAGCACCTGAGGCACTTCCTGGAGATGTGCTATAAAATGGACCTCAATGGGGGGCACCTGCCGGTCAGTGTAAGCCAAGGATTGTAGTCAGGGGAGGCGGTGGGGAGTCAGGAAGGTAGAAGATCCAGTGGGTGGTCAATGAACACGAGGGGAATCAATGGAAGTGGGGAACTGGGTTACCATAGCTGTTACCTTGGGACATAGATATGGCTTGAGTCCCACTCTCTTAAGGTCACCCTCTACCCTTGGTCCAGAAAATGCGTGTGCGGAGCACGTGTGGGGACACATACTGCAGCAAGGCAGGCCGCCGCTTCACAGGACAGGCCCTGGAGAAATTTGTCATCATCGACTGTGAGCAGGTGGTGGTGGGCAGCTACAGGTGAGCAAGTCAAGTGGGGAGGGGCCTGAAGCTTCGCCGTGGGCTGGAGAGGGCACCTCAGATGACCACTTTGAACTTCCCTCCATCCATGCATACACCCATCCATCCCTTCAGAGTCATACTGAGCACCTTCTGTGTGCTAGGCACCGTGCAGAACTCAGGCCTGTGTGGGAGAGGCAGCCATGGAGGAGTCTCCCCTAAGGGAAGGATTACTTTAATGCCCTTGTAATAGAAAACAACTACTGCACAAGGGAGAGATTTCAAGGAAACCTTCCCCTGATCCATTTTATATATGGGAAAGTTGAGGCCCTGGGGTGGACAGCCATGTGCCCAAGTCTTCCAGCCAGGGCTGAGATGAGCACAAATCTGGAATCACAGCTCTGCCCCTTCACTATGAGCCCTCATGAGGATGGAGTCTTGGTCCCTTGCAAGGCGTGCTCCCCTGATTATGACTCCTGTCAAGTCCTGGGCCCTGTACTTTGACAACTGACTTTGACCCTCTGTCCCCAGCTTTACCTGGCTCTGCAGCCAGGCCCATACCAGCATGGTGCTGCAACTGAGGGGCCGCATTGTGGAAGACTTTGATCGGGAGTTCCGCTGTCTGTACGCTGAGTCACGGCCCGTGGAGGGCTTCTGTGGGGGTGAGGATCCACTGTCTCCCCGGGCACCACGTCCTCCCCCAGTGACCTTGGCCTTTGGGCCTGGTATCCCAAGCCCCACCTGCTCCTCACCCACCAGCACCAGTCTCAGCAGTATCAAGCACTCACCTCTCATGGGCCGTTCTTCCTACCTTGCTCTACCGGGAGGCGGTGGCTGCAGTGACACAGGCATGGGGTCTTCATCCCCAAGTCTTGCCCTCCACGAAGCCAATGGCCAACCTTCTCTGCATCGCCAGCTGTCAGACCCTAACCATGGCTGCCTTCCAGGGTCCTACAGGGTCAACCTGGGCAAGCTGGGGACGGCCCCATGGTCCCAGTCTTCCCCTGCCCTCAACCACAGTAGCAATGGTCCCTTGACCCCAACAGTGGGGTCACCCCTGCTCCCTTGCCCCCGCCCCCTCCTACACTTCCCCCGAGGGGTCCGAGCTCTGTCCCGGCTCCCAGAGAATGGGCTCCCAGGATGCCTAGAACCCAACCCTCCACGAGGTCGCTGGGTACCTGGGATAGCCCTGGAGACAGTGGAGGAGAAGAAGCCATCATTGAGTCAGAGCCATGGCCAGCTGGACCTCCTTGTCCCCTTCCCTAAAGCCCGAGAAGCAGGAGGCCCTGACTCTGGGGTTACACCAAACTCAGCCTCCCTTCGGCCAGGAGAACAGGCCCCAGAGGATAGGAGGTTGTCCCTCAGTCAGAGCTATAGCCAGTTGGATCTCCTGCCCCAGACCCAGAGTCCTAAGGGGGCTCCTGATTCGAGCTCCCTCAGACCTAGTGCCCCAGAGGACAGGAAGCTATCCCTAAACCATAGCTGTGGTCAACTGGACCTCCTGGTACAGTACCCCAAGGCCCAGGACTCCAGAGTGCCCCCTGAAACCAACTCCTTGGCCAGGCCTGGCAAACAGGGTCTAGATGAGCGACGGCAGACCCTGGGCCACAGTCAGCTGGACCTTATCACCAAGTTTGGCCCATTCCGAAGTGAGGGGCCTGGGCCCAATGTCCTCCCAGGACCAAGACCTTCTTGTGTGGCTGGAATGGGCTCTAGGGATCCCCCACCCCGCCTTATTGTGAATTAGCATCCGCATATTAGAGAAAACATTGGGCCTTTGGTTTTGTGGGATTGGCTTATTTTGCTTAGCAGGATGATAGCTGCTTTCTTATATGACTACCTTCTTTTTTTTTTTTTTTTTTTTTTTAAACAGCAAAAATTTAGCCAGGCAAACCTCTGTTGCAATTTTTGTTAATAGGATAAATATGTTGCGTTTGCTTGAATCCTCAAATGATGGATCTGTGCAGATGTAGTGAAGGATCCGCAGTTCTGCTGACCACAGCAGTTCTAAAGCAGCTTGTCAGCAGTGTCCGGCCACCTTGGTAGGAAAGTTGGGCCAAGGACAGAAGTGTGCCAGTAAGTTCTAGTCCATTCTCATTCTCTCTCTCTCTCTCCCTCTCTCTCTCTCTCTCTCTCTCTCTCTCTCTCTCTCTCTCTCTCACACACACACACACACACACACACACACACACACACAGGGTTGCCTACTATATGCTAGAGTCCTGGGCATGTTATATCAGTGATTCTTCTTATCCTTCCACCTCACAACATCCTACAAGATGGACCTCTTGTTGTTAAATAGTTATTAATAGGTATTATTCCCCCTTTTTCACAAATGTGGGAGCAGAGGGCCAGATTTTGGAAGATTTATTTGTGGTCAGGTCCAAGTAAATGGCAGAATATGGCTCTCTGTCAGATCTTATCCTCTTGGTCTAAAGCTTCTGTTTTCTTCTCAGACATGACATTCAATTCACATGTCTCCATGCGCACAAAATATAAACACTAAGAGTTGCCTCAAATGTCCATACAAGGGCTGGGGATGTGGCTCAAGCGGTAGCACGCTCGCCTGGCACGTGCGGGGCGCTGGGTTTGATCCTCAGCACCATATAAAAATAAAGATGTTGTGCCCACCGAAAACTAAAATATAAATATTAAAAAATTCTCTCTCTCTCTTTAAAAAAATGTCCATATAATAGACTCAGCACACTGACTGAATACACACCCACAAGTTGCACACCCATAGATGCATAAAGTAAGTACACATAGGTCCATGTGATAAACCCACTCAGAACTTTAGAGATACTCAATGTCATCTGGCTAAATGAATGGCTACACAAAAATATACACATTCAGCGCACACTGGAGAACTCCTCAGGATCCAAAACTATAAATATGCATACAACCCAAAACACAGACACACACACACCCCAACTTGTATCTGCTTGCACCTAAGCTATATTCCCAGCCCTGCGCTGGGCATGGCATAGGACTGACAGATAAATCAGACTCAGACCCTAGGGGATAAGAATTACATTCAGAAGCCACTGGAGGACAAGGCAGGGATGAACTGAACAAAAGATTAATTAGCAACAGAGAGCGAAAGGACATAGAGTCAGAGAAGTTTCTTGGAGCAGGTAGCCTTTAAGCCAGTCCTTGAAGTATGGGGAGGTTTGGGACAGAAAAGAGGAATTCTTGGTAGAGCGAGCCAAGTGAAGAGAGGCCCAAGAGAGGACTGGGTGAGTGGGTCTGAGGTGAAATGGAGAGGACAAATAGAGCATGTGGATACCCAGACATATACACATGCCATCTCGCTGA
Organism: Callospermophilus lateralis; assembly: GCF_048772815.1. NCBI lineage: Eukaryota > Metazoa > Chordata > Mammalia > Rodentia > Sciuridae > Callospermophilus > Callospermophilus lateralis. The sequence continues at coordinate 176,683,031 of NC_135307.1, read as the reverse complement.
GTGTCTCTTGAAGTACTGATTGACAGGTTGTAGGCCTTTTTCCTGAGCTCACTACTTTCCTGGGACAGTGTATATGATACAAATCAATAAAGACAGATATGGCTAGACCCAGCAGCAGCCTGGTGTATGTACCCTGAGGAATGTCAAGCTATAGAATTGCAGGTTGGGGATGGGAAAGGGCACCATTCAGGAGGATTATGGGGTTGGCCTGTGAAGGCTTGAGGTGAGGGGTTCCAAGCCCCTTCTGCCTGCAGTGTAACTTTCTAAGAAATTCTGAGGCTTTTCTAGATTCTAAAGTATGTGAGCCATGTTCATTTTGTCTATGAGAATAGGGCCCTTGTCTGACCACTATCCCAGGAACAGGTGGTGCCAAGAGTGAGGGACAGAGGCCCTGTGAGAGGCACTTTGTTGAAGTCAGCCCCCACATGAATTGCCCACCTTGGACCTCTTCCCCTCTGACCTCTGCCTAAGATCCAGCTTCTTCCATCTTCCCTTTTCTCCAATACCTCCTCCAGCCTGTTTTCTTTGCTTCTCTGGCCACGCCTCCTTCTCCAGACTATATTGGTCTGGATTTTCCCCACTGGATACCCTCTCCTGGGTGACTTCATCTACTCCAGGCTTCAGCCCCAAACCTCATTCATCAGTCTTTCACTCTCGCCTAAGCTCCGAATCTGGATTTTCGTCCGTATGGCCGAAGTAGATTCATCACCTTTCTCAAACCTGCCCTTCCTCCTTCGGCTTCATTTCAGCAAATACCTATCTTCTAGGGTTGGGGATGTAGCTCAGTAATAAAGCTCTTGCCCAGCTCGTGCCAGGAGCTGGGTTCAATTCTTAGTACTGCATACAAACAAAAAAATCGGGGCATCTCTGGCTCTTCCTGTCCTTCAAGCCACACAAGCGACCTGCAGCAGGTTTTGATCGACGGTACTTCATATAAAGCTTCAGAATGAACCAACGAGTAGGCGTGCTGGGGGCGGAGCCGCGGTCAGGTTGGGTCTTTTGCAATCATAGAGCCCGCCCAGAGGGTGGAGCTAGAGTGGCCGCATGCGTGGCGGGGGAGCGCGTGGCTCTCCCGGAAATCTGCCCGAGCCGAGGCGGAAACGGAGAGAAGGAGTTGTCGTGTGAAGGAGTTTTCTTGTGGAGGTTGCCGTCGCTTGGTGAGCTAGTGTGAAGGGCAGCCGTAAGGGTCAGCTCCGGGCCCCGAGTCGGGAGAAGTTGGGGCTGGAGACCCTGGCGTGACCCACTGGGCGGGACCCGAGGTTGCGAGGGGGCCGAGAGGGGGCGGGGTCGCGGCTGGGAGTGCCGGAGGCCGGGAGATCTGCCGGTCCTGAACTCTCCCGTTCTGTAGCCCCCAGGCCTCCCTCATGGCGGTCCGAGCGTCCTTCGAGAACAACTGTGAGATCGGTTGCTTTGCCAAACTTACCAACACTTACTGCCTGGTGGCCATCGGAGGATCAGAGAACTTCTACAGGTGTGGCGGGAGCCCGGGGCCGATGGTGGCGGCAAGGGGGGGATACCGGGAGTTCCAGGCCCCCAGCCCGTGACCATCAAGTCCATGTCCCTACAGTGTGTTCGAGGGCGAGCTCGCCGATACCATCCCCGTGGTGCACGCGTCCATCGCCGGCTGTCGCATCATCGGGCGCATGTGTGTGGGTAAGGCAGGTGGAGGACGCCGAGGGAGAGAGTAGAGCCTCCAAACACCATTAATCACTAATCATATCCCTCAGGAGGACCTGGAATGACCTAGGAATTTTCAGGCTTCGTTCATTATCTGCATATACTATGTAATCTCCCAGGCTGAGTGGGACCTAGTCTGTGTGTCACCAGATCAAGGACAACCTGTGGCAAAGCCTTGTCAAGAATAGTCATATAACAAATAGCAGTAAGTGCTTTCACTCATGTTCACACTCCATCTTCACAACGACACTGGGAAGTATCAGTTACTGTCCTATTTGATGATGAAACTGAGGCTCAGAGAACCTATGTGACTCACCAAGTTCTACATCTAGGTGGAGGAGGATTTGAATCTCTTCTTTTCTCCACCAATTATTATGGGAACGTTGTTTTTTCTTTCTGAGCATCCATTTCTGCCTCTGTAAAATGACTGGCTAATATTCTGGATCATCCTGTTCAGCTATATTTAAATCTTTTAATTTCCTTCACCACATCTCTGAATGGGATTCCTTAATCTCTCAGCACTGTTGATTGTTGACTCTGTCCATCAGTCCTTTTTTTTTTTTTTTTAAAGCGGGCTCTGTATCCCATTACTATCACCTCTTATGTTTTAGTTCTGCACATGTGGGTCATACACTAGTCTATTCCTTGTATTTCTTTACTTGTATTTTAATTTTTTAAAAATCTTAAGTGCTTTCTGATTCAGTTAAAATACCCCGACCTCAAAATAATAAAACACTGATTTATAATTATGGCAGTAGAACTTGAAGCAAATTTTGACATAACAAGAGAATTTAGCCCAGTCTTTGGTATTTTAATGAGAGTAACTTATTAAACTTCAGAATTTTGAAGTTTAGAGTTGTGGCCTTTCAGGGATAGGGAGAGATTTAGCCATAGTTGTCACAGTGTAATTATATTTTGTTAATTCTTCTTGTCCTATAATTACTTTTAGGATGTATTCCTCCATGTATTCTAATGACAGTGGTTATTTGATCAGTTTTTGGCTTGATCTATTAGGAATAATTTTGTATGTAAATATTAACATGTACATATTTCTATTGGATATATTACTACCTAAGAGTAGAATGGCAGAGTTACAGGCTATGATATTCAGCTTAGTAGGTGATGCCAGATAAATTTATGAAGCAGTTAGCCAGTATATACTCCTGTCAAAGGATATGAGTGTTTGAGTTGAAATTCTACACATATTTGATAATCCTTGGTACTGATGGTGTTTTACATTTTTTAGCTATTCTGATAGGTATGTAGTGTTAGCTGAATTTTTCTCCCCCTGGTGCTACAGATCAAACCCAGAGGCACACTCATGCTAGGTGAGAGCTCCACCACTGAATTACATCTCTGGGCCAGCAAAATGAACAACTCATGCCCAAGGCCTTTCCTACTAGTCCTGCTTCCCCCAATAGATGATGATGATGAAGTGGGCAGGGTTTGTTGGGATAGATTTCTGGGCCATCTTGGGACTGCCCAGGGGACCATGGATCCCCTTGAGTGACATATAGATTATTGGGTTGGAGGGCTGGAGTCTGAGACTCCACTCAACCTTGGAAAGCTAATCAGACTGGGCTTGGTTGTATCCTGAGCCCTCAGGGTACAAGAAACATCTCCTATATTCATGGTTCATCTTTGCCCTACCCTTCATTTGGGGTCTTCCAGGGAACAGGCATGGGCTCCTGGTGCCCAACAACACTACTGATCAGGAGCTGCAACACATTCGCAACTGCCTCCCAGACTCAGTGCAGATCCGTCGGGTAGAGGAGCGGCTCTCAGCTCTGGGCAATGTTACTACCTGCAATGACTATGTAGCCTTGGTCCACCCAGACCTGGATAGGGTAAGTCAGCCCAGCTTGGCCCAAGAATCACAGAACCAGCCTTCTTTGGTTAGCCACTGTTCTTGTCCCACAGGTTAGAGGTATCATAGATGATATCTCCTTATATCTGGGCTCTCAAATTTTAGACATTCAGGAATAGTGACACAGCTCATACATGGTATGCTCAATGTCAGAAGCTTTGGAAGGCATTAATCCTTCAGGATCACAAAGATTGGCCCATCCAGTACAGTGGCCTGAATCGAGATAAATGATTGACAGTTGAAATTGAGTGTGGTTTAGAGGAAAAAAGGTGATATGGAGACTGGCCTTCAGCAGTTCAGGGCATGCATGGGTATTAAGTGCTCGGCAGCTGGCCTAGACTCTGCTGTAAGCTCTACCTTCTCTTTTCTCTGAGTGAGGCTTCCATAGCAGAGAAATGAAGTAGTCAGAGCTGAACCCAGAATAGTTCTGGCTTGGAGAACCCCTGGTTCTTGAGCCTTAAGTTCTGGACCCTAATCACAGTACCTTTGGCTAATAGGAAACAGAAGAAATCTTGGCTGATGTGCTCAAGGTGGAAGTCTTCAGACAGACAGTGGCTGACCAGGTGCTAGTAGGAAGCTACTGTGTCTTTAGCAATCAGGGAGGGCTGGTGCATCCCAAGACTTCAATTGAAGACCAGGATGAGCTGTCTTCTCTTCTTCAGGTCCCTCTTGTGGTAAGGATTCCTGCTCTCTAACCTCTGTCTCGTGCTGAGGCAGATCCCTCCCAGTGTTTGGGAATCTGAGTCATTACCTGCACTAGTTTGGAATTGGGACCATGGCCTAGGGGAGTGTGGTTTGGGGGGATTGTCCTCAGTAGGGAAGGGAGAGGCTTTGTTGGTACCATGACTCAAACCAAGCCCATCCCACGGCAGGCAGGCACCGTGAACCGCGGCAGTGAGGTGATAGCTGCTGGGATGGTGGTGAACGACTGGTGTGCCTTCTGTGGCCTGGATACAACCAGCACGGAGCTGTCGGTAGTGGAGAGTGTTTTTAAACTGAATGAAGCCCAGCCTAGCACCATCGCCACTAGCATGCGGGATTCCCTCATTGACAGGTATTTGGGGCCAGGGGAGGAGCATAATTTGCCTTTTGAGGGAAGGGGAAAAAAGATGCCAGTTAGAGTGGGAGCCCTATTGTTTTGTACTAGTAGGTTCTCCTCAAGTGAGACTGTGTCTACGTGCTGCTGTGTAGTCACAGAATATGCAATACAGCCAGTAAACATTTCTTGAGCATCCTCTAATCCTCATCTTTGAAGACTGAGCTCTGTAGGCAGACCTGTGGTCCTTCTTATTTGCTTACTGACCATGTTTTTGTTTGTTTTGTTTTGTTTTGTTGTTTTTGGTACCAGGGATTGAACTCAGGGGCACTTAACCACTGGTATTTTAATTCTTAGAGACAGTACCAGGGATTGAACTCAGGGGCACTTAACCACTGGTATTTTAATTCTTAGAGACAGGGTCTCTCTGAGTTGCTTAGGACTTCCCTAAATTGCTGAGGCTGGCTTTGAACTTATGATCCTTCTGTTTCAGCCTCCCAAGCCACTGGGATTACAGAGGTGTGCCACTGCACCCAGCTCACGGTTGTGTTTTGTTTGCAGTTTGTATTTGCCCATGTGTCAGCATCTTAGCCAGTAGCCCAAGATCTGAAATAGAAAAGAGCTTTTGGCTAGGGAAGGTGGGAAAGCTACTCTTAATTACTGAAGAGACCCCTGATACCTGAGGCACTGGTTGGAGCTGATTAGTGCATCAAAATTCCAATCTGGACTTCTGTGGGTTAAAAAACAAAACAAAACTGGGAGCCCTAACTCTGGAGATAGAAAACTTAATTAAATTGTTTGGGGTCTCTATTTAGGATAGAAACACCAAAAGAAAGCAAATGTCAAATAACTGAGCAACTATTTTCCATGGGTAAAACTTCCCTTCATTCTTCTTCCTTAATTGGTTTGCCTGATGTTCGTTGATCCCTAAGGAACAGACTCCATAGGGGATAGCCAGGCAATTGAGTTCTACATCCTGCCTCTGAGGGGCTTACAATATAGCGGTGGGGGGTGGGGGGGGAGATACAGTGACCACAGATAACTTTTTTCTCCTGTCTTCAGAGGAGAAATAAAAAATACTGTATTTGTCCTCAGAAGTTGACTTGGGTATCTCTGATGAGAAGCCTTTCATATGGCAGTTTCATAAAGGACAGGTTATTTATTCCAGTTTCAAGGAATGAGTAGGTATTTGTGCAGGGACCAGTGAGGAAAACCCTCAGACACAGAGATGAGAAATTATGGAGAGAGAATATGAAGGAGAGAGTATTCTTAGAGAACTGAGAACTTTGAACACCCATATGACCACATCAGGAAATTTTGTCAGCCTGCAATTTTGAGCTTTTGTGTGCTGAAGTAGGGCCTTGTTTTGGTCTGTTTTTTTTGTTTTTTTTTTTTGTTTTTTGTTTTGTTTTTTTTTTAGTTGTAGTTGGACACATACCTTTATTTTGTGTATTTATTTTTATGTGGTGCTGAGGATCGAACCCAGGGCCTCACAAGTGCTAGGAGAGCACTCTACCACTGAGCCACAACCCCAGCCCTTTGGTCTGTTTTTTAAATAAGCTACCCTTGGGTAATTTTGATGGGATCACTTTGGGAACCATACTAATTTTGCTGTTAGTACAGGTGAACAACTGAAAGTTTGTTTTGTTTTGTTTTTCTCTGTGGTGCTGAGGATCAAACCCAGGACCCTCTTGTGTGCTAGGCAAACATTCTGCCACTGAGATATATCCACAGTCTGCAACAACTTTTTATATGCCAGACAATAGTGATAATGAGTAAAATAGATCCCCTCTTGTAAGGAAGGCAGTACTTATACAATTAATCATTTATTTGAAGAACAAAAATGCTTTTAGCAACCCGAGAACAGAAAAGGAATTTCTGTAACATGATAATTGATAGCATAACATGATAATTGATACCTACCAAAAAAAAATACAGCAAATGTTGCATTTAACAGTAAAATTTTAGAAGCTGTCATTAAAGTCATGCAGAATTGCTACACTAGTCAGTGCTTTTCTGGTAGTTCTTGCCTATGCAGTTAGATAATGTAAAGAAGATGGGTATTGGAGCCCGGTGCAGTGGTGCATGCCTGTAATCCCAGTGGCTCAGGAGGCTGAGACAGGAGGATCATGACTTCAAAGCCATTCTCAGAAACTTAGTGAGGCATTAAGCAACTCAGTGAGACCCTGTCTAAATAAAATACAAAATAGGGCTGGGGATGTAGCTTAGTGGCGGGATGCCCTGAGTTTGATCCCCAGTAACCCCCCCCCCCCCAAAAAAAAATAGGTATTGGAGAGCAAGGTAGATCACTCAATTGTCTTTGGTTCTGGGACACATTTTGTTTGAAGCACCCATTAGACCTCATGATGAAGATGCCATGTAGGCAATTAGAAATACATACTTAAGTTTTAAAATCCTATAATGATTATCACTTTCAGTAAGAATGTTTTCACCGCAGTCCTTACAGAGCAGAACTATTTTCCAGCCTAGTATTTGTGACTTTTTGTATTTACTTAGTGCCGATAAGGCAGAATTCTGAAAAAGGAGGCCAAAAGTTCTGGCCCCAGCCCTACCACTGGGGACTTGTGATCTGGCATGTATTTTCCTCTAAACTGAGCCCCCTTGCTTCCTTCTCTAATATTCTGAGACTGCCTTATGATCAATAGCTGAATAAATTGTTGAGAAAACTGGCCCACTTGAGTTGGGAAAGAGTTACTTTTAGTCTTTAAGCACTGAGAGTTCTAAACTAGATTGTGACATGGGATGCAGTTGTAACTTGGATGATGGACCAGGTCATTCTCTGAAAGTGGCTCTTCAAGACTGAGCTCGAACGAAAGTCCAGGAGTAGGGGTGAGGTGTGCCCTGTGAAAAGTCTATTGACAGTGTTCCTTCTTCTCTTTACAGCCTCACCTGAGTCATCCTCCATGCTGTTCCATGGGCTTCAGCCTCTGGACTTTGATTCCCTCTCACACCTCACCTAGTCTGTACTGGATGCTGGCAAGGTGTGGCAGGGAGCTCACCGGAACTGAGTGGATGGGCACCCAGCTCCCTCACTTGTGCCATCTCCTGAATCTGTTTTTACTCTAAAAACCTGCAATGTCATGCTGATTGTTAATGCTGGTTGGCTCCTGGATGAGGGTTCTGCTGTCCTGTGCCACCCCATTAAAGGGCAGCTGCCTCTCTGGTCCTTCTTGTGTGTGTATTTGTTGGGGATGGAACCCAGGACTTGGTGCATGCTAGGCAAGCATTATTCACTGAGCCCCTTGCCTTCTGGCCATTCCGAATGTGCTGCTGGGAGGACCTCTGCCTGAGTGGCCCTCTCCCAGTCATTCTAGGGTCCTGTGAAGGTTGGGTGGGATGGACATACACAGCCCTATCCGTCGTCATCAGGATAGAAGACTTTATCCCAGAGCAAAAGAAGCACTCTTCACTCTAGTTCTTGTATTTTTCACCCAACTTATGCCTCTTGTCTTCTCTGGCCTTCAGAGGCTATGAATCTGTTCTACCTCTCCCAGGCCAGTGTGGGAACCCTCTGAAGGGTCTCGGGCACGCAGCCATAGGGCATTCTTGCCCTCTGACCTGAAATACTTGGAGGTGACCCCTCAGGTACTTGGAGGCTTAAGTGGTACAGGCAGAGGTCTCAGTTCCCAGACGGTGGGGCGGGGCCTCAGGGTGCTGGGGCGGGATTGGCTGGGCGTGTCCACGGGGTCCCGCCCCCGGGTGCAAATCTCTCATTTCCGCTCTGGCGGCTGGCGGGAGAGTGAGGTCAGAGTGACTTAAGTCGCAGCTCCTCCCAAGGTCTGTGAGCAAGCCGGCTCCCCGAGGTGAGGGCGGGGCGGGAGGGCGGGCCGCGGGGGTGGGGCTGATGACCCAGCACCTGGGGGTTTCTTGTCCTGTAGAGATCATGGGCACTCAACTGAGCGGCGGCCAGGGCGGCCCGGAGCCCGCGCAGCCCCAGCCCGCGGCCCCAGAGGGCCCGGAGCGGCCCCAGCCGCAGCCGCAGCCGCAGCCGCAGCCCGAGCCCGGCCCGTGGGGGCCGCTGGATGACGTGCGCTTCCTCATCGCCTGCACCTCCTGGTACTGATGGCAGCCTCCGTCCTCAGCCCTATTCGGCCTGGCTCTCAACGCCCTGTGCCTCCTACACCCCGGCGCCAGGAGCCGGCAGGGAATCCAGAAAGGTCCCGCGGGGCTGGAGGAAATCTCGGCACGATCGCCTGGAGGGCACCCCCTCTCCCTAACCCCGAACTTTTCGCCTCCAGCCTGCACCCAAACCCAGCTCAGACCTCCGTGCTCACCCCTGTCCTCTCTCCAGCATCCTGGGGCAGGCTTCCCTGAACCAGAACCAGAACTGGGCCGGGCCTAGTAAGAACCTGAGGCTTCTGACCTTCCGGCGTGTCTGTCCCATATTACTAGAACTGAACTTGTGCTTTGTGCCTTCATTTCATTCATAGCGACCCTCCCCATCCTCCTATGGGTTGCTCCCCAGCCTGAGATGGGCCAACTGCACTACACCGCAAAGCACCCTGTTCTCTCCCAAGCTTCTTAAGGCCACTCAGACCCTGATGTTTATTCCCACACCCCAGGGAAATGACACACTCTGTATTTCTGTTTTATTTATAAATGATTTAAAAAACATTATACAAAGGCTGATCAGTTTAAAATGTGACCGACACTGAAATGCTGTGATATTCCCCCAGGCTGAGGAGAAGCTGGGCTCTGGGGCCACCAGCACTTTGCCCCTCTGTCTGACTGCCCTGTCCTGGGGTGATGGACACACAGATGACCACAGGCAGGAGAATCCCAGATTGGAAGCCTCTAGGCTGAGCCCTCTCTGGGCCTGGCCTCACATCCCTCACTTCTGCAGCCTGGGCTGCCTGCCTCCATCCCCTGCTCTTTGACAGCTGGCCTTGTTCCAGGAGCCAGCAAGGAGCCTGGGGGGCGGGGGTGGGGGTGGGCACGGCTAGAGCTTTCAATAAGTGAGAGCACCAACCTGAGGAGTGGAGAGGGATTGGGGTGGGAGATGGGCAGGAAGAGATGGATAGAGGAGACACTTATCTCAGACCCTAAAGGGGTCCACAGATGGGGAACACAAGACCCAGCCAGCTCATAGGATGGCTTGGTCAAGTAACAGCCTCTCTGTGCTTCATCTGAGGGCATGATGAGAGTTACCCTTGGCCTCCCAGGGCCTACACGAGTTTCATGTGAGTGGACAGGTGTGAGCTAATAAAGTGCTTTGCAAAGTATAAAACACTGTACAAACCTATGAATCACTAATATCTCTGCAGTTGTTCCCCGCCTGCCCCAGGGAGCCTGCCCTTGGCCAAAATGAGAAAAAACAGGATGATGATGACTGGGGACACAGTGGACCCATAAAGGTGCCTCTGGGACAAGAGATTTTACTCAAGACACTTCCCAGGGCAGCAGGAGTCCCTGTCAGTGCTACAGGATAAGCCGAACCAAAGCCCAGAGGTCACAGGGTGGGGGCAAGGCCCATGCAGGCTCAGAGGACAGGAGTGGCTTCTTGGACCCTGCCAGCACCCTGAAGATTGCCTAACACCTCTTTTTGGCTTTGGCAGAGAGCCACTGCACTCATTGGTCTTGCCTAGGGTTCCTCAGTGACAAGCAGGGCTGCTTCTGCCAGATTGTAGCAAGGCTAGCAGAGCCTGGAAACTCCTGCCAGACATGAAGGGTAGGTCTAAGAAGGTCAGAAAGGGAGGCCCCTAAGGCTTGGGGCTGCTACCATTTGGGGGTGCCCTTTTCCTAAGAGCAATGCAGAAGATGGGCCCAGTGAGCTGGGTTTCCAGGGCCAAGTTCAAGGCCTAAATACCGCTTCTGGACTGAGTTTGAGTTGCCTTATTATAGCTGAGGGTATGGGCACTGAGTGCTTCAGAAGGCTGCCTGGGGCCCCTTACTCCAAGGCCATGACAGCAGTGACCCTGAAGTCATCTCTGCTTCACCTGACTTGTCAGGCTGAGCCTCCAGGCCACAAGCAACAGGATGGAGCAGGGCTAGGGACAGGGTTAATAGAAGAGGGAGTAGAGGACATCACAAACTCAAATCTGCCTCTGGAAATGTGGTCAGCTCCTGCCCCAACTCTTGAGCCTCATGAGCAGGGCCACAGCTAGTGTTGGGATGCTAGAGTGGCCTTAACAGCACCTTGGTTCTTATCACCTGGGGGAGGGCCACCAAGCTGGCTTCATCACCAAAACAGTCACTTCTAATTCACCTAAAGCCTCAAGCAGCCTTTGCAAAATGGGACTTTTAAACAATAGTGACAGGACATTTAAATATTCACGATGTGACAGCTGGGTCCTTGTCAGACCCAGCTGGGCCACAGCCCTGCCTGCAGCATGTGACCCTAAACCTAGGTCTCAAAGGAGACCTGACAAACAGAGCAGGTTTCCTGAGGGATCTGCTGTTTGCCAGCAGGGGAAACCCAGTCTTATGGCCCACTGTGTTGGCAGCAGGGGTCCTATAGCCTTCAAGGACAGTGGGCTGGGTATAGGGGGACATCTGACCAGCAGGTGTTGGCAGAAGAGGACTGGGATTAGTGGCATCTCCCAGATAGGGGATGAGAGCTAGTGCTGGCTTCCCATGGAGGGTACTGGGTCCCAGCCAGGACGAGCTGTGGTGCCTCATGGACACCACAGGATGCAGTGGCCACAGGGATTCTTCTGGCATGGTCCCTGCTCCTGACAGGGCCTGGCCTATTCCCTTGAGTAAAGAGTAGTTTACCGAGGACAGAAGGCTGGCAGCGGGGTGCCAGACACCTATCCTGGGGCATAACCCCCATCACTCCCCTCCCCCATGCTCAGCCTAGGCCAATGCACTCACCACTTCAGCTGTATGACCCTGGCCTAGGGCCCTGCTGGCCCCTGTGGGCAGTGGCCAGAACTGCCCCTCAGACCCTGGTGAGGAAGGGCCTGGCTGGCCAGACTGAGTGGATAGAGAGGGCTCTGGGCTGCTCACACCCACTCCTGGACTGGCCGCTTATAGTAAGTGACAGGCTGAGGGCCTGCCTTGTTCTTGAACTGGAAGATGGTGTAGACCAGCACCAGGATGCAGAGGGACAGGATGCAGGGGATGACCACGGCCACAGCATTCACAGAGCCTGGCATATCATTGATGGTCACCATGATGTCCACATCATCCTGAGGCAGCCGCCGCTCCTTACGCCGCTCCACCTCCTTCTGGTTACAGCCCATCCAGTCACGCAGAATGTTGCGTGGGTAGCCTGGCTCCACACTCAGTTTCTGGTTGTCAAACTTCCAGTAGTCCCGGCCCTTGTAAAAGTAGGTGTAATCTGTAGAAATAGGGCCCAGCATCACTACTCCCGGACACTTCCCAGTACCTGCTCTGGGGCAATGTGAGGACACAGGATACTGTGGCAATGTGCAGAGGGGAGCTCTGAGGGAGGGGTGGCATGTTAGGCGGAAGGAGCAGAATCATGGAGCTGATGGGGTGCAGGGCTTGGTGGGTTGTAGAATAAACAACACATCTGCAGAGAGGGGCACCCAGGACCTGGAACAGCCCTCCTGTAAGCTCAAAGTTATTGAGAAACAACTGAAGGGCTTCAAGTAGAACTGGGACGGGGCTCAATAACCCAGAGAAGACCATTCTAAGCCTTGGAACACAGCTCTTTCATTCTCCCCATGAGGGTCAGATCAAGCCCTCAATTTAAGGCTTTGATAGTACTGTCTCCAGAGCTCTAGGGCCTCAGGCCAGCTCCTACCTGAGCCATGGGAAATGGAGCAATATTTCTTCTGTTGACAAGAGACAACACCTTCCACAATTAAGGGACTTTTCTTTTCTTTCTTTCTTTTCTTTTTCTTTTTTTTTTTTTACTTAGCATTTTTCATTTTTCAAAAGATGTGCAAAAAAAAAAAAAAGTGCCATCTTTGGGATCCTTCTAGGGGAAAGGCTGAAAGGAAAAGAGGGCAGGCTGGGAGCTCTGCTAATCACTCCCTAGGCAGCCATCAGCAGCAACCACCCTATTAGCCCAACAAGTCCACAGAAAGCAAAGCAACTGACTCAGACTCTCCTCATTGGCTGGCTCCCCCCTGGCTCAGACTGTCATTGGTCAAAGTCCTTGATGTCACCTGTCTCTGAGACTCCCCTGAAAGGAGACCACATTTGTAAAGCGCCCAGTACACAAGACAGCCAGCAAATAGTAGCTCTGCCCCTGTGGCCATTGGCTTTCTAAGCTGTGATGCGTCCTTAGAAAACCCTAATGGTCCCTAATATGCTGTCCTCTGCCTGGTTACTCTCTCACAGCATTTATTTCTCTTCTAGCTTTTGTTGCCACCTCATTTGTTTTCTGCCACTAGACTAGGAGCTAGGCAAATGATGTTCACTGCTCTATCGCCAGCCCCTCCCACACACCTGGCTTTCTACTGTGGAGGGAATGAATGAATTCTGTCATTCTATAAACGGAAACACACCAAGATGATGATGATGATGATGATAGCAGCTAATAGTATATGCCTTGTTGTGGGTATTCTGCTAATGCTTTGTGTAATGTTTTTAATCATCACAAAGCTATTACATAAGCGTAAGTGCCATTATTATCCCCATTTTGAGGATGAGGAGACAGAGAAAACTTAAATGATTTGCCCAAACATACAAAGTAAAGGGGGTGGTATATGAACCTACTCAACCTGGCTTAAGTCTATGTTTGTGTGTGTGTGTGTGTGTGTGTGTGTGTGTGTTGTTGTTTGTTTATTCCGTATACTGGGGTCTGAACTCAGGGCCACATTTTCACTGAGCTACATTCCAAATCTGGTCTTGAATTTATGATCCTCCTGCCTCAGCCTCCAGAGTTGTTGGGATTACAGACTTGTGCCACTGTACCCAGCTAGTCTGTGCTTTTGACCAGATCATCAGATAATTATGGATGCCCATTCTGCACCTGGCAAAACTTGACCTGTCCGAGAAGCTTCTAGATTGATGGAGAGACAGGTTGTGAGCACCTGATGACAGCCATGGTGGCTGGTTGCCAGCCTGACCTCTGGGAAAAGCTTAGGAAATGTCCCATAGACTGAAAAAGTACTCCCCTTTCTAGCTTCCTGCCCTCAATCCCTGTGAAAAAGTTCCTTTGAACCACCCCTATATAACAGCTTTTCAGATCTGACCATCAGAGGAGCCCTGTAGAAACTTAAGTACCACTGAAGAGTGCTGTCTGAAGAAAGCCTCCCAGCTGTGAATCATCCTGTAGGTGGAAATGTGGCTCTGGTACCTGGTAAGCAGGCGAATTCACTATGAGTTAGACAGGGCGATTGTCTGCTACCAGACAATCAAACCTGGGCATTTATCAAACCTGGGGATCCTAAGAATATGTTCAGGGACCCCAGGAGAACCACATAAAATCAGCCCCCCATCCCTTTGTGGCCCTGGCCCTTACGTACACCCTTCCTTGCTGATGAAGGCCCCTTGGGGAGCTTGAGGGATGCCCTTCCACACGGTGATGGGCTTGGGATAGCCAGGGTCTGTGGCCCGCCGCTCCTCGCTGTAGCGCCAGTACCGCTCGCCTTTGAAAAAGTAGGTCTTGCCCACAGGTTCCCACCGCAGAGCCGTGTCAATGCCTTCACGAGGCAGGCAGCTGCCCAGTTCTCCCAGGCTGTGGGGGTACCCAGGTTCCACTGTCACCTCCTTAAACACCCAGTATTTGTCGCCTGTGGGCAAGAGATCAGGATTAGTCTTCCCTAGCTACTTGGTGGCAGAGGTTGTAGCTAGTGCCACTTGCTTATCTTCTGCCCATAGAGCCAGAGTGTCAATTCCTTTGGTTCCTTGGCCCCAGCAGAGCTTGGGGGCAAGAAGCCAGAAGTGCAGGAAATTGTCCCAGGTCCCGTAGCATAGGTTACATTACCTTTGAAGAACACAAATCTCCCATCAGCTCTTTCGTAGGCTGCATCTATGCGGGCAGGTAGGCCCTTCCAGAACTGCTCGATCTGCATGGGGTAGCCCTCCTGTACCCGGTTATTGCGCAGGCGCCAAAACCAGCGATCCTGGGGAAACAGAGGAGTAAGGCCCTGCTTCTGAACCAATGATCTCAGCTCTGGGACAACCCCACATTATCTTTTGGGCCAAGCCTCACAACCCTCTATGCAGTCTGTCATCTTCTGCTTCCAACTCTCAGAAGAAAACAGGATGCTCATGTAACTCTTCACTTAAACCTCCTGATGGTTCTTGCTGCTCAAGAGACCATGAGACAGACAGCAGACAGGCCTGGTCTTCGTGAGGAAGTTTGGAAAAGCTGGAAAGGAAGTGCTGGGGCCTGTAGTGACCACAGGAGGGCATTGGAGAGTCACTGACAACACCCAGGCCAGGCCTCAGGCTGGTGGGAAACCCAACACTGGTAAATGGGGGGTGTTTAAATCTGAATTTGACCTTGAATATTTTGAGAGGATTAAGATTTAAAAAAAAAAAAAAAAGAAAAAAAAAACAAGTAAAAAAGGAATATAATTCATAGAAAATGGTACAAAAGCCAGTATTTTTAAAGGTATTTTACAAAGCACTTCCAGGTACAGTTTTCAAACTTTATTTTGACCTCCACAACTCTAAGTCAATCTGAGATATAAAAACAGTCTTAAAGAAGATCAAGTGACATGGAGCCATTCAGTAGAGGTAGATCACGAGCTAACCCACATTGCCCCATTCTTGCTTAGTGCTTGAAGCTTTCTGGGTAGAACTCCAGAAAGTGTGGAGAAATATTCTATCCAGATTTCCATGGGTGGCTGGGAGTACTACCAGCAGGTAGTTTTCAACTACCAGTCCCTTTGGAGTTGGCTTCAGAGAGCATCCCCGAGGTCATACCCTTTCTCTCCAAATGACTGAATGAGGCAGAGGGTATAAAGTTCTGACGGCATTGGATCCAACATGGGATGACTCCAGTGGGCCATTCTGGCTCCAGAGCTCCCTGTGGGAGTGGTCAAGTCTGCAACAGGCTAATGCTGCTGCTCAACTTGCTGCTTTGCCCTGTCCTGCTTCCTGTTCTTCCTGCTCACAGATGTTGATCCTGGAGTTATTCCCTCCCTAATCAGAATCCTTCATTCTGTAAACTCCACCTCAGAATCTGCTCTGCTGAGGACCCAGCCTGCAACACACCAAGCAGGCTAATGTCCAGTCAGATCTTGGCTAAAGTGGCAGGCAAAGGACAGTTGACAAGATGTAGTCTGATCCGTACCAGGCTCTCAGGCGCTGGCAGGCTCTGCAATCAGGCTGGATGTGGTGGCTCACTCCTGTAATTCCAGCAACTCTGAGGCTGAGGCAGGAGGATTGCAAGTTTAAGGCCACTCTCTGCAACTAAGACCCTGTCTCAAAATTTAAAAAATAAAAATAAAAAAGGCTAGGATGTAGCTCAGTGGTAGAGTGCCCATGGGGTCAATCCCCAGTGGA
The DNA here is from genome assembly GCF_048772815.1 of Callospermophilus lateralis. NCBI lineage: Eukaryota > Metazoa > Chordata > Mammalia > Rodentia > Sciuridae > Callospermophilus > Callospermophilus lateralis. The sequence goes on along the minus strand of NC_135307.1, from coordinate 176,667,057 downwards.
GCAAACAAAGAAAAAACAAGAATCTGCAATCAGATTCAGTCACTCTGGCTCAGCCCCCACTCTAAACTAGCTGTCTGCAGAGCCTGTCACTCGTTTGCTATTCATATACCCCTTGTTAGAGTAATGACATGCCATCCCAGGTTTCAGATGAACAACTGAGGCCCAGAGAAGGGAAGTGACTTGCTCAAGGTCACAGACTAGAAGCCATCTCCAGCCTTTCCCCTAGCGTTAACCCCTGGAAAGGTACAAGATCACCAATCTTCCCTGCTCACCTATTGGAAACAAGTTGTTTTACCCCGCAGCACCAGAAAGAGACCCTGGGTCCTGGACACTAGGCCAGCTCCTGTCCAGTCTCCATAGCAGCTTATTCCAGGGCAGGAGTGATGGAAGAAGGAATGGGAGGGGACCACCTGGATGGTGCCAATCCATTAGCCCTACCTTAAACACAAACATCTCTCCACGGAAGAGGGCCACTGTGTTGAAATTGCCATCACAGATGTTGGGTTTGGTGCCCGGAGTGGATGGTCGGTCCCCAAGAGGTGGCCGAGGAGGTCTGGGCTGGCGCTCATGCTTCCTTTCAGACGGTGAGTGGATCCTGCGGACTGGGAGCGTGGGAAGGGGTCTTGTGGGCTCCAGAGGCTCAGCTGGGGGTCCTAGAGAGAGGGGCCACATCTGAGAGAGGGAGCCAGCTGTTCCCTGCCTCCCTCTGCCATTGCCTCATCATCACCCAGGCAGCTCCAGGTTTATTCTGTCACCTTTTGGCCTCCTGTCCCCTCTCCCTTATTTAACTTTGAGGAAATACATAAAACAGCCACTAGATGGAGACCTCATCTTTCTACCCTCAAATCTAACATCATGGATTTTTTTGTTTTGTTTTGTTTCTTTTTTATAACAGGCTTTTGCTCTCCTGTTAAAAGAGCAAACGTGTCCTTCTTTAGGATGTCTTTTTTTCTCTGCTCCCTTTCACACAGGCCTCACATTCTTATCCATTTCCATTCCTTCAGTCCACTTAATACCACTCTGCCCCATTCTCCACCCAAGCCACTCGCCAATGACCTTTATGTTGTTGAATCCAACAGTTATTGACTCAAACTTTATTGAGCATATGAATCATGCAGGTATCTTGATAAAATTCAGATTATGACTCAAAGGGCCTAGGGTGGGCCTGAAATTCTGCATGTCTTTGAGGTCTCAAGTGATACTGATGTTTCTGGTCTGAGGCTCACATTTGAGTAGCAAGATCCTGTAAACACTTGCCCTTGGAACACTTTCCTCCTTTTCCAGGCTTGGCAGCCTCATGTTTTTCCTGCTACCTCATGAGTTGTTACCTCTCAGCCTCTTTGGGGGCTGTCAGATTTCCTGAGGTTTCTCTTATTCTTTCTCAACATTTTCTTTCATCCCTGCCTCTCAACTTGGGCTGCATATGAGAATCACCTGGGAGATTTAAAACTTTTCCTGCTCAGGAAGCACCCCAGACCACATAACCCTCATCTCTGGGTAAGGGCTGGGTGTCAGTGTTTTTTGTTGGAATCCCAAGGTGATTCCATTGGGCAACCAAGTTGCTAATCACTGTCTTAGGTGGCTCATCCAGGCTCATGGTTTTAAAGCTGTCAGTTAGGACATTTTGTGATGATGGAAAAATTGTTCTCTGTCTATACTGTCTCTAGCCACATGCACTAATTCTTAGTGACTAATTCTTAGTGTGATTGAGGAACTAATTTTTTTTTTTTTTTTTTAAGGTGGTGCGGGGATTGAACCCAGGGCCTTGTGCATGCAAGGCAAGCACTCTACCAACTGAACTATATCCCCAGACCCCTGAAACTTAACTTCATTTAATTTTAATTAATGTACATTTCAATTTCAGTAGCCATTTGTCACTAGTATCTGTTGTATTGGATATTAAAGATTCCAAGCCAGTGTCTCAGCCTAGGTCTTTGGTTGCACTCTGGTAAATCCCATTGTCCCACAATACAAATGCCAGAACCCTTGGTGTTATCCTTGCCTCTCTCCCCCTCCCGCTCATCCCCACACCTGATCTGATAGCAGATCCTGTCCATTCTACTTTGAAACACCTTCCTGTGCTTGCCACTCGCTTCTGGCCCTCTGCTGCTTCATCTATTACAGTCTGGAGCTCTAGTGGGGGCACTTCCTTCAGAGGGAGTCTTGTTCCTGAGCTCCACTGCCTGGGGGCTGGGCTTTGTTGACAAGCATTTGCTCCCATATGGTCTTCCCATCTCAGTTAACTTGACCAGAATAAGAACTTCGCTTGCCAGAGTGAATTGAGCTGGGAGAGAGGCCTGGTGGAAGGCTTCTTAAGATCTCTGGTTATGATACTCATCACACTATATCATTGTTTTTCAGGCAGATGTGTGACTCTCCTTGGCTGGAGGTGAGACCCAGGAGAGTGCCCAGTGGGAAGGCATGGAGTACAGGAGATGAGAGGAAGATGTTTAGAAGAGGGGAGGGTGAAGAAGAGGAAATGGGTGGGCCACTCTTCACTTTTGTCCCTCCCTGTCACAGCGAGGACCCTTTTCTAGGTTTCCCGAGTATGCCAAGGGGAAGCTTCGTGAAGGGTGGCACATGATCAGAAACAAAACTCCCTACCCCATGCCTGCTTCCCACATAGGCAGGGAGCCACAGCCCAGCCCTATAGAAAAAGCCGTGGCCCCTCTCCCCTACCACACACCATAGATCTTCTGGATGCCTTGGAGATCATCCTGGGGCAGCTTGAAGTTGTGCGTCTCCATGTACTGGTAGAAGGGTGCCATGATGGCGCTGGGGTCATTGGAGTGCTCCAGTCCCAGCGCATGGCCCAGTTCATGCACAGCCACCAAGAAGAGGTCATTCCCTGTGCAAAGAAACATGGAAGGTGCCCAGGGCACCCACGTATATATCAGTCAGTCAATCCATTACTTGAGCAAACACTGGGCATATGCCTTGTACCAGGCCCTCTGCTGGACATCGGGGATATACAGAGAAATCAGCCACAATCTTTGGCTTCCAGACTTGATATAGAGAGTAACATGGAGTAAGAAACAATGTAAGCAGTGCAGGGTTCCAGGTGCTTTAACAGTTCTATGAGGGTCAAAAGGAATTCCAAGGAGGAAGGGGGCATTTAAACATGGAGGAAGATGCTTAGGGAAAGTTTCATAAAGGTGAGTCTTGAAAAGTAGGAAGTTGGTCAGAAGAATGGATTCAAGGGAGGAAGTGGGTGGGGTGGCATTCCTGGCAGAGAGAATGATATGAGCCAGGTCCAGGGACAAGAAGTTTCATTCCACTTGGCTCTAGAACAAAGCATGAAGGGAGGGCCAGAGAGAGAGATGAGGTCAGCCAGGCTGGCAAGCAGGGCTCTGTAATGCCCTACAAAGGAATTTGGATCAGCTTCTTGGCTGGTGGGGGTTGTGAGCAGGAGTGGAGGTGGGAGTGTGATGAAATCAGCCAGGCTGCAGTTGGAAGGAGGATTAAAGCAGAATGAGACCTGAGGCAGGGGGACCAGGGGCATCAATTCTGAAGCTGGTACCAGGGTCCAAGTGGAAGGTGAAAAGGGCCTGAGCCAAAGCAGCAGCAGTGGGGATAAGTGGAGGAAGTCCTGGGGGTGGCCGGCTGGCGGTCAACTTCAGGACTCCTCAGGAATAGGGCCCTAGGTGTGGGGCAATTCTCAGCAAAACCCCAGTCCTGGAAGAAACGAACTACTGGCCAAGATCAAAGAGAGGATTCAAGTATGGGTAGAAACACAATCCAGGTGCTGAAAGTGGGACACAGTATCCCAGTGTGAAACTGAGGCGGCAGCATGACGCGGTGATGATGAGCATCTCCAGGGTAGAGAGATCACCTTCATTTCCAGCTCTTCTCTTCCCAACTTTGGGAACTTGGCCAGCAGGACTACCCCCTGAGCCTCCATGTCCCCATTTGTAAAGTGGCAGAATCAAACATACCTCATGGACTGAGCGAGGGGTGAATAAGATGACATATGTGAAGTTCATGGTACAGACCTGAAGATTATTACTGTTGTTATTGTACATAAGACAGAAGCTCAGTTAGCGGAACAAGTTCATCAACCAGAAAGGAAGTGCAAGGCCTGTGAGGCTCCAGCAACCAGATACTCTGAGAGCCAGCTCCCCTGAGCTTCTGTATTGGTCCTAGGACAGAGCAAGGCCTGAATTTGGGGGAGATTAAGTAACCTCAGCTTTGGGAAAGAAATGCCAGAACCAGAGATCCACAGTATCAACAGTCCTGGCTCTCTTCTGCCCTGTTGCAGACCCCTGCTTGCCTTGACCTCAGGCATTTGTATGTCCCTTGAGCCCCGCCTCTTATTTCTCAGCCCCAGGCATGTCTCAGCCTCTTCTAGCTACCTCTACGTCCAGGGAGGCTACCAGGGCCTGGGAAGTAGTCAGAAATCCTGATGCCCACTCTGGCCCCAGCATCCCTGGCTAAGCCCTTTAGCCCTATCCCAGTCCAGCCAGTTCCTATGAGGGTCAGATGGGGGTGGGAATTGCTCGACTTTTCTGGTTAAGGTCTTGGGAAAAGAGAAGAACCCCTGGGGCAGACCCAGGCCATGGGAAGCACGAGCCTGCAACTCCACTGGCACCACCAGTGTCTTCAGCAAGGCTGATTTTGAGCACCAGAGAGGAAGGAGGATGGGCAAGATCAACACAAGGTTGGCCAAAAGCCTGGGGCTGGCCTTCTGCTGGGAAGGGCAGGCTGGCAGGAGAAGGCCAGGCCGCCCCCAGCTCCTTCCTTAGGTCCTGGTCCCTCTGGCAGCAGGGAGGCATGAGCTCATCTTTGAGCTTCATCCCAAACAGAGGCGGCTGCTAGAGCCAGCGGAAGGCAGCTCTGCTTCCTGGGGTCCAGTATTGGCTCTGCTCCTGGCCTGTTCCTCGCCCTGGGACAAGCTGTTCACTGCCTGTCTCCTGACCAGGTTTCTCCCTGGGGGTCATCTACAGGGATCTCAGCCGGGAGCAGGGCTCTGAGCACATGGGCGGACTCAGCCTCTGTCCTCTGCCTGAGCCTGCGTCTGCAGAAAAGAGGAAGAACCCCTTGAAGGAAGGGGGGCTACAGAGTTTTTCCAGGGATCAAGGGAAAGAGAAGCACTGGGGAGCCAGTACCTTACTGCACAAAAATCCAAGAGAATTCTAGGGAGGAAAGGGAAGGAGACGGGCAGGAGGACTACTTGAATCTGTGAGCAAAGCAAAGGTACTAGCCCAGGTTTGCTACGGAGAAGACTCTAGGCAGAAGGTTCTTCAGGGTCTTCTCTCCCCAAGAGGTTGGAGGCAGGAGGCAGAGTGGTCAGGAGTGTGGTCTCTGGCAGCCAGATAGCCTGGCTCTGAATCCCAGTTCTGCCATGTCCTAGCAGTGTGACATTTTAAATCTCTTCCTCTGTTAAATGAAGGGAATAAGGGTACCATCTTCCTAAGAATGGGGTAAAGATGAGGCAAGGTATGTCAACTGCTTATACTGGCTCCTTGCACAGAGGTATCACATTAATTAGGAGAGCTGTGCTGAGCTGTGTGAGGACCAGCTTCCTCAAGAGCAAGTGCTCCCAAAGTCCCTGAGCCTCCTAGAATGTCCCTAACAGTTCACCAGCTACTTGTTCACTTCCCTCAGGACTTCCCTATTTGGCAATCCCTGTCTCATTGACTCCCCCAACCCTCCAAAGGAATCCCCTTCACCTGTATTCTCTTGCCAGTGCTGTTGCCTGCACCTGGAATACCCTCTCTTCTTCAACAATGAGCTCAACGCCTATCTTCCAGGAAGTCTGCCTGGAGTTCCCAGCTGGCTGTGAACTCCTCCGCACTCTGGCAGCATTCTCTCTCTGAAGCATCTTTAGCTGCTGGCTGCTCTCCAGCCTGCATTAATTATACCACTAGTGCACACTCTCACTGCCCCAGGACTGCGAGCTCCATGGGGCAAACTCTGGCTTGGCAGGCCAATCCTTCAGACCCAGGAAGCATCAGTGCCCAAATCTCAGTATTTTCCTAGGAGTGATCTTTGGGCTACCTGCAGCAGAAGCCCCTGCATGGGGAAGGATGTTAAAGACATACAGAGTCCCAGATTCACACCTGGATCTGCCACTTCCTTACAATTGGGGAATTTCTGAACTCCTCAGCAAAACTTCACTTTTCTCATCTGTAAAATGAAGGTTATAATCTCTGCTGCCCTGCCTCCGCCTCCTCCCCACTGTGGGGAAAAAGTTAGTGACCTAAGTGTGGAAGTTTGGTAGAGCTCTATCCGGTGAAGTAGGGTTTGGTCATGATGGCTCTTCCTGTCTTGTCACCTTTCCCAATGCAGGAGCAGCACAGGGCTGGGCTCCTGCTCCAGCAGAGCTTAGTGAGTGTCTGCTGACCTCACTAGTTGACTCATTTGAAAGAAATGAGGACACAGTAAGTTTCTGGAACTAGCACCAGAAACTGGCTTAAAGGTGTTGTGGGTAGCTTTTGCCCCTTCACAGACTCCAATGAGGTGGGGAATTAGATAGAACCAGTATCATAATTCAGTGGTTCCACAGGGAGCCTTTAAATACCCTGGGACTGGGGGATTCTGACAGTACAGCCATGTGTGATGTGTGAATCTTGATTGAATCCTGATTCAAGCAAACAAATGTAAAGGAAGTTTTTGAGGTAATTTGGGAAGGTGAAAACATACTAGATTTAATTTTGTTTGGTTTGATAATGGTTATATTAAAAGAAAGTCTCTTTTAGAGGCATATACTAAAGTATATACAGGTGAAATGATATTACACCTGGGATTTTCTTTAAAACACATCAGCCAAAAAATAAAAGTGGGAGGGGATAGGTAAAATGAAGTTTTACAGTGTTGATCATTGAAGCAGGTGGTGGGTACCTGGGGATCATAATCATTCTTCGTCCTTGTATGAGTATGAAATATTCCATAATGACATTTTTAGGAAAAAAGAAAACCAATAATCAGAAATTTCCCAGGAGACCCTATTCCCCACCTTCCCTTGCTGAGTCTCTGTGGAAATTTTATGAGACAATACACAGGTACTCAAAAAATCTTGGTTTCTTTCCTCTCATTCCAAAACCCATCTTGGGGCAATGTTTACCAGCTCACCAGCCAGGGGTCTACTGCTATATTATGATCTGCATCTGGTTCATGCCTGGATTTCAAGAGCAAAGTCCTGACTCTTGTCCAAAGAAGATGTTAGCTGTTCTTGGAATGAGGTGGGTGAGGTTCTGTGATGGTACCCATCCACAGGTTCTAGGACCTTCCCACATATGCCATTAATTCTTGGGATCTGGGGTCTGGGGCCAATAAATTGTCCAATATCAGGGAGTAAGTATGGGAGTGCAACTCCCAGAACCGGGCAGAAGGGGAGCCAAAGGAGTAGGATCTCTTCCCAGCACTTCCTTTGGACAACAACCCTTTGAAAATTCTTTTGTCTCTATCAGGGCTCTAACTAAAACCTTATCAGCTAACAGTGCCTGGCACATAAAAGGGGATCAGAATATTATTTTTCTTCTCTTCACATCTTATCAGTTAGCACAGATAGCCATTTGTTGACACCAGTCAAAATATAAGAATATAAGAATGAGATAAAAAATAGGTATGCAGAAAGCCAGGAAACTTTGGGGAGAGATACCAGGGCAGAGGAAACAGTGCTTCATGGGAAATAGTTCAAAAATCTGAAGAGAAAAAAGGATGAAGAAAAATTTAACAGTTTCATAACTCTGTTTAGGCTGAGCTCTGGCTAAACCAATTTATGACAGATTACCTGAGTGGCCAGCCCCTGACCCACACAATAACTTGGAATGTTCTCAAGCAGGCAATCCCTACCTATGGCATGGACTCTGAGAAAATAAGCCTTGGAAAAGTCTGCTTGCAGCCTGAAGCAGCACCAAGGGCAGAAAACAATGCCCACTGTTTCCCAAACTTGCTTGAGCTTTAAAATCAGGATCTCCAGGGGAAGAGCCTAGAACCCATGTTTCTACAAGACCCTCAGTCAGTTCTTTATGATTGGACTGGTTAGGGAAACGCCAGGGACGAAGATGGTATTTCTCAAGGTGGCAGAACACCTGCATCAGAAGCACTAGGGGAATTAACTGATCAGGCCATGTGCAGACTCTGGACCCAGAGAATCAGAATGGCAAAAGGGTAGGGACCTGGAGCTTAGAATCTGCATTCTTAAAAGTGGTCTCTAGGTAATTTTGATGTGCCCTGCACTTTGAGATCCATGAAAACTTAGCATGGTGGCTTAGCGTATGGACTCCAGAGTAATAATGCTCAGGTTTAAAGCCTTTATTTCACCACTCTCCATCTATGGGAACTTAATGGTTCTCTATGCCTCAGTTTACCTATCTATAAAATGGAGATGATAATGTCTACTTACGATATGAAAAATACTTGTTATGGGCCTTAAAACGTTAACATATCCACTGATTGTTATCTACTATAATTTAAAAGGTGAACCATCTCTCTTTCCTCCAGACTCCCACTGCATTTTCTTGGTATGTCAGTCTCAGCCTTCAGGAGGGTCTGCCTTGTGGCTGTCATTATTTCTCTGGACATATTGTCTCGACTTCAAGAGAACAGAGACCATGTCTATTTTTATTATTATTTTTTTAACATTCAGATCCTCTTGTGGTCTTTTGTATAACTTTGTATCCTGTCACATTAGAGTAAAAGATCACCTACTGCAGCTCTTGCTTTACACACAAGAATTCTAAAGGTGAATTTTTTGTCCCTATAACATCATCAGGTAGTTGAACTAGTGTTTGATTTCCAGTGCTTCCACCTACCACTTATGCCATTTGAGCCCTGAATTCTTCATCTTAAAATTGGGTATAATCAGGTGTCCTTGCCTATGTACTAAGCAAGTGCCTTGTGAGTAAATATGTATAAGGAACATTAAAGGGTATTTTTAGTGTTACTGCACAATTTTGATTCCAGCTTAATGAATATTTATTGAATCATAGTGGTGCTGGGCAAGTTGTCCAAGGATCTGGAGTAATTATGGCGCCTGTTAGAGTAACTGGGGCCAGAGCTGGCTGCTTTCAGCATCAGTGCCTTTTTATCTTGTTCTTCAGCTTCTGAAACATTTTATCTTATTCTTGACTTAACCCTGCCTGAGCTCAATTAGACCATCTCCTAAGCAATCTGACCAATCTCTGTGGCTCTGGCCCTAGCAGTTGAATATCATCAGAGATCACAGTTCCCACCCACTTGAGTTCTTGGTTCTTGGACAGGAAGCTCTAGAAAGCAGGAATTTCATCTATGGTGGTCACTGAGCTCTTCTTTGGAGCTTCTTTCTCTGACAACCAAGCAACCACCCATCCCCTCATGGCCTTACCATCATGGTTGGCATTTCCTAGCGTCCATGGCTCATCTGAATCAAAGTGAGTGTCTCCTCCAATCCCAGGGCCAGGGAAGTAGGCGTGGGCCAGGAATCCTCCTTCCCCATCAAATGGGGAGCTATCACCATGGAATCCAGAAGCAAAGAAGATCATGATGTCTGCCTCCTTCCGGTCACTTTTGATCTCATGGTATGGCACCTCTTCAAAGGTCAGTGGGGTCACCTTCTGCCACACATCAAAAGCCTGGCGAATAGCTTTCCGAGTGTCTAGCTCACCCACCTTTGGGGTATAGTTGTGAATGCTGGCAAGAAAGGGGAAGATTATTAGGTGGGGACAGAGAACCAGGGATAGGAGAGCTAAAAGAGATGTCAGAGACAATACAGTCTAGTGATCCTCACCATTTGTGTCCTAGAGTACTGATAGCTGCTCCAGGGGTCAAAGAAGGGCCTAAGTAGATAGAATTCTGAATACCCACCACATGCATCAGTCAGAATAGCTTTGTTTTAATCATTGTTTTCATTTTATCTCTGACAAAATTTGTGATGAATAAAGGATTTCACTCCACTTTGTAGGAAAAAAATAGGTTGGTTGATAGCATTTTCTAAAGTTTTAATTTTCCTCCCAACACATAACATAGCTACATTTATAATAGTTATAAAAATATTTCAACATTAGAGAGGAGTTTAAGAGAAAAGTCTCTCTAAAAAAATCTTGGGCACCAACTACAGCTTGTCTACCTAGAAACTGGTATAGGGCGGTATCTAATTTAATCCATTATAGATTTAGCTATTTAAGGTTACTCTATCCATATTGCATGATTCTCCTCAAAGGAACATCGCTACTTATGAATACTCTGCCTCATGAAAGTCTGGGGCACCAATTACAATACCCTTTTTATAAGTAAGGAAAGAGAGGCCCAGAGAGGTGAGGTAATAAAAGTTAAAAATCAGAGTTGGGTTAGAATGCAACTTCTTTCTCTTGATCCACTTAATCTCTTCAGGAGACCCAAGAACCTAGCCACTTTCTAACCCAGATTCTTCTTAAATTTATTTTTCTTGTCAGATTTCTTGGAAAAATTCCTATTCTCAACAGCTTGTCAGTAGGAGAGCCCTTAGTTTAACTCTAAGGATTGCTGTCTTAGGTCCTTCCCCTGAATCCAGGGAATCCACCAAAATGGAATCAGCACTTTGAGAGGTGCCATTGAGAGCCCCCCCGAGCCTGCCCTATGCCTGGTCCTTGCCCCAGTCCCACTTGAATTCTGGTTTCTGAATTTGCTGTGATGAGCTCCATCATCTCTGCTCTCAGTCCAATTGGTCTGACTTGGATACTGATCCTGCTCTTTTTGCCCTGACCCTCCCAGACAGTCAAGGAATGACATTGTTGTGATTCAGGTTCTTATTTTTTATATTCCTTAAGAAACAACTGGGATTCTGGGTTGGCAATCTCGAGTGAAAACTATCAGGCTAATTTGGGGTGGGGAAGGGATCTAGATCAGAGGAAGTGGAGTTTGACAAGCACTCACAGGGAGAACGAGTTCTGCCATGGGTCCTCATATAGCTGAGAGTTACTGGACAGTCCAGACTCCACTTTCTGTAACTAAATACCTCAGGTGTCTCAACAGAATACAATTAATGAGCCCCCAAAGAATGAGGTCAATTTGAAAACCTAAAGTCGGAGTCAGCATCCTCTAGAAGCCACAAGGAAGGAAAAGTCACAGGCTCTCAACATCTGGTCCTAATGCCCATGCAAATGGACCTTGTCCAAACTCTGAACATCTACTGTGTAAGCTTCTGATATTCAGACAGGAAAAACAGAGTGGGCATGACACCATCGCCAGGGATGGAGAGGGAGTCAAGGCACCTGTAGGTGATGTGTTTTTGCCTCCACTTCTGTCCAGTCAGGGCATAGCGCTTGTTTCTCCGCCTTCGGCTCAAGTGGGGGTGATCAGGGACACCGCATCGGGGTTTCTTCATCCATCTGGGCAGAGAGAAGACATGCACACAAATATATTGTGGTCATTTCACTCTTGAGGAAGGTACTGCATAGTCCCCAGTCCCAGTCTGAAAGGCAGTGTGCATCCCCATCCTCTGGGATCCTGGCTCAGAATGACCCCCAACAGGAATTTGATTGATAGATTGATTCATTCATTCATTTGCAACAAAATATGAAGAAACATTGCTGAATAAGAGATTGGGAATAAGGAGAACTGGTTTAAGTTCCAGAACTGATAAATTTTCCAGCTCCACCCCTAATCTAGGACCAGGCAAGTGACTGGATCAATGAGAACTTCAGTTTTCTCATCTGCGACTTGAGAATTATAGTTCTTGCTGTTTGTAGGTTGCAGAGAGTTTCAAAGGGAGGATTGTATGTGAAAAGTCTCCCTAAATGCAATTAGATCACGGCCCTCCATGGGGTAAAGCCTTCAATGACTTCCCAGAACATCTAGAACAAAATCCAAACACACTGGCCAACAGGTCTGGCCCAATCTAGCCCTGCCTACCTGTTCAACAGCCATCATCCTTTGCCCCTCATACACTGTCCTCAGTCATCAATCTTCTTGCCGTTCCTTGGACTTGCTAAGCCTATTCCCACTCCATAGTCTTTGCATTTACCATTTCCTCCACTTGCAACACTTCTTCTTCATTAGGCCTCTGCCCTTCGAAAGGACTTTCCTGCCCCTCTTATCGGAAATAACCTCCCCATTTCACCCTATCCACTTATTTTGCTTAATTTTCCTTCATAGCATTCATCACCATCTGAAATTACATATTTGTATTCTTTTTTATTCTTTTTCTCTCCCATCAGATTCTGAGCTCCATGAGGATGGGAACATTTTTTGTATCCCCAGGGCTGGCACAGTGCCTAACACAGAAGGGGCTGAGTAATGGTTTGTTAAGTGACTGACTGACAAAATGAATGAATCAGAACTCTCCACCAGGAGGATGGCAATCCGCTAAACTACACCTCAGCATTGCTGGAAGGAAAAACAGTCTGACCTCATTTCCAGCTGTTAAAAGCAGTTGCCATTGGCAATGTGAAGACAAGAAAACAGGCTATTTTGATCAAATATTACAAGACCCTTGATGGAATTAACCAGGTTTTACTCGTCTTTGTATGCTTTACATTGCTTAGAGAGTGAACCATACTCATAAACCAATGATAATAGATATAATGATAGCAATACTATTCCTTGATCTAGACATTTATAATTTTCACAGTATTACTATTCTTTGAGAATTTTATTTTTATGAGACATAGTTGCCCAGGCTGACCTCAAACAATGCTACAACTTCTTTAGATTTTTATTTTCCACCAGGTGAGGTGGCACGTGCCTGTAATCCCAGCAGCTCAGGAGGTTGGGGCAGGAGGATCCCAAGTTCAAAGCCAGCCTCAGCAACTTAGTGAGGCCCTAAGCAGCACAGAGAGACCCTGTCTCTAAATGAAATATAAAAAAGGACTGGGAACCAGGTGTGGTGGTGCATGCCTGTAATCCCAGTGGCCTGGGAGGCTGAGACAGGAGGATTGAGAGTTCAAAGCCAGCCTCAGTAAAGAGCAAGGTGCTAAGCAACTCAGTGAGACCCTGTTTCTAAATAAAATACAAAATAGGGCTGGGGATGTGGTTCAGTGGTCAAGTGCCTCTGAGTTCAATCCCCGGTACCCCCCCCCCAAAAAAAAAATGGCTGGGGATGTGGCTCAGTGGCTAAGCCCCCCTGGGTTCAAATCCTGGCACCAAAAAAAATTTTTTTTTCCTATACTGGGGATTGAACCCAGGAGCTCTCTATCACTGAGCTACATCCCTAGAACTTTTTATTTTATTTCAAATTTTGAGAGAGGGCTTTGCTAAATTTCCCAGGCTGGTTTCAGTCTGCAATCCTCCTGCCTTGGCTTGCAGAGTAGCTGGTATTACAGGGCGTGTACCACTGTGCCTGGCTTGGAAGTTTTGATTCTTAAAACAATCCAGTGAGGCAATGAGAAATTATTATCCCCATTTTTAGGCAAAGATATACAAAGATAAATCAAGTAACTTGTAAAACATTGAAAACAGCAAGGCAGGACTGGAACTTAGCTGAATGATCAAGCTATTAATTAATTAATGTAATTTATCAAACAAAGACTGGGGTTTTCATTTTTTTCTCTTAAAACCTAGCACAAGGTTGAGCTAGATGAACTATTCTGTTGACAGAATGAATGAGGGATTGAATAAATGTGTGACATTTCCCAAGGTAGACATTCAAAAATAGTACTTGAAATTGCTAATCTAGCTTTCTTTTACCAACAGTCCCTGGGAAGAGAACCAAGAGCCACCTCTACTGCTGAAAGGCTGGGCCAGACTGGAAAGACCCCAGGGAAGGAAACAGGCCCAGAGAAAGGCAGCAATTGCCCAAGGTCACAGAGTTGGAGCTAAAACTCAGGTCTCTGAATTCTACCCCAAACATCCATCCCACTCTGGTGTGGATGGAGAGCAGCCTCCTCCTTCACATGCTTCCAGAACACTGCTCCCTGCCTTTCTACAAAGAGTTGCAGGAAGAATTGCAAATGGGAAATGCCATCCTCTTCCCTCAGATATTTCCCTCTGCCTCCCCCTTTCCCTGTCCACCTGCTACTCTCTGAACCTCATCCAACAGGCCTGGGGTGTTCTGGAATGTAGCAAAATCTAAGGCCAGGTGGTGCCTCAGCAGAGATACCAGTGCTCCTGGCAGGATGCACTGCCATGAGGCCTGTGCAAAGCCCTCAAAATAACCTCTGCCTGGAAAGACAGTCAGGTTTTCTAACCAGCTCACTCGTGAGACCACAGGACCAAAGGAGTCCACACACATCATAGGAGTCTTCAAACATACTATCTCAGTCTCACACAGTCTCTTCACAGTCTCACAATCAAAAATCCTAGGAATAGTAAGTGTTTGAACAGAATTTTAGGATCATAAAATCCCAGACTCATCAAGTTTTTAAAGCTTAGAAGCTTAGAATAATGGAATCTAGAATTTGAGAGCCATAATCCAACACTCCCCTTTGCAAATGAACATGCTGAGATCAGAGAGATGATTCGGTCACAGAGTGACTTTCCAAAGGGATGAACTGATCCTTGCTCCACAATTGGGTGCATTGCCTATTCCGATCCTTGCTAACTCTCTTGTCATCTGCTTCCACCTGAGCTTGGGCTCTGATCCTTTACCACCACCTTTGGAACTTCACTCCAGTTCTTTCCAATGGAGTGAATGGCTTGTTGTCTTCTATACTTTTTTTTTTTTTTTCTCCTTCCCAGTATTGAGAATTGAGCCAGGGGCACTTTACTACTGAGCCAGATTCCCCACCGATCTTTTTATTTTTTATTTTTCAACAGGATCTTGCTAAGTCATAGAGTCTAGTTTCAAGCTTGTGATCCTCCTGCCTCAGCCTTCCAAGTTGCAGGAATAACAGGTGTGCACCACCACACTGGGGGTGAATTGGTCTCTCAAACAGCTTGAATAGCTTCTGTAGATATTTCTCAAACAAACAGAAACATACTCAACTCTCTCCCATCTGAAACAAAACTTCATCCCTCTCTGGCTATCACCCATTTCTCCTTCCCTTCACTCTTGGGCTTCTCAAAAACTTCCCCTCCAGTTGCCGTCTCTGCTCCTCACCTTCTCCTCACTGCCATCTGACTTTGTCTCCAGCATTCTGCTGATCTTATTGATAATCTCTTTATTATTAAATCCGGCAGATGCCTTTCGGTCACTGTCCTCTTGGAGTACTCTGTAGCAGCTGACCCTGCTGACTGTGTCTTCTCCACTGCTACACCATCATGTCACTGAGGGCTTCCTCCACCTCTCTAGCTGTCCACCCCCCATCTCTTCTCTCTACTCTTTGTGCCTTCCCTAAGTGAAGGCAACCATCCTCATGGCTTGATTGATTTGCTCCCACCTCCTAAGTATCTCCCTGAGACTGTTCCCTAGGACAGGTGTGGCCAGATGACTATGTTTTTCACTACACATTAAGCCTCTGGAGGGCAGGATGCCAGGGCTAAGCATACTGTGTGGCACACACAGGCACTCAGCATAGGTTTGGTAAATGGGAAAAGTGGAACAAGAGTTGCTAACCCATTATCATCCAAGACTTTTCTGTATCAAGTGAGATAGGTACATCTCAGGGAAGTCCAGTAGAACCATGAGTTATTGAAACCAGAGGAGATTTAAGAAACCTTCCATAGCACAACCCTTCAGTGTACTGACAAAGAAACCCAGTCCCAGAAGGATCAAGCAACTTGTCTCCGAGGTCACACAACAAGTTAATGGCAGAGCTGGGACTTCCATTCCAGAAAACCCCCAGCTTACACAGGAAAGGGCTTTGGGGTATTCCCTCCCAGGATGGCACTGCAGGAGTAAAAGATAAGAAGGCAGGATGGTAATGGTGTGTGCAAAAGGCCGTGACAAACGGGAACCCAAATATAAGTCCAGAAAGTTCAAAGGCACAATGTCCTATGCAAGTCTTACTCGATCGTTGTCTGATCCAACACACCGGTGACTGGGATCCCGTAAAACTGCTGCATAGTGGAGACTGCTGACTGTAAGGCCTTCCCTGAGTGCAACGCAGATGCCCGTGAATCATAGGGAAGCAGATAGCCATATGACTTTAACCAGTTCTGAAAGACATGTGAGAGAAAAGGATGCATTATGGGGAGAAGGCTCTGTTCTACCTGGGCAGAGTTTTGCCCTTAAAACTAGGGATCATTTTACCCAAGCCACTTATGGACTCCTGCTTTGATTTCTTCCTCCTTCCTCCTCCTATCCTGGAGACAATGTCAAATTAATCTCCAGAAAACACAGCTTTTGTTGGCTCACTCCCCTGCCTTCAACTTTTCATTAAATCTCTACTGGCTATAGAACAAATTTGCATTCAAAGCTTTCCCCTGCCCTGCCTCTTCAATGATTCAGTACTTTCCACTGATACAAGATTCACATGCAGGAGTACAAGAACAGTTCATTTTCTGAAGTAGAGTAGTCTGGGGAAATTTTTGCACCAGAAATCCTTCCTGTCTCAAGTCAGAGTCTGATGAAGAATTACATTGGTAGAGTATCTATTGGCAGGAAATTACATAATTTTTTTTATTGCTGAACCACCTCCCCTCTAAAGCAAGTCATTATAAATAAATATAAATAAATAAAACAAAGCCTTCTTTGGTTTAAGTATAAATAAATAATAGATGCATAGAAAAAAACCTATTATGTAAGAGAATTTCTTGTTTTTAGAAACTATACACTGAAGTATTTAGGCTTACATAAGGGTGCATGATGTCTGCAACTTGTTCTTAAATGTGTTCAGAAATAAATACATAAATACATTCAGAGAGATAGCTAGATAAAACAAATATAGTAAAATGTTAACAGTTGGGGAATCCAGGTGAAGAAAATTTAGGATTTTTTTCCCATTCTTGAAAATTTTTCTGAAAGTCTGAAATGATGTCAATGACATTTCTTATTTTTATTTTTGCAGTGCCAGGAATTGAACCAAGGGCCTTGCACATGCTAAGTGCACTTCTATCACTGAGCTACACTCTCAACCCCCTTTGAAAGAAAAAAAAGAGAGAGAGAGAAAGAAAGAAAGAAAGAAAAAAATTCAGACGGCAGGAACAGAGGAGGGAAAGAGGAAGTAGTAGGGATTGAAATGGATGAAACCATGTCATATGCATTTATGAATGTCAAAATGAACCCTATTATTATGTATAGATATAATGCACTAAAAAATTAAATTAGCTGTGAATATCTTTGGTTAGAGTATCACGGGGAACTGGGAGTGTAGCTCATCAGTACAGCATTTGCATAGCATGTGTGAGGCCATGGGTTTGAACTGCAATACCGCAAAAATTTTTAAAAAGTTTTTCAATGGTAGAGTATCAAGAAGCTTCTGACTTTTGTTCTTTTTGTTTTTTTTCTGTTTTTTAAGTTTTATGCATAGAGTCATTTTTTTTTAAAGGAGAAAAACTTTAAGAAGGCAAGAGAATCTAAAAGAAGTTAGGGTGAAAAAGCTCAAGCAAGCAATGATTCTGAAAGATACCAGAGTAAAGATGGTTATTCCCATCAAAAAGATAAAGGAGCAAAAACCTGAAGAAATGGGAGCATTAGGAAATATTTGTGGTATCCATTAGAAAATGAGGAAAATATCCATATGTTTGCAGAATCCACAAGCATTTTCAGGAGCGTTTTTAAAGCCAGACTTTCAGCCAGAAAACCTTATTCTCTGCCCATCTTCAGAGGAACATCTCCATACTAAGTGAGTGAATAAAGGGAAAGCCCCCTGGGAAATGGTATCATTCCCTTTCTATCTATGATTTTTGTTTCTTGTTTCTATATGAACAAGCTTACTGTGGCTATGTCTTTTATTATAAGTCAAATCAAATTATTTTTGGAAGAAGGCATACCGGAAACTAGAAATAAGTTATTCTTTATTTCACCAAAGGTGACTATAATATCTTCACTGCCTTGTGATAAAATTCATCTGACTGATTAGAAACAAAATTGTCAGAATAATAAAGTCAGAGTGACAACCTGACTTCTCTCGCATTTGGAATTGGAACATGTTTTTCATTCTGAGTGATGACACAGAATTGCAATACTTTTTGCATTTCACCAAACATTGATTCTTTTTTCATGTCTTTGTACATGTTTTTCTCTCTGCCTAGTATTCTTAATTTGGTCAGATTTTAATGTTCAGCTCATAAATTACTACCTCTGGAAGACTTCCCGGGCTAAGTTATTTTTCCTCTCCTCTGTGCTACCCAAATTCTCTATTACAGATTTTATGGATCTTATAATGCTAGGCTCCAATCATTACATATCAATCTCCACCAGACTGTGACTAAGCTCCTCAAAGAAAGGGTCTATGTCTTATTCATCTCAGTATATCCAGTGCCCAGGACAGTGCTTGGCACACAGTAGCTGTTTAGTATGTCCATTCAACAAATATTATTGAGTATTTATTACATGATAGGCACTGTACAAGGTTCCTTGGATACAATGATGAATAAGGGAAACTCACTGACTGACAAATAAACCCATACATATAGTGCTGCAAAGCAGGTGTGTTCTATGGGAGAAAAGAGAGGAGTGTCTTATTGTAGGGGCAGAGGGGTAAGGAGAGCTCAGGGAAGTCATGCAGATGGAGATGAGATTTGAGCTAAGTTTTTACAGCATGTGCAACTCCCTGGAGGTCGGGGAGAGTGTGGCATTTAAATTCTGAGCAGTATTTAAGTTGGCTAGGACTTTGGGGTGGTGGTGGCAATGAGCGAAGAGGTTGTAAAGGAGGAAGTAGCAAGAGATGACATACAATTACCTGTTCACAAAGTAGACACATTACAGAAAGTCCTGCTGTGCACTGTGTACATATTACAGAGAATTGCTTGTGACTTGAGTATGACCCAGGACCAGCCAAAAATCTCAAGTGAAATATCAAAAAAATGGAAGTTTGGGGGCTGGGATTGTGGCTCAGCGGTAGAGCACTCACCTAGTACAGGCCGGGCGCTGGGTTCGATCCTCAGCACCACATAAAAATAAAATAAAGGTATTGTGTCCAACTACAACTAAAACAAATTTAAAAAGATGGAAGTTGCAGGGAAACTGACAAGTTATCCGTTTATTCACCTGCATTCTCCAGCTCCCATCCCTAGATTAAGTCATGTCATCAAAGCATTAAATCCTTGCACCAGATTCTCTCTGCCCCTCCCACTCAGAATGTCATATCATATCCCCTTTTCTATGTAAACTTTAAGAATTTTCAGAACAAAAAACCAGGGTAGTACAGTTAGAAAGACACACAGACCTGAGATGGAATCCTGACATCCCCACTTCCTGGCTGTGGCCCTGGGCAAACTGAGCTCCAATATCCTTATTTGGAAAACTCTTCCTTCCCAGAGTTGTTGTTAAGATAAAATGAGTGAATGTACTTGCTACCTATAACCACCCGACATGTATTTGTTATCCCTTCAGATGGTGTTTCTGGTATATTTTGTAAATTTGAATGGAAAACATGGTTTGGACTCCTTCTCTGTCTTTTGAAATCTAGTCATCCTGCTCTGGACCTGGACCAAGAGTCCTTGTGGGTCAAATGGAGGTTAGTACATCCATCATGGTCAAGACTGTTTTCTATTGGGCAACTTATGGACATTGTTAGGTCAGTGGTGGCGACTTGGTGGCGATTTAGAACAAAGCAGCTCCTGTGGGGAAAAGAGCATCAATCAGATGCCGGCAGAAACACCTGTCAATCAGGAGGACCCCCTGGCCAATCCTGGAGTTCAGCCAACTCCCCTGACCAACTCCAGCAGGACAAGGGACCCTAAAAACACCTTTTCCTGTCCCAAGTCCTTCCCTTCCTGCTGTAAGCCCCATAAAAGTCCAGCCCGGTCGAGCTCCCACGCGGTTTCTCCTCAGACCCTTCCCCTGTCCACTCTGTGGGTCTGATTGAGTTCCACCCGGGAGTGACATCTCAATAAAGCCTTGATCAGCGGCCCTTTTAAATCTGCCTCCTTTGGTCGCTGCCCACCTGATCTGACAGACATCACTATCTCTCACAAAGACCTGCAGCCTTGCAGAGTACTTGGTGGCTGAAATGACAGCTAACTTGGATTACATACTCTTCACCCTGTCACTAGACTTTCTTAGGACTAAGCTTTAGCTCAAGGAGAATGTCTTCCCTGAGGAGATTCTGGAAGCTTTAAGGTGTAAGAAAGGGAATACTGGGTAAACCAATGGATTTTCCTTTTGGCTTTTCTGCCAGGAAACTTTCAGTCAGATTTATAGCTCCACATTTATAGCTTAAATGTTGAGCATGGTGATGCTTGAAAGTAATGATTACTTTTTTCATCCTTCAGATTACCAAGTTATGTTTTTTCCTTGAAAATTAAGGCAAACATCTGAGCCAGGACCAAAAGCTGGATTGGGGGCAGTACCAGTGCCTTCTTTGGATTTTGTTGCCCTCCCAAGGTTACCAGGAACAATCTTTAGAGTTTGGGGCAGACCTCTTAAGAGGGGAAATGGGAGAGGAAGGGCTGGTCAAATGACAGTATGGAAGCCAAGGAATAGGGCACTGACCGAGCTGGTGAGGTGTGGGGAGAAAAAGTGTGTGTGTGTGTGTGTGTGTGTGTGTGTGTGTGTGTGTGTTTATTAGACGGTAGGAAGCCAAGAAATATGATCGGGGACCAAACAATTCTAGTTTCCTTTGCTTACCTGTTTCTGCCACTCACTTGCTCTGTGTCCTAGCAATTCTCTGACTTCTCTGGACAGAAGCCCCTGAGGTTGAAGCAAGTGTTCTACACCCCATTCATACCAGTTCCCAAACATTCCTTGCCCTTTCACACTCTCAGACTCTTCCTGCTGTCTCTTTTTGGTACTGGCGATTTAACCCAGGGGTGTTTTACCACTGACCTACATCCCCAGTCCTTTTTATTTATGTGTTTATTATTTTGAGAAAGGGTCTTGCTAAATTGCTGAGGCTGGCCTCAACCTTGCAATCCTCCTGCCTCAGTCTCCCAAATTGATGGGATTACAGGGGTGCACCACCCAAGCCAATTCTCTTTATCCATGTTAGCAAATTCCTCCTTATCCTTCAAGTCCTAGCTTGTATCAACTCCTGTGTTAAACTCTCCTTAATTCTCCCTTACAGAGGTAGTGGGTAACCTTCTCTCATTCTGCTTTGCTTTGTGTACACCACTGTTAACACAATGATTACATGTCTCATACCTATTCATTGATGTCTATTTTCCCTTGCTAGATTAAGTTACAGGAGAACATAGAATGTGTTTTATATATATATATATTTGTATTTGCTACAACATTTAATGCAGTGTCTGGCACAATAAATAATCGCTGAGTTCATGAATGAATAAATGAATGAATGAACAGTTGGGCTGGGAGGCGCTGTTGGGTATCAAGGAAGGATTTCATCTTGGGAAGGCTTAATGAGTAATACACATGAAAGCACCACGCATAATTCCTCATGTCTATTAGAGGTTGAAAAATCATTTGCTGAGTTTCAACCTATTGTGGTTTGACTTCTTTGCTTGATGATGCAATAGGCTCCATTGTCCCATTTGAAAAAAGATAAAAATCTACTAAAGGAAGAAAGTCTTATTCAGTTTCAGACAGAATGACCTACCATTTGTCTTTTTACACCTGGATCCATTAATCAATCACCGGCTGCACAAGTCTAACCTTGACAGCTCAGTTAACCAACTCTAAGATGTCTGTCACCCTCTAAGTGCTGAAAGAGGTGTAAACCCAGAGGAAAGTGAGAAGAATCTCAGAGTGCAAGCAGGGACCAAAATAGCTGGGCTGAAGAGGGCGTGGAGATGGAAGGCTAAACTTTGATTGGCGGGTTAGCCAGAAGGCGGGATTTTGGTCGCTGAGAAGTCAAAGCTAAGACAGAGAATAACAAAGAGAAGGAAAACATAAATAAAAAGAAAGAAAGAAAGAAACGTAGACAGAAGAGGGAAGAGAGTGGCAGACAGCAGAGGCGGTGGTGAGATTAGAAGTGGCAGTGGGGGTGGCAAGAAGCAGATCCCTGGCAGTGCCAAGGAGTGCACTTGGAAAACAGAGATGCCCAGGCGAGGCGGGTGGGGGGGCAGTTGGATTACTTAATGCAGGTGGTCTCCAGGAGCATTAGAGCAACACCTGGGTGACCACAGAGCCTAGAGACAGAGCGGGGAGCATGATTGGGATCAGATGTTTGTAGTTGGTGGGATTGGCAGAAAGGCCAGAGGTGAAGTCCATGAAGGAGCAGGCAATAGGGTGTTGAATTTGGAAGCACGTGCTGGAAGGAAGAAGTATAAAAGGCTCCGAGAAAAGAGTCTGAGCAACCAAGATCATAGTCTAAGGTGATAATGTGAGAAACAGGGATAAGGAACTGGCCTCAGCACACACAGGGGTTTCAAGTCCTGTTCCAGAGGTTTACCTGTAGTGGACAGTGACAACTGGAACTTGACTAAGAGAGGACAGCCAGGAGAGCAAGGAAACCAGGCACCCTGTCCCGCAAAGGCAGATGGGGGATATTTAGGCTGGAAGAGGGAGGATTGCATGAAAAAGAATACGAACATGAAGGAGATCTATCTGTTCTGCTGGTACAGAGAGCAAAACTCAGACCCAAATGAGAAACTGCAGGACATAGATCTCGAGTCATTGCAAGAAACAACTTTTTAGAAGTCAGAGATGTTCTAATTATATTAACAATAATGATAGCTATGATTATTAGAATGACCACTGTGTACTTGGCATTGTTCTAGGCACACAAGAATGCAACAACCCCATGAGGTAGAAATGATGATCCCCAATTTGCAGATGAGGAAACTGAGGTTTAGACAGATTAAATGATTACTCAGAGCCATGAAATTCATCAGTGGAAGGATTGAGGCAGTCCCCACTGTCAGACTGCTGGGACTTCTTTACTCTTAAAGTCCTAAATCTTATCTTAGATCACAGTGATCCAAATACCCTTATGCTTTGGTTTCTGCATCAGAGTATGGCACCATTGCCTACCCAGTTATCCAAACCAGAAGCCTCATAAGACCCATGACTCCTCCCTTTCCTTCACTGCCCACATTCAGTGTTTTATCAAAGAACTGTTGATTCCACCTCCTAAACATCAAATTGGCTTATTTCTGTACATTGATGCATTTAATAAGTATTTCTTGAGGACCTACTATATGCCAGTTACTGTGTGCTAGGGCTACAACAGTGAACAAAATGTTCAATTAAGTCGGGCATGGTGGTGCATGCCTGTAATTCTAGTAGCTCAGGAGTCTGAGGCAAGAGGATCGTGAGTTCAAAGCCAGCCTCAGCAACAACAAGGCATGAAGCAACTCAGTGAGAAATTAGAAATTATTTAGAAATAATATAAAATAAAATAATATAAAATAAAATAATAATAAAATAAAATAGTGAGAAATTATTTAGAAACCCACCCTGTTTCTAAATAACATACAAAATAGGGCTGGAGATGTGGCTCAGGGGTCGAGTGTCCCTGAGTTCCAACCTAGGACCTGCCTACTCCCCCAAAAAATTACTTTCTAGTTGCATTTAGTGGAAAAACCTTATAATAATAAATTCTATGAAGAATAAAGAGATAGTGATGGGACAGCTATTTTATAGAAGGTGGTCAAGGAAAGTCTCTTTGACATTTAAGCAAGAGACCTGAAGGAGGTGAGGGAGTGGGTTATGCAGCTACTAGGAAAAGAGTTTTCCAGGAAGAGGGAACAGTAACTGTAAATATCCTCCAAGGGAATTCAAGGGAATCAAAGGTTTTTCATCTATTTTGTCAAGAGCCTTAGATATTTGGTCCCTGACTCTCTGCAGCCTCTTTTACCATTCTCCACGGAATGTCCTGTGTACTTTATTTCTTTCAGACCCTTCCAGATCTTTCTGGCTAGATCACTCTCCCTCTCTCTGAGGAAGCCTGCCTTGACCCCATAAATCTACACCAGGAATTCCTCCTCCATCCCTTGTCTGTCCCCCATCCTTCTTCTTATGACAATCCTTACAACACTATGTTGTAATCACGTGGGAATTACTTGCCTCCTCTTGACTGTAAATGCATGAGGACAGGGATCATTCCTGTCCTCCTTATCACTGTAACCCCAACATCTAGTACAGGCCCTGGCAGAGCCACGAAGAAATGGATGCATTATGTTCATTATCATCCATAATTTCCTAAGGCAGGAAGTACAGTATTCATTTAGAAAGTCTTCTGTTAACCTTGGCTCCATGTCCAGCCCCTGTCCTCTGTGCCTCAGCTCTGCTGTCATCTCTAGGTCCCTCACCTATCCAATCCTCACTTTGGCAAATGGCCCATTAGCAGCTTCAACTCCAACATTAAGAGTCTACTGTGTTGCTGTGTACTGGCAAGACCATCCTTTCCCATCCATTGCTTTATTAGCTTAGTCCTTACAATTGGGTTTTGGCCTCAGTATATCTGGTGCTCAAGTCCAAAACTGAGATTGCTGTGACACTAAAACTGAGATCTGTTAAGCAGGATGATGAAAGCAGTGTTGTCAGGATTCAGTGAGAGGATGCACTGTGGTAGGTAAAATAATGGCCCTTCAAAGATGTTCACATTCTAATCCCACAAACCTGTGAATATGTCACTTTACATGGCAAAAGAAACTTTACAGATGTGATTAAGTTAAGATCTTTAGAAGGGGGATTATCCCAGATTATCCAGGTGGGTCTAATGGAATCACAAGTCTTTATAAGAGGGAGACAGAGGGTCAGAGTAAGAGAAGGAGATGTGATAATAGGAGCAAAGATTGGAGTAATGCCACTGATGGAAAAGGGTCCCAATCCAGGGAATGTGGATAGCTTCTGGAAACCAGAAAAGAAAGGATTCTCCCCAGAGCCTCCAGAAGCAACGGCTTTGCCAACACCTTGATTTTAGTCCTATAACACCCATTTTGGATTTATGACCTTTATTTGTGTTTCTTTTGTTGTTGTCTGCAGTGCTGGGGATGGAGCCAGGCCCTTGTGCATGCTAGGCAAATGCCCTACATTGAGCTGCGCTTCCAGCTTGGGGTTTTGTTGTACTTGTTGTTTTGTTTTGTTTGTACTGGGGATTGAGTCCAAGGCACTTTACCACTGAGCTCCAACACCAGCCCTTTTTAATTATTATGTTGAGACAGGGTCCAACTAAGTTGTTTAGGGCTTTGATAAAGTTGCTGAGGCTGCATTTGAATTAGCAATCCTCCTGCCTCGGCCTCCCTGATACTTGGAAGTGTGTGCCACTGCAGCTGGCCCAGTTTTGTGGTTTTAAGACACTAAATTTGGGGTAATTTGTAGAGCAACAATAGGAAACTAATACAGGCACATAAAGCATTGAGCTGATTCTGGCACACAGAAATGTTCTTGTTCCTACAGTCCTCACAATAGACTACCACCTTTGGTCATTGCTTCCAGACCAAATCACTGGTCTCTCTGGGACTCCTTAGAAATTGGCACTGTTTCTGGGTCCTTCTGACTGCTGTCCCACTAAAATCCTGGTTTCTCCCCTACCCTGACAACCAAGGTCCCAATCTTGCTGCTGAGCCCAACCTGAGTTATGGCTCTTTCAAAAATTGCATCCTCAAGGCATAACCATTGAGGGATCTAGGAAATGCACTGGTCAATAATACTTAGAAATCATGTAATTTAACATGCTTATTTTGCAGAAGAGTAAAATAAAGCTCAGGAAGGGGAAATGACTTGTTCAAAATTGCAGAACAAGTTGGCAGGGGGGCCAGAAATGGAGCCCAGTGTCCCTGCCTCCCAGAGAGGGTTCTTTCTGTCATGCTACACCCCCCCACACTAGCTCTGGTTTGCTTCCAACTGCTGTTTCTTTCTTTCTTTTTTTTTTTTCTTCTTCTTCACTTCCAGCCAGTCTAAAAAGGGCCCTCAGGATCGCCCACAATGCCCAGCTTAGCTTCTTGACAAACACCTTAATGGCGCAGCATTGCCTGTTGGCTGCCATCGGCTCTTGAGTGGGTGGTAAGTGCACTAGCGGGAATTCCCTGGCGCTCCGCATGATGTCCTTGGCCCAATACCAGGAGGCCACCACAAGCCAGACAATCACCAGGACCGGGAAGGTGGCACATTTGGGGTTTTGGGTCAGCAATGGGATGTCTGAGTTTTCCAATTCTGGGGAGGCCTCTGCCCAAGGCCAGGAGTGTGGCTGTGCTCTCATTCACTCTGAGAAATCTTCCTTCTAATCGTCTTCCTTGCCTTTTCCAATACCCTTCTGTCTCTTGGGCTTAACTTAGTGATGAATTAAGAAAGGGGAAAAAGGCAGACAAAGCCCAGCAGTCAGGCCTCAGCCCCTCCCCCATCCTTTTCCCCTAGCTCCAATACAGGGATTGAACTCAAGAGTGCTCTACCACTGAGCTACATCCCCAGCCTTTTTATTTTTTATTTTGAGATGGGGTCTTCATTAGTTGTCCAGGCTGGTCTCAAACTTAGGATTCTCCTGTTTCAGTCTTCTGAGTAACTGTGATTACAGGCATGCACCCCTGTACCCAATTAGGCCTCAGTTTCTTAACCGTAATAAGATAGCTGACTAGATGACCTCTAATTAATTACAGAAGTTTCATTATTTTAGCTTAGGTGGACTGAGTATGAAGCTGATCTTCTAATTCCTCACTGCAAAGGTCAAGTTCATGAGCACAGCCCTCACTTTTTTGCCTACCCCAAGTTTCCCATATTTGGTATATAACATCTATTGTATTGCCCGGAAACATCCTTCATGTGTACTTTTGTGTCTTTATTCCATTCTCTCTCTCTAGAATGCCTTTCTCACATGTATTCTGGCCTAATCCTGATGAACTCTTAGATACCCTCACATGTACTTCAAATGCCACTTCATGGGGAAGGGCTCTCTGTCCCAGGTTAAATGGAATTTCTCTGTGCTTCCAATGGCATTCTCACATCCCTCATTTATGGCACATGTCCGATTACATTATGAATAATGCTTTTTATCCCTGCTGTCCCCATTGAACTCTTCCTCATGGAGCTTACAGCCTGGTGGGCAGATGGATATGAAAATATTAAGCATTTCATTGCCACTGTGATAAGTGGAATGAAAGAAAAGGACAAGATACAGAATGGTGGCCTCCTACAAGAGGTGGCCTCCCTGAGGACATGACATCTCAGTCGAGACCTATGAATGAACAGAAGAGGCTAAGTGAAAGCCAAAGAATAAGCATTTTAGGAAAGAGTATCTTATTCAATTCCTGAAAGGGAAGGAGCCTGCATATTAGAAAAAGAGAAATAAGGCCAGGGTGATTAGAGTCTAGTGACCAGCGGGGAGAGTGGGTGGAATAAAAGGAAGCCAGAGAGTGGGAAGGACTTTCATGGGCCACCTCGTAGGCCATATGTAATGGCCTGGTGGGCACTTGCTTCAAGGGCATCTGTAATACTGTTCTTTCTACTTTCATGTGCATTTGAAATTTTCCCATAATAAAAATCACTAGTCTACTACTACAGCTGGTACTTTAGCCTTTGTCCTAAAAGCCATTTTAAGTAAGATAAGGGTGGGGTAACATAGAATTTTTTATATGTTTTAAATTTTTGTTATTATTGGAGATTTCAAGCATTCAGAAAAACAAAAATAATAAAACAAACACCAGATAATCAACAGCCAGCTTTATCAGATACTAGTTTTACGACATTGGCTTTAGATAGAATGCCGCCCCCCCCCCCCCCGCCCCGTAAGACTTATTTTTAAAAGGTCCCTCTAGATCCTGCCTAAAGAGGGATTACAGGAGGGCAAGAGAGCTGATCAGGTGAGAAGTTTTTGAAGTCCAGATGACAGATGACCTAAGTTTAGTCTAAAGAAGGCAGTGGAGGTGGAGAGAAGTGAACATAGTAAAGATCCACTCTGCAGGTGGAATTGCTGGGGTGTGGCAATGGCTCTGAGGCAGAGGAGGAGAGAAAGAGGTGAAAGATGATTCCTGTTTTGGGGGTATCTAAGTGTGGCATAGAATCAAATATTTAAAATGTTGCTAACAAAAGTTTAATAATGCCTTGCTTTTTCTACTTACTTTGTTATAACAACATATATAATCTTTGGGAAAATATTATTTTTCCATCTACACACACACACACACACAACACACATAGATATACAAATATGTATATTTACACAGATGATTTGCTATTAGCCTTTGTATCTCTAAAGCCTAAGTCAAAGTTAGCTTTTTTCTTCCTTTTTTGTTTTGTTTTTGGTAATGCTAGTATTGAACCCAAGGTCTCACACCTGCTCACAGCACTCTACCACTATGCTACACCCTCAACTCCCTTTTTAGTTTATTTTATTTTGAATCAGGGATCGCCAAGTTGCTGAGACTGGTCTCAAACTTGCAATACTTTTCCCTCAGGCTTATGAGCAGCTGGGATTACAGAAGTGCACCACTACACCTGGCTCAGAGTCGCCTTTGAAAGCAAAAGCATGCTGTAATGAGGAGGTAGAACTAGTGAAGAACTTGAATGAATATATCCAGAAGTCCAAAGAAACAAAGTGATTGATTCCAAAACCTTTAAACTAGAACTGGGGGTGTAGCATGCATGAGGCCCTGGGTTGAATCCCTGTACTATAAAACAAACAAAACTTCTCAAGGAGGAGAGCCAGAGCCAGAATTCACACCTTCATTCACATACCATTCCCTAAAATGGGTACTCAGGTCTCAGTTGTGCTAAGAAAGCCTAAAATTCATACAGCAGGAATAAGCACTCAGAACAAGTCTAATCCTGCCCTTCCTCAGCACTTTCTGAGCAGGTTGCTTCTGTGCTCAGAAACCTTTAATGACTCCCCTCAGCCTTTGGACAAAAGCCAATTTTACAATCTGCTCTCAGCCTCTCTTTCCAGCCTCTTCTCCTACATGCTCTTACTGGAAATGGCAAGCAAGTCAATTCTCCAGGCACATCCAGTGACCCACTGTTCCCTAAACATGCCATGAGCTTGTATGGAGACATGCTTCATGCTTTCCCTTCTGTTTGGACTGCTCGCTCACCATTCTCCATCTTTCTTCTCCCTCAACAGTTCATCTTAGATGCCATTTCCTTTCTGAAGCATTGACTGCCTCAACCTCAGCTGGAGAAACCTCACCCCTCCCTTTTTAGTGTTTCCCTACACCTTATTTATATCATTAGCATGCATTAATTTATTCTTCAAAAAAGCTACTGACTCTTGTGCACCAAGCACTATTCAGAGAAGTGTAAGGGATACAGACAATAAAATTAATTTAAAAATACTTATCACACATCCTGAAGGTGTCAGGCTCAGAGAAGACAATGGACACAGAGTGTCTCTCCTTTTTGGAGTTCAAATGATACCATATTAAAAGGTTAGGCATTTCCTAAGATTAATCTCTGTGGTACAATTATACTTCTTTCAAGAACTAGAAAATGCTGGTTAAAAGGCCATGCCAATAATTCCGGACTGGACAGTGTAGTATAAAGGGGAAAGCGCTGAGCCCAAGGACAGAAAATAAGCTTCTGGTGTTCAGTTTACTGTTTATTAGCCACATGTGGGTCCCTGGACAAGCTGATGGGAAAGGCACATCATCTCTCCACCTCTGTTTACTCACCTATAAGATGAGGACATCCTCCCTAACTCACAGGTTGTTGTTGCAAACACACACACACACACACACACACACACACACACACAAGCATTTGGGAAGTGCAGAACACTTTACAGACACAAGGGGCTATTAAAGGATCAGGAAAACCTCACCATAATAAGAAAAAATAAATTAAAAGCACAGCAGACTAGGTTCAGCTTATGTAAAATGAACTTCCAAACAGATTTTTCCCCCCAGATATAATGGGGGCTATGATCACACTGAAAGAATTTGGGGGCTTAGAAATATGTTAGTGCTTCTTAGTAGGTCTACTGCATCCTCTAATCATTGGACTTTACCTCCTTGGCTATAGGTGCAAACCAAAGAATGGTCTTCATTTGTCCAGAGCCAATCATTCAAAACCAATCTTAATGGCTAGACTCCATTATGCCCTGGGCCTTGGCGCCTCACTGTCTTCCTCATGTGGCTGGGACTCTTTCTGCCTGTTCTGACCCTCGTTAGAATCAGATTGGAACCTAGGAAGGCCAAACAAACACACACACAAGCAACAACAAAAATTTGAGTGGCATTCTCCCCAGCTAAAAATAAGAAAAGGGGTGATTTAAATAAATCAAAGACAGGAGGCCAATTGAGAGAATTGGTAGGATCCCACAGTGTACAAAATACAAAAGAAACACTCAAGAAAACATACTGAATCACCTTTTTTTTGGTGTTTGTAATGAAAGATTCAAGTTATAAAATCAACAAAGATAATGAAAAATTCTTTCAATTTAGAAGGCAGGAGACCAGGGAAAAGTTCAGGTTCCAAATCACCTACTATAAAGGTTTGTGCTCTTAGGTGCCTCATTTAAGGCAATTCAAGAAGTATCTATTAAGTGCTACTGTGTGCTTACTTGGTGATCTCCTCTCTCTTGCGTGTCCCTATCATTAGAAGACATCCTACCTAAAGAGTTATGAAAGAACTCAAGGGTTAAATTGTGGAATTACTGCCTGAAAGAATAACCTCTATTTCCACTGAAAGAAGGTCAAGCAATGAGTCTCATCTTAGGAAGGATTTTAGAAGGGACCTTGAGACCTGCATGCCCATGAGTGCATATTTCAGATCCGTGAAATTTCCGGACATAAAGACTAAAGAGTAGGCTGGGTGTAGTGGCGCACGCCTGTAATCCCAGCAGTTTGGGAGGCTGAGGCAGGAGTATCGGGAGTTCAAAGCCAGCCTCAGCAATGGCAAGGTGCTAAGCAACTCAGTGAGATCCTGTCTCTAAATAAAATACAAAATAGGGCTGGGGATGTGGCTCAGTGGTCAAGTGCCCCTGAATTCAATCCCTGGTACCCCCAAATAAATAAATAAATAAAAGACTAAAGAGTAGAATCACTGAATGTTCACTGAATGTTTAGTGGTGAGCCTTGAGGGCTGGGGACTATGTTAGATCCATAAACAAAAAGTGTCTTTTTTTGGGCGGGGGGAGGCCTTGCCAAAGAATCATAACTCATCTCTCTCAAATAATGTTTAAATATTTAAAAAATTAAATGATACAATGGCTGGAACTGCCTCAAAGTGTTCCCCTGAGAAGAAAGAAATAAAGGATGCCTAGAGACATGAGAGAGAGTTTCCTGGAAAGGCAGGGCATGAGCTGGAACTTTTACGGTTTGTTGGGTGGAGTGCAGCAGTGAACACGTGACTATGTCCAGAGAAACGCGGGTAGCTTTCTTAGGATAAAGAAGAAAAAAGCTAATCTGGGGCAGGGATGCATATCGATATGCAGTGGGAAGGATAGCCTGCTAATGGGGAAGCAGGGTGCAGTCAGACTTCAGGGGCCTTAAAAACAGAAAGAGGAAAAAGCAACTTTATCTGCTGGCTGAAAAGCAACAATATTTCTATAAGGTTTCAATCACATGACCTGCTAGTCTTCAAGGAAGGGATAGTTAGGCAAAAATTGTTGAAAGAAACAGTGGATATAGTGTGTCTGTCTTTCAGAAAGTTTTGAACAATACATTAGACAATTTAAAAGGAATGGTATGAAAAGAAGGATAGGTGTTTTCATCATGGCTTAAGAACTCAGACATAGGAAACAACAGATGGAAATAAATGGCCACTTCTCTAAGTGGAAGAGTGAAGGTGGTCCCAAGAGACCATGCCAGGACCTGTCTGATTTAAATTTTTTATAAGTAATCCAGAAGAAGTAGAGCCAAGTGAAAATTCCAGGAGTGCAGATCATATAAAGTCCTTTCAGATAGGAAAATGCTATGTTGAAGGAGAGGGGAGGGAGGAAAAGAGAGTGAGTGGGCTGCAAAATGGCAGCTGAACGTCAAGGTGGGGAAATGTAAGGCGATGCACTCTGATAAAAATAATCCACATATATGGTGTCATGTTCCAGGCTATCAGCTTTGACCCAGGAAAGGGATCAGGGAGCTATTGCACAATGTTTCCTAAAGGCAGTGGCCTAATATGTTAAGGTCAGGACAGTGCAGAGGTGAGCAGAAGCAGGACAGACCTGGAAAACCAAAGGTGGGGAAAATCATTCTTTCTTTAGGCAAAACCATAGGGTCCTACAATGGTCAGGTTGAAAATTAAGACCCCAAAACATCCAGAAAGGGAAACTAAAATGACCCAGAGGATAAAGATGGCTATTCTGGGGGATGGTCTGTCATAATGGGGAAACTTAAGTTTGAAAATGAAAAGGCTAAGAGAGGTGGAATAATCAAAGTATGAAGTAAACATAACCTTCTCTCCAAATCCTGAAATATTTAAATGAATTGCCTCCTCTTAATGCTTAAAATGCCATGAGAATAAAAAGGTTTCAGAGTTGAGATCAACCAATCCTATCTCTTTGTGTGAAAATCAAGTGAAAATCAAGCCTAGAGAGAGCAGGGAAATGGCTCAAGGTCACAGAAACCACCAGGGGCCAAGGTCCTGATTAGAGCCCAGGGCTCTTAAATCCTGGGTCAGTGTCTTTCTACTTCACCCTGTGCATTCAGGGAGTCTAACGGAGCCTTACTTTTTCTATGTTAACTCATTACTTTGATGTGTGATAAAGCTAATACCCAAACAAACTAGGGAAAGTTTTCACCAAAAGTCAGCCAGGAATTGTAAAATCTTTGGAAGCTGTCATCTGGGGCTTTCTTTCTTTTTTCTTTTTTTGAGAATCTGAAGAAATCTAGGGATTCTCTCCTAGAAAAACACATACTTGCACACACAAACACAAATTTGCACAGAATTTCAGGGAATATATCCCTTTGGGTCCCATGCCCAATTTACTGCTGTTTCAGCAGATTGTCCTGAACAAGCAGACTGCCTGCTTCAACACAGACTCTCTTTCTCTTGGGATAATTCAGATAATCACTGATTTTCCCTAGCAAAATTCCCAAGTCTCAACATTGTCTTTAGGATTGCAGACCTCCAGGTTGGAAGAGATCAGAGAAATAACAGTCCAACTGCCCCTCTACCCATGTGATACAGAATAATGTCAGGGTTAAATATAAGGAGACTAGAGTCAGCCAACTCCATCACCCACTAGCTGTGTGACCTTGGGCAAATTACTTAAGCTCTCTGGGTCTATATTCTCAGCTGTAAAATGGGGATAATAATTGCAACTATCTCATAGAGTAGTTATGAGGACTAAATGAGCTAATTAATATAAAACAGTACCAGTCTTGGCCCATAATGAGTATTCAGTAAATGCTAGCTGGCATTATTGTTATTATTATGCATGTATCCATGCAGGTATTATGCATGCATCCATCCAATCCCTCTGCTTGCACATGCCAGTGATGAGCAGCTCACCGCCTCCTATGTTGGCTGAGCAGCTCCAATTGTTAAAAACTTCTTCCCATATTAAGCCGAAATTTGCCTTCTTGCAACCCCACCCCCACCCCTATTTGCCTTAGTTCTGTCCTGTGTGGCCACGCAGAGCAAGTCCATCCTGCCTCCACCTGATAGCCCTTCAAATATGAAGACAGCGAAGAGTCCTTCTTCCGCCCTCCCCCTCCCCCTTCTCCAGCTTGAACATCCTCGGTTTCTTCTCCCAACCCACAACAGACTGGCTGCGCTTACTATTTACTCCGAGGCGTTGTACGGTTTCCCTCACACACAGTCAGGCAGGCCACACACCCCACCGCCACCAAAACAATCCCGACCCTCCTGCTCCGCCCCCGCCCGCTGCCCCTGTCCGCGGTGCTGAACAACTCCCAGCCCGGGCGGCCCTCCGCACGGCCCTCCCCAGCTCCCGCCTGGGCCGCGGGCCCGGCCCCCAGGCGCTGACCCCAGGCGGCCAGCGCGGCCCAGACCCGGCCCGGCGACGCCCCCTGCCCTGCCCGAAGGCCCCGAGCCCGCGCCCCTGCCGCGCGCCAGCCCCCACCTGCCCAGCGAAGGGCGCCTCCGCCTTGGCCGCACGCGCCGCCGCCACCGCCGCCCGGTCCCTGGCCCCAGCCGCCGCCCGCGCGGCACCCGGGAGGCAGCAGAGCGCGGGCAGCAGCAGCAGCAGCCGCCCGGGCGCCCGCCAGCAGCTCCAGCGCGGGGCCTGGCGGGGCGGCG
Organism: Callospermophilus lateralis; assembly: GCF_048772815.1. NCBI lineage: Eukaryota > Metazoa > Chordata > Mammalia > Rodentia > Sciuridae > Callospermophilus > Callospermophilus lateralis. The sequence goes on along the minus strand of NC_135307.1, from coordinate 176,633,144 downwards.
GCGGCGGCCCCGGCGCGCCCCGGCTCCTCGGCATCCCGGCGGCGGGGCCCGGCCGCCCGGCTGCGATGGCGGCGGCGGCGGCGGCTCCGGCCGGGTCCTCCCGCTGCAGCCGCTGCGGAGCCGCCGAGTCACGGCGCCGCGGACACGCGCCCGGCCCGCCTGCCTTCGCCGCCGCCGCCGCCTCCTCGGCCGCCAGCGCGCCCCCGCCTCCGCGCGCCCCGCCCCGGCGGGGGGCGGCCGGGGGCGCGGGGGCAGCACCCGAGCCGGACCTGCCGCGGAGCGGCTCCGGGCAGCCCTGGGGCAGGGACCGAGCAGCCGCGCGGGGAGGAGGTCGCCGAAGCTACCGGAGCAGCTCTAGGACCCGGGTCCAAAGCGGAGAAGTGGAGGAGGGGGCCTGGGGGCAGCCCGAAGGAAGGGCGGAGAGGCTAAATAAATAATCCTAGAGACAACCATGGAATGGCCTGGGGAGGACAGCCGGGGTTGGGGGTTTGAACCCAAGGTTACCCCTGGGGGAGAAAGTCTGGGGGGCAGCCCTGGAGGAGAGGGGCGTCTGAGATACAGCTTGGGGGAGGGGATTGAGGCGAGGCCCTGGGTAAGGGCTGGCTAGGAGGAGAAAGAAGTAAAGAAACAGCCCTGGGTCTGGCAGGATGGCACCGGCGAAGGGGGTCTCTGGGACTGCCTTGGGAGAGGACTGGTGAGAAGCTAATAGACCTGAGCAGCGTTTGACGGGGTGCGGTCCTCGGAGGCGTTAGGTAAAGTTTAGGTGAGGCTCACTCCCTCATCCCCTAGAGGGAGAGCGCTCATCCAGTTGGGAGGATCTTTCATACAAAACAAGCCATATTTATTGAGCGCTTTCTATAAGTAGGGCTAAGGGCTACTCGGGATACTAAAAATCAAATAAAAACGAGGGCCCGTTCCCTGAAGTATAGAGCTTTACACCTTGGCGAGAAAACATTAAGTGCGAAGAAAAACAGGACAGCAAACATCAAGTGTCAAAAAGGATTTGGGCAAGTACTTAGAAGCCAGGGAGTGTCTGTGTCAGGAAGGAGGTAGGACGCCAGATCCTGCCTCGAAGGAAAGGTTAAATCAGGGAAGGGGAGTGGAGAGGAAGAAGTTGAGGGTGCATAGAATGTGGCTGGGGCAGTAGTTTGGTTTCTCAGGAACATATACAGCGTACCTATAGGAAAGTGCTAACAAGATAGTGAATATAGGATAATGAATCTGGGTTGTATTTCGAAGGGGGTGGTGATTGAAGATTTTGGTAAGCAGGATGATGTGTGAAAATGGTATTTTGTGGTTACTTGATAATTTGGGTGTAGAAAGGGCACAGGCTTTAGAGTCAGACCTATGTTAAAATCTTGGCTTGTTACACTTTTATACAATGATGCCAATATTACTGTATAAGATTGCAGCAAGGATGAAGTGCTTGGCACTTAATAGATACTCCATGTTAGTTCCCCTGTCAGGATAGAACACAGTGACCAGAGGATTCAAAGACATGAGTTGAGATACTACTGTAATAGTCTCAGATTAAGGAAATAATTATCACAATAATAATTGATGCTTATTGAAATGCTTACTACATACCAGGCACTGGGCTAAGCACTTTACTGAATTATATATTATTTAGTCCTCATAGATAAACCTGATGAAACAGGATCTATGATTACTCCCAATTTAGGATAAGGAGTGTAGATTCTCAGTAATTTGCCAAATTCACATGATTCATAAGTAGTAGAGTTGGAGCAGTCTGATCTCAGAACTCATTTTTCCCCCTTAAGATGATAGGGGAGGAAGGTGACAATGGACATAAAAGAAGAGGGGAAGGAGTTTGGGTTAATAAGGAATTCGTCCAGAAAGATAATGGTGTTATCTTTACAGAACTGGAGTCATCATGAGGAGGATCTAGCTTAAGGAACATGACCAGGAGTTTGGTTTTAAACTTGCTGAGAGTGAAGTGACCACAAGGTTGGTGAAATGGGTGTGGGAATGAGTTTAGAAGGGGATGGGGAATGGTTATTTTGGAGCCCTTCAGGTGAGCTAAGAGTTGAAGCTGAAAGAGAAGAGTAGAAAAGAGCAAAAAGAGCCAGATGCAACGGCGTGGACCTTTAATCCCAACAACTCCGTAGGCTGAGGCAGGGGGATCATAAGTTCAAGGCCAACCTGGGCAATTTAGCAAGACTCTGTCTCAGAGTAAACTAATAACTTTAAAAAGGGTTGGGCATGTGGCTCAGTGGTAGAGTGCTTGCCAAGCTGCATGAGTTCCTGGGTTCAATCCCCAGTGCTGAGAAAGAAAGGCATGGGTGGAGGGTTGTGGAGAAGGAGAAGAGAAAGGAAAGGAAAGAAAAAAAGAAAGACTAAGGGCCCCATCTTAAGACATCTGAGAAGGAAAGCCAACAAAGTCTAAAGGGTGGTCAAAAAGACTGGAGAACCAGAATTGAGGAGCACCCCTGGGAAAGGGGTGGAGAGTTCCGTAGAGAGAGGAGGTATTGACAAACTCAGGAGAGCTAAGAGATGGAAGGCTGGTAAACAGCATCAAACAACTCAATGGAAGAAGGAGATAGAGAAAAATAATTGTGATGACATCCCAGGCTGGCCTTGAACTTGCCCGCCTCAGCCTCCCCAGTAGCTGGGATTACAGGTGTGGACCACCATGCCCTGCTTCTCTAATTCATGGGAAGGACCACGTGAATGATTGGGATTCACTTTGTAAACAACATGGCCACCTCACCAGACATCAGGAAAGTCTTTGATATTGATAATCTTATCAAGATGTACCAGTGCCAAAACTCAGGGTAGGGAGCCTGGAATCCTCAACTCCACCTCCTCTCTTCTTTCTTCACTTGACACATGTTAATTGCATATCTTTTGGGTGCTAGATACTGTGGGAGGGCCTGGGGATATAAAGAAGATTCAATTATAGTCACCCTGTAGGAAGACAGTCAACAGGGGAAATGGCCACTAATATAGATAACAAGAAGATAATACAATATGAGAGAGAGCAATAGATTGTGAGAGTAGAGAGGCAAAAACAATGAATTATCTAGAGATGGCAAGAGATGAGATGGGCCATGACTGATCAACAGAAATCTGCCATGTAAAGTGGGAGGGAAATCTATATATAAAGGCATAGACACAAATAACAAAACTGTTTTCATGACAATACCAAGACATTAGATTCCTTTTAAATTCTTATTTTCTCATGAGAATACTATGTAGTTTTCTAAATGCTTTTTTTGACTTACCACCACAGATTTAATACAGAAGCAGATATGAAAATACAATTGTCTTCTATTAAGCCAGAATTTAGACTTGGTGGAGCACTTGCCTTCGCATGCATGAGGCTCTGGGTTCAATCCCTAGTACCACCAAAAAAGAAAAAAAAAAAAAAAAAAGAAAAGAAAAATCCAGACTTTAACAGATTTTCAAAAATGTAAAACAATACCATTCTTCTTATTAAATATTTTTTTTGTTTTAGAAAACATGGTTATTTTCATAAAATGTTATATATGTTAATACTTATATATAATGTTATATGTGATAGTTCATTATTGTTATTTTCATTTCATTTATTTTTTGTGAGGTTGGGGATTGAACCTAGGGTCTTGCTCATGCTAGGCAAGTATTCTACTACTGAGCTACAACCCCAGCCCTATTTTATTATTGTAAATGAATTAGTATGTACATATTTTTAAATGTATCAGTTTTTATTTCTACTCTGGTAATTATCAATAAATCTAACCCACATAACAAAAGCTTTCTGGGGTCCTCAATAATTTTTGAGAGTATAAAATGGGTCCTGAGATCAACAAGTTTGAGAACCCTGTTCTAGGTGGGAGGGCATCACTGAAGGGTCTTAAATAGAGAGGCAATATGACAACATTTCATTTGCTTCAGTAAATAAGTTCAACAAATGGTAATTAAATACCTACTATTCTAAGGGTCTAGGAGAGAGCAGTAAACAAATAAAATAAAACTTCTCTTTTTTCACAGAAGTTACATTATAATGGGGATGACAGACAATAAACAAAATCCATATATATATATATATATATATATATATATATATATATATGAATAAATAAATGCTGGGCATGGTGGTGCACTCCTGTAATCCCAGCAACTTGGGAGGCTGAGGGCTGAAGTAGGAGGATTGTAAGTTCAAGGCCAGCCTCAACAAATAAAAGGACTGGGGATGTAGCTCAATGGTAAAGGGCCCCTGTCTTCAATTCCCAGTAACACACACACATACGCACACACACACAGAGTAATAATTGTTAAGAACAGCAGAGAACCAGGACATAAAACCTGAGAGGGGTGTGTGTGGGAAATTTTGGATAAAGTGGCTAGGGAAGACCTCAGTAAGGTGAGTTTTTGGGTAAAGATCTAAAGGAATGAGGGAGAAGACTGTGCAGCTATCTGGGAGACATAAATTCTGGCAGAGGGAACAGCAAATGCAAAGTTCTGAGATGAGTATGGCTGGCAAGTTTGAGGAACAATGTGGAGGCCTGTGTGGTAAGAGTGAAAGAAGAGTGGGGGTGCTAGAAGATGAGGGTTATGGAGGGAACGGGCTGTACATGAGGTGAAAAGCTGTTGGAAGAGCAGGGCATGGTGGCACGTGCCGGTAATCCCAGTGACTCCAGAGGCTGAAGCAAGAATTTGGCAAGTTTGAGGTCAGCCTGAGAAATTTGGTGAGACCCTGTCTCAAAATAAACAATAAAAAGGGATGGGGTGTAACTCAGTGGGACAGTGCCCCTGGGTTCAATCCAAAAACAAAAAATAAAAAAGGTAGTGGAAGTTTCTAAGAATAGAAGAGACATCTTCTGACTTATATTTTAACAGAACCACCTTGGTTGCTGTGCTGAGATCATATTGCAAGACTGTAAGCAGAAAGGCCAACTCGGAGGCCATTGCAATATTTGGGGGGCAAGATGATGATGGCTTGGGCAAGGGTCCAGGTGGAAATAACAAGATATAGTTGGATTCTTGATAGATTTTGAAAGCAGACTTGACCAAATTTGACAATGGATTGGATATGGAGTATATGAAAAAGAGAAGAGTCAAATTACACCAAACTTTTTGATCTGAGCAACTGGAAGAATAGAGTCGCCATTATCTGACACAAAGAGGACTGCAACGGGGACAGATTTGAGTAGAAACATCATGAGCTCAGTTTTGGACGTATTATGTGAGAGGTGTCTATTAAACATCCAAGTGGGTGTAGCAAGTAGGCTGTTTGATATATGGGTCTGAGTTCTGGAAAGAAGTCAATAATGGAATATGAATTTGGAAGATCTTAGGATAAAGGTAATATTTAAAAGTCAAGGGACCAGGGCTGGGGCTGTACCTCAGTGGAAGAGAGCTTGCCTAGCATGTATGAGGCAATGGGTTCGATTCTCAGCACCAAGGGAAAAAAAAAAAAAAAAAAAGTCAAGGGACCAGAAGAAATAACTGAGGGGACAAAAGCACCTTTGGAAGGTGGATAATCCCAGCAGTTTGGAAGGCTGAGCAAGTTCAAGGCCAGCATCAGCAATTTAATGAGGCCTTAAGCAACTTAGCAAGACCCTGTCACAAAATTTTTAAAAATGATAATAAAAAGTACTGTGGCTTAGTGGTAATGCCCCCTGGGTTCAATCCCTAGTACTTTAAAGAAACCAAACAAACTGGGAGTGGAACCCAAGTGTCTCGCACTAAAGCTCATGCCCCTGGTGCAACCCCAGGCACCTTTGTTCCTTTATTAATACCTCAAAATTCCCATAAACATTACAAAGCAGCCCCTCTGTGGGAAGTATTGCGTTGAATAGCACAGTCTTCAGGTAAAAGAGCTAAGACGCTAATGTGCCTAATATATGATAAATAACTACAAGTCATTATGCTGCACTATAGGATTTCAGAGGGCAGTGAGGTCACTCTGGCTGAGAAAACCAAGGGCTCAAGGAAGTGGCTTTTGGGATAAGCCTATATAAACAGATTATATTTTAAAAGCTAATTGTTTTATGTTGAGTGTGCATTGAGCATTACTGTACCTGTGTTTAAAAATTATAAGCAAGGGAAGACTGAATTTTTAATCGGCAGAAGAAGGTATGTGGGGGCGGAGGGGTGGTGGTGCATTAAGGGCTGGGGATATAGCCCCGTGGTAGAGCACTTGCCTAAAGTGCATGAGGCCCTGGGTTTAATCTCCAGTATGGAAAAAAGAAGTGGGGTGGTGGGTGGAGAAGGAAGGCAGGAACAAAGGAAGGGAAAGAAAATGGGTGATAGCAGCATAGAGGAAAGAAAGTGTCCAAATGTTCAGACCTAGAAAAATCCCTAATTCAATCTCCCACCTCAGTATCAAGATCCAGCTCCAAATGATCTGTGGATATTTCCCACTTGGAGTTTTTCCCTTCAGAGCTTATATACAAGGCTGTGTACATACAACAGAACACTATGAACCCATTTAAAAAACAAGGAAGTACTTTATGCTTTAAAAAATTATTTCCAAAATATATTAAATAGAAGTAAAGGAAGATACAGAATTCTGGGTATAGAATGCTACAGTTTGTATAATGATGTTGAATATAGAGCATGTTTGTGGGGAGGGGGAAGGTGGTGTGCACTTGCTTGTTTGCATATAAAATATGGAAAGAATTAGTGGGCTAAGGCAGGAGGATCACAAGTTCAAGGCCAGTCAGGGCAATTTAGTGAGACTCTGTTTCAAAATAAAAAATTAAAAGGGCCCCATAGTCTGGTACGGTGTCATACGCCTGAATCCCAGACACTGGGGAGGCCTAGGCAGGAGGATCACAAGTCTGAGGCCAGTCTGGGTAATCTAAGAGAGTCCCTGTCTTAAAAATACATACAATACAGGCCAGGTTCAATGGCGCAGGCCTGTAATACCAGCGCTCAGGAGGCTGAGACAGCAGGATTGTGAGTTCAAAGATAGATTCAGCAACAGTGAGGCACTAAGCAACTGAGTGAGACCCTGTGTCTAAATAAAATACAAAATACTGCTGGGGAAATGGCTCAGTGGTTGAGCTCCCCTGAGTTCAATCCCTAGTACAAAACAAAAACAAAAACAAAAACAAAACCCTACAGGGCAGAGGGTATAGCTCAGTGGTAGAGTGCCCCCAGGTTCATTTGTCAGTACCAGGAAAAAAACACTTGAAAATATGACTAAGGAACTGATATAGCGATGGTTTCCTGGAGGCGAGTTACCTGGCCTCAGGAGCTGGTGAAAGGGAGATTTTTCACTGTATGCTTTTTGTGTCCTTTGACTTTTAAATAATGTGGCTATATTATTTCATCTTCAATAAATACAAGTTGAACTTTTTTAAAAAAGTAGGTGTAGCTGTGGTTTGTAGCTCAGGGTTTACTTGGCATGTGTGAGGCACTGGGTTTGATCCTCAGTGCCACTAAAAAGTAAATAAAATAAAGCTATTGTGTCCATCTACAACTAAAAAATTTAAAAAAAAAAGTAAGTGCAAGCAATAGCACGGTTTGAAAAATCTAGGTCTTCATCTAGCAGGGCAAAAATAGACCAAAAATAAAGTAAGGAATAAGCAGTGAACTAGGTAAAATATTTGTTATTAATTTTCTTACATAAACATCTCTTATAAGCCAGTAAGAAAAAGATCTATAACCCAATTCAAAAAGGACAAAATGGGCTTTGTGAAATCAGAAACATGAAGGGACTTTTTAAATGACCAACTCAATTTGTAATTAAAGAAAGACAAATTAAAACAATGGGCAACAGCTTTCTCAACTATCAGACTACAAATATCGCTGCCAACAACAAAAAGTTGAATATTACAAAATATTAAAGAGTGTGTGGTAAAACAGACACTTCTCTGTAGTTTAGAAGGGCTGTAAATTGGTGACTCTTTGGGGCACAAATGGGCAATGCCTATCAACCTTGAAAATCAGCATCCCTTTGATTCATCAGTTCTAATCTTGGGAATTTATTCTAGATAGATAATAGGCTTCCATATGTACAAACAACTCTCAAAATTATTCTTTGCATTCTTTGTAGTCATAAAAGATTGAAATCAGTCTAAATATTTTTTAGTTTGGGAAACTGCTACATCTAAACACAGAATCAGTAGGTAGGTGTTGGAAAGAATGATCTGGATCTGTATTCTGTTCTGACAACACCCAAACTTAGCCCCCCATCATCATCCTCCTCCCTCTCTCTCTCTTTCTCTCTCTCTCTCTCTCTCTCTCTCTCTCTCTCTCTCTCTCTCTTTCTGATAAATCCAGAGGTGCTTAAGCACTGAGCCCTTTTTATTTTTTATTTTGAGACAGGGTCTCACTAAGTTGCTTAAAGCCTTGCTAAGTTTCTGGGGTTGGCCTCACACTTGAGATCCTCCTGCTTTGGCCTCCTGAGTTGCTGGGATTAAAGTCATGTGCCATTGTGCCTGGCCCCCTCATTATCTCTTACTATAGCCATAGCTTCCAGGCAGGTCTCCCTACCTTTCTTTTGCCTCTTTGCAGGACTAGCTACATAATTTACAAAATGAAAATGCACTGCTCTTGGGGCTGAGGTTGTGGCTCAGAGGTAGAGCACTTGCTTAGCATGCGTGAGGCACTAAGTTCGATCCTTATCACCATATAAAGTAAAAAATGAAGACATTGTGTCCACCTATAACTGAAAAATAAATATATATATAAAAGACAATGCACTGCCCTTTATTTAAAAATGCAACGAATTTCAAGATGACAGCAGAGCATCAAAACAAGCGTGGGGCCCTGTGTGACTACAGGAGTCACAAGTCTGGGAAGCTGGCCTCTCGCCTTAAGGGCCATTTGAGCCATCTCCTTTTCTTTATGATGCACTACATGCCTGTCAAGAACAACTCCAATGTGACCCACTTTGGCAATTTCTCCATGAATACTTTCACCCCAATCACTCTCTTCAGTACTGTTGTTTTATTAACTCTTTGTTATATCTTCCTCCCTACCTCCCTGGCCCTTGCCCTAGGTTTCTTTTTGCTAGTTCCATTTCTTCCAACTGTCCTCTTAAATTCAGAAGTTTCTCAGGGCAGTTATAAGCCCTCTTTTCTTTGTGTTCTTTTCTCACTAAGAGATTTCATCCATTACCAGTTTCAAATGCCTTCTTCATCCCAGCAACTCCCAAATTTCTTTCTAGCCTAAATCTTGATCCCAGACCCCTAAATCCAGTTGCTTTACTCTACGCCTATACCTTAAGGTCTCACGAGATTCCTAAACTGTAAGAAGTCAAAGCCAAACTCCTGTGCTTCCATTCAAAATCTCATTCTCCTCTAGCCTTCCCTAACTAAGCACTCCCTCTGCAAGAGACCTGGGAGGAAACTTTGATACCTCCTTAACCTCCCCCAGAGCTAATCAATAATTTATTCCTATGGATTCTAATTCATACAAGAGTTCCCTAAACCTCTAGACTAGGCCACATACCCCTTTCAATACACCAATATAGAATCTTGTACTTTATAGTACTTATCTAAATTGTAATTAAGTAATTATTTGTGTAATTCTATTTCCCTCAGTAAATCATAAATTCCATCATAAGTTTCAAGACCATGACTGGCTCATTTCCGGCACATAGTAGACTCTGAATGAATATTTGGTAAGTGAACAAATGTAAGCCCTCTCTGTAGGGATCATGTTGTCATCTAATTTAGTACCTATGCTATGCTCACAGTAGGGGGCAGCAGAGTATAGGTAATAGGAAGATCACACACACACACACACACACACACACACACCCCATATTAAATCACTTAACCTTTCTAAGACTTTATTTCCTTTCTTTGAAAAGCAGAGCTAATTCTCCTTCCTTTAGATCAAAAAGAGATAAGCAGACGTGAAAGGGCTTAAGGGCTGTACAAACAGGAGAGAATATTATTAGAGTCAGTTAAGATAAATATTTGTTGAATACATGGAGTCAGAGGAAGAGGATTTAGGTCACACCAGATTTGAGGAGAGACCTGACAAATTCAAAAGAGAGGAAATGAATGCTCAAGGTAGAGGCTGCCCTAAGTCCTGAGCCAGCCAGAGGCAGGGCTGTGAAGTCAGCACAGGGTGCTTTTGGCATCTCTGCTCTCTGGTCAAGGCCTCCACCTGCACCTCTAGCCTCCAGAGCCCTATCACTGTCGTGCTGTGCTGTGGGTCTTCCTTTCCCTTTTGTCCCATCAAAGTTCATCTGTCCTGTGTCCTGGCCCCTAAGAGGCCTCTCACTGCCATCCACAAATGACCACCAGTTAACCCAATGAGTGGATTCACTCTAGAGTGCTAATGACAGATAATGTGTTATTTTGCCATCCCCGATAACAGGAGCCGGACCTTACCAAGACAGAAGGGATAAGGTCCCCAAAGGAATACGTTCCAAATGAAGTTTTCAGTTCTGTGGAATGAAAGGAAATGGAAAGTTAACAGAGATGAAGGCAGTTTTCATTTCAGGCTCAAGAGAAATAATTATACAAAGAATCTGTGAGATGTGACTTGATAGTAAAACTTTTTAAAATTTCATAAATGGACACACATATAATAGATACGTGTATAATTTTGTTCTGTAAGTTTTGACAAATGCACAGAATTATACAGCCACTACCAAACAAAATACAGAACTATTCATTGCCCCCCAAATTCATTTGTATTCCCCCTTTGTAGTCAAAACCTTTCTCTATCCTTAATCCCTGGAATCACAAATGTGCTTTCTATCCCTATAGTTTTGATTTTTAAGTTCATATAAATGGAATCATATCATAATGTAGCCTTTGAATTTGTTCTCGCTCTCTCTCTTGCTTGCTTTCGTTTCTTTTTTCTGGTACTGGGACTGAAGCCAGGGCCTTGCACATGCTAGGCATGTGTTTTACCACTGAACTACATCCCCAGCCTTTCTTATTTTATTTTGAGACAGGGTCTCACTAAGTTGTCCAGGCTGACTTCCAACTTGCAATCCTTCTGCCTCAGGCAAATAGCTGGGATTACAGGTGTGTGCCACCATGCCCAACCTTGGGTGAACTTTCTTATATGGGTTTTTACATTAACATAAATTTTCATTTTATGTGGGAAAATTTCTAGTAAGGATTATTGTGTTATATGATAAGTGTATGTTTATAAGGAATTGAGAGAGGGTTGCATCATTTTTCATTTCTATCAACAATATGTAAGAGTTACAGTTGCTTTGCATTCACCAGCAATTGCTATTATCTGGTTTGTTTCGGAAAAAAAAAAAAAAAAAAATTGTTTCATCGGGGCTGTGGCTGTGGCTCAGTGGTAGCACACTTCCCTGGCATGTGTGAGGCACTGAGTTCAATTATCAGCACTACATATAAGTGAACAAAATAAAGGTCTAATGACAACTTAAAAGTAAATATATTAATTTTTTTTTTCTTTCAGTAGTGGGGATTGAACCCAGAGCCTTGCACACTGAGTTACACTCCACCCTTTTTATTTATTTTTAAATTTTTTTTAGGTGTAGATTGACACAACAGAATGCCTTTATTCTTATGTGGTGTTGAGGATGGAACCCGAGCCCCACCCGTGCTAGGTGAGCACTCTACCACTGAGCCACAATCCCAGCTCTATTTTTTTACTTTTGAGACTGGGTCTTTCTCAGTTGCCCAGGCTGACCTCTAACTAGCAATGTTCCTGCCTCAGCCTACTGAGTAGTGGGGACTACAGGTACATGCCAGTGTGCCTGGCTTTGTTTCAACTTCTTTTTTAGTACTGGGGATTGAACTCAGGGGTGCTTAACCACTGAGCAACATCCCCAGCCCTTTTTATGTGTTCACTAAGTTGCTTACAGCTTTGCCAAATTGCTGAGTCTGACTTTGAACTCGAGATCCTCCTGCCTCAACCTCCCAGCTGCTAGGATTACAGGTATAAGTTTTGTTTAAACTTTAATAGTTATATGGACATGTCCTATTGTGGTTTTAATTAGCATTTCCCTAATGAATAATGATTTTCTACCTTTTCGTGTGCTTATTTGCTATCTGCATATCTACTTTGGTGAAGTGTTTGTCCAAAATCTTTTTTGGACAAACACTTCACCAAACACTTCACCTCCCCTCTTTTTTTTTTTTTTTTTAATTGTTTTCTCTTTACCAAGTTTTCAGAGTTCTTTATAAATTTTGGATTCAAGTTCTTTATTAGAAATACAATTTGCAGATATTTTCTCCTAGGTTGTTGCTTCTCTTTTTATTCCCTTAATAATGTCTTTCAAAGAAAAACAATTAATTTTGGTAAAAAAGTTTTCTGTTTATGCACTTTGCTTTAATGTTGCATGTAAGAATTTTGTCTAAGCTAAGGTGACAAAGATTTTTTCTCCTTTCTTCTAAAAGTTTCATAGATTCACATTTAGGTCTTATCCGTTTCAACCAATTTTTTTTGTTTGTTTTTTTGGTGGCAAATGCTGGTGATTGAACTTGAGATACACCCTCAGACCAACCAAAATTTTTTATACAAGATGCAAGCTATAGGTCAATGTTTACATTTTTTATATGAATGTCCAATTAACTATTCCAGTATCATTTATTGAAAAGACAATCTTTCCACATTGAATTGCCTTTGCAACTTTGTGAAAAATCAGGTAGCCATAATTGTGTCATTCTATTTCTGGACTCTATGCTGTTCTATTGATCTTAGTATCCCTCCCTTCACAATACTACACTGTCTTTATCAGTGTAGCAGCATAGTAAGTTCTGAAATCAATAGTGTGAGCTATATATTTCTCTATACACACTGTTTTAGCTGCAAGCCATAAATATTAACATGTGTATTCATTTTCTTTTCTTTCTTTCTTTTACTTTTGGCAGTATTGGGGTTTGTATCTAAGGGGCATCCTTCCTCTAAGCTACATCCCAGTTTTTAAATTTTATTTTTATTTTAAAAAAATATTTATTTCTTTAGTTTTTAGGTGGACACAGTATCTTTATTTCACATTTATGTGGTGCTGAGAACCAAACCCAGTGCCTCACGCATGCTAGGAGAGTGCGCTACCACTTGAGCCACATCCCCAGTCCTTATTTTAATTTTATTTTTATTTTGAGAGAGGGTTTCACTAAGTTGCTGAAGCTGGGCCTTGAATTTACAATCCTCCTGCCTTAGCCTCCCAAGAAGCTGCAATTACAGGTATGCACCAGTGTATGCAGAGGTGTTTTCATTTTCACTCAGTTCAAAATATTTAATTATCCTTAAGATTTCCTCAGTGATCCAAGGGTTATTTAGTAGCATTCTACTACTACCAAAGTATTTCCAAATACTCCAGAATTTTCTATTATCTCTTTCTTTTTAAAATCTGTATAGTCAAAAAACATGCTTTAGCTATTTTAATGTATTAAAAATAATTAGTATTTAATGACCCAGAACATGGTCTGTGAACACTTTTATGTATTCTGCTGTTCTTGGGAGAGTGTTCTATAAATGCTCATTAGATTGAATTGGTTGATAGTGTCATTCAGATCTTTTATATCCTTGTTGATTTTTCATTTATTTATTGATTATTGAGATAAAAGTCATTGAAGTCTTCATATAATAGATACATATAACTGTGGGTTTGTTCATAGCTCCTTTTGGTTCTCTCAGTTTTTGTTTTACTTACTTTGGATCTTTGTTATTTGCATATTGCATTTTATGTTCTTGTTGAATTGACCTTTTATCATATTATGTGCCTATACTCTCTCTCTATATATATATATAGATATAGATATAGATATAAATATAGATATAGATAGATAGATTTAGATAGATATAGATATATAGATATGTGTATGTTATGGTCTACATGTGAGGTGTCCCCAAAAGCTCATGTGTGAGACAAGGCAAGAAGGTTCAGAAAAGAAATGATGAGGTTTTAAGAGTCTTAACCCAATCCGTGAATTAATCCCCTGACAGGGATTAACTGAGTGGTACCTGAAGGCAGGTAGGGTATGGCTAGCAGAGGTGGAAATTGGGGTGTGGCTTTGGGGTATATATTATGTATCTGGCAAGTAGAGACCTTTCTTTGCTTCCTGACCATTATGTGAGCTGCTTCCCTCTGCCATACTCTTCACCATGATGCTCTGCCTCACCTGGTACCCCAAGGAATGGAGCCAGCCTTCTGTGGATTAAGACCTCTGTAACAATGAGCCCTCAGATAAACATTTCCTCCCTTAAAATTGTTCTGTTCAGGCTTATAACTATATAGGACCCTTTACTCTCTCCCCTTTATGTTATAGTTGTATTAGTTGGCTTTTAGTCACAGCAGCAAAAAAACTGACTAAAACAGTATATGTACATGTGTGTGTAGGCACGCATGTGTATCTTTATATTTAAAAGAGGTTTATTGCATGTAGCATATAACTGGATCTCTTTTTTCCCCTTTATCCAACATATTATCTCTGTCTTTAAATTGGTATATTTACCAATTTATGTAAATGACATAAATGAATTTGGTTTACAATATATTACTTTTCTATTTGTCACCTCCATTTTTTGCTCAAATTCCCTTTTCCTATCTTTTGGGTTATATTAGAATATTTTTCATATTCTATTTTAATTTATTTTGATTCTTTTGCCTCTCTATATATGTTCTTTTTCTTTTTTTGCTGTTTTGTTTTTTCCTGGTAGTGGGGATTGATCCCAAGGGCATTCTGCCACTGAACTATTTCCCCAGTCCTTTTGTTTGTTTGTTTTTTTGAGACAGGGTCTCACTAAGTTGCCCAGTCTGGTCTCAAACTTGCTATTTTTCCGCCTTGGCTCCTGAGTTGCTGGAATTATAGGAATATGCCACCACGCTCAGCATGTGTGTGTGTGTGTGTGTGTGTGTGTGTGTGTGTATATATATATATATATATATATATATATATATATATATAGAGAGAGAGAGAGAGAGAGAGAGAGAGAGAGTTGTTATTTGCTGTTGCTCTAGGGATTATAAAATACATATCTAACTTCTTACAGTCTACTTAAAATTAGTATCTTGCCATTTTAAGTAAAATACTAAAGGCTTATAACTATATAGGACCCCTTACTCTCTCCCTTTTATGTTATAGTTGTTGTATTAGTTGGCTTTTCATTGCTGTGACAAAATTCCTGAGAAAATAAACTTAAAGGAGGAAAATTTTATTTTGGCTCATGGTTTCAGAGGTTTCAGTCCATGCTCAACTGACTCCATTGCTGTTAGACCTATGGTGAGGCAGAAACATCATGGAAGGGCAAGGCATTTCATGACAGCTGAGAAGCAGAAAAATAGAAAGAAGTCGGGGGACAAGATAGTCCTTAAGGGCATGGCCCAAAGAACCCACTCTATTCAACTAGGTCGCACCTCCTCTAATTTCTACTACTTTCCAATAGTCCGTTCAGTTATGAATCTCTCAACAGATTAACTCATCAATGAGGTTAGAGTCATCATGATCCAAATGACTTCCCAAAAGCCCGCATCTGAACATTGCTGCACTGGGGACCAAGCCTTCAGCACATGCACCTTTGTGGGACATTCCAGATCCAAACTGTTAACGGTTGTCCTATATGTATTATATATATACACATATTGAAACTCCCTTAGGTTATGTTATAAACTTTTCTTTCAATGGTTATACTTCTTTTTTTTTTTTTTTCTGGTTCTGGGGATTTAATCCAGTGGCACTTTACCACTAAGCTTATTTTTTCACTTTTTATTCTGAGACAAGGTCTCCCTAAGTTGCTGAGACTGACCTTAAACTTGGCACCCTCTTGCTTTAAACTCCCAAGTTGTTGGGATTACAGGTGTATGCCACCATGCCCAGCTTCAATGGTCACACATCTTTTTAAGGTATGTAATAAGAGAAAAATAACTTATTATCTCTTCTCAGATATTGACTTGTTGCTCTTTCTTTATTCCTGAAGTACTAAGTTTCCTTTGGTATCATTTCCCCTCAGCTTGAAGAACTTTGTCAGCATTTCTTTCATAGCAGGTCTCCTGGATTCAACTTCTCTTAGGCTTCTTTTATCTGAGAATGTCTATTTTACCTTCATTTCTGAAGGGGATAGGGAACTTTAAAGATGTTGTTCCAATGTCTTCTAGTCTCCATGATTCCAATAATCCTATAGTCATTAGGATCATTATTTGCCCATATGTAATGTCTCAAATTATTATTATGTTTTTTTTTTTGGTGACTGTTCTTATGATTTTTTTCCTTAATCTTCTAATCTTTCAGAAGTTTGATTAGAATGTCCCTGGATTTCTTTGCATTTATCCAGACTCAGACTAAAAGTACTGTTTTACCTTCTATGTGTGGTGGTTGTAGTGTAAGTTCATTTTAAGTGAAAGAGTATGGGAGAAATTTTTTGGATTCAAAATTTGTGAGGTTTTCTGTTGTTATTTTTTCAAATATTTTACCACATGATTTTCTTTCTCCTATTTTTTTTTCCAGAAACTTTAATGACATAGTTTAGACCTTCTGATATTGTCCCATAGGTTCCTGAGGCTCTGTTCATCTTCTTTATTTATTATTTTTAAAAAATTGTTCTTACTACTGGGGATTGAACCCAGGGGTACTTTACCACTGAGATATATCCCCTGTACTTCTTATTTTTAATTTTGAGACAGGGTCTAAGTTGCTGAGACTGGCCTTGAACTTAAGATCCTCCTGCCTCAGCCTCCTGAGTCTCTGGAATTACAGGTGTGCGCCATCGTGCCTGGTGCTCTGTTCATTGTAAAAGTCTTTTTTCTTCTGGGACCTTTATATTGGATCTTTATATTGAATGGTTTGTATTAATCTGTCTTCAAGTTCACTCAGTTATTCTTGTCATCTTCATTCTATAAGGAACCCCTTCAGTGATTTTTTTTTAAAGTTCATCTAATTTCTATCTAGTTCTCTTTTATAATCTCTATTTCTTTGATGAGAACATATACCTATCATTTCAAGGGTATTCCTCTTCCAGAGGATGGTTATAATAGTTGCTTTCAAGTCTTTGTCAGACAATTCTTACATCTGGGTCATTCAGGGATTAGCATTGTTTTTTGTTTGTTTTGTTTTTTGTTTTTTTCTTCCCTTGAAAATTGATCAGTTTTCTTGGATCTTGATATGTTAAATAATTTTTGTACTTTGGCAATTTTAACTATTATGTTGTGGGACTTCGAGTCCTTTTTAAATCCTCCGCATGTTGATTATTTTTATTTTAGGAGGCAGTCAACACAGGCTCAGACTAAAAGTACTGCTTTACCTTCTATGTGTGGTGGTTGTAGTGTGAGTTCATTTTAAGTGAAAGAGTATGGGAGAAATTCCAGGGAGGAAAGGGCTGGAGAAGGGACTGGATCTGCTCTTCCTATGCCAGGCAGGGATTAGTCTGGGACTCAAGTGGTGGTTTATATTGTAGTTCAGTTCCCAAGGCCATGTCCAAGTTTCTCTGGGTATATTCTGCCCAGATACAATTTGGGAGTCACCCAGGATTTCTGTTCAGAATTAAGGGGTCCCCTTGTCCAACCCTTTCCTCCCTGGGATTTCTTTCACACTCTCAGGCTTCCAGTGGCCCCTTTTCCTAATCTTCTATATCTCAGAATTCCCATAATTCTATATGACCCAGCCCACAACTAGTGTGAAATGACAAGAGAAGGGGGGGGGCGGTTATTTGAGACAAAAAGGGAAGGGGCTTTCCTTCAGCCTCTACTGTACTGACCACATTTCTTAGTTTCTATTTTTTGATGCTTTGACATGTGGGACTTTGCTGATCAGGAAGCGATTACCCTTCTCAGTAGCTAATACTTAGAGGTAGCAAATGACTCTTTCTCATGTGTGCTCTTCTTATGCAAACTAACCAACCCAGAGCTTATACCCGCAAAACGCCTCCTTTATAGGACTTTACACTCCTGGCCTCTATTCCTCTGTCCTTATCACTCCAGCACTAGTCACTAAACAACCAGGGAAAGTCTCCATACCTTCAGCCTGTTGAAATTATTTTGTCTAGCCCATCCTAAACCTGCTTAGCCTTCTTACCCTGCCTCACCCATTCCTTCCTTCAAAACTACACTGAAGGCTGTCTTCCAGTTCCTGGCTCTCTCTCTCTCTGCTTGCAGCAGATCTCATGTTCTTTCTTGTGACCTTGCACAGTAGGGCATGCCTTCCTTTTGGAAACTGTGAGAAATAAACTATCTTTTTAGTGACAATCATCTGAACTATTGGCCTCATCAGACCCAAATAAAAACGAAACATACATTTCAAAACAGATACCCAACAGTGACCACACTTTCCATTTCCTCCATGGAGAAACATGGGATTTCTTTGGAGTGTTAGATGATCACACGGACAACACCACCCCTTATTAACAGTGCAGTTCCACAACTGAGATGGCCTTGGGTCAGGACTGGGAGAGAAAATGGAGATTCTTCCAACACTCTCCAGCTCACAGGGGTTTCTTTCCCTGTTCCTCTGGATAGAAAGATGGGATTTCTTAGCATTTTTGGTTCTGACCTATGCAATACCCAGATTTGGCCCATCTTTGGGTGGGAGCCAGGAGACCAGGAGGCAAAGGAGGAAATAACCAACCAGGAAATCCACCATTGCTATAATCCACCATTGCTATAAGAGGGCATTCTTCAAGTTTTGACATCCCTCCCCAATCTGCCTGCTATTGTTCATTTTTTAGAGTCTTAAAATAGTTCATGTTTTGTTTTACTTTGTTTTGTGTTTTGACCATGATTTTAGTTGCAGACAGTAAGAAAGAAAGACTGCCATAGGATTACTCCACATTACCAGCACCAGAAGTGAGAGTGGAATTTTGACTAATGACAAGTCATTTGTATTGGTGGAAGGAGAATACTGTATCAAAAAACCAGAAGGTAATAGTTTTGTGGTATATGCATATATCCATATATAATGCTACCTGCAGAACTCTTGTCCAATGCTGAGACTCACAGTTTTGTTCTTCCTGTCTCCATGATGACAATTTCACATTCTCTTCACAAACCACCAATGATTTGATGTCTCTCTCTCTCCCTCTCTCTCTCTCTCTCTCTCTCTCTCTCTCTCTCTCCTGGATGAAGATGGTGCTTCCTAATTCTTTGGGAAAACAGAAATGATCCGAAGTTTCTACTCCTACTGACCTATTTGCACCTCTGCCTTAGGTCGTCTGTTTTCCAGTGGCTGTGGAGGAAGTGCTCCTAGCACAGCTGGCGTCTCCACTTAGGCTTCGGACTTCCTCCTCTCCTGACTGCCCAAGGACAGCTCTCCTGCCTCTACCCTCTTCCTTTTCCCTGCACCATCAAAATTTCCCTCTCTATTGATTATTCCTGAAAGTGCACAGACATATTATCAACCTTCTCAAAAACAAAAACCTCCCTCGGCCTTCTTTAGCTACTTAGTTCTTAGTACCTTCAGTCAATACTCAACTTAATACCTCACTTTTTTTGCTTCACTATCAAATAAGCCATATACTTAAAAAGAGTTATTTACACTCACGTTTCATAGTTTCCTCACTTTCTTTCTTAAGTACATTCCAACCAGGCCTTCATCCCCGCCATACCACACTGCTCTTATTCAGGTCACCAATGACCTATGTCAGTAATCTGTTCTCAGCCCTCACCTTATTCTGCCTACCAGCAACATCTGTACCGTCAACACCTCTTCCTGGAGCATTTTTTTTTTTTTTTTGGCCTGGCTTCAGACATCTCTCTTTCTCTCTCTCTCTCTCTCTCTCTCTCTCTCTCTCTCTCTCTCTTTCAAATATTTTTATTAGTTGTTGAGGGAATTTTATTTTATTTACTTATTTTTATGTGCTGCTGAGAATCAAACCCAGTGCCTCACACATGCTAGGCAAGTGCTCTGCCACTGAGCCACAACCTCAGCCCCCATAACACTCTCTTAATTCTCATAACTCACTGGTTGTTTCTTCTCAGTGTTCTTTGCTGGTTTCTCTTAATTCCCAAGCATTGAATGTTGGAGCATTTCCAGAGTTTAGTCCTTGGGCGTTTTCTCTACTATGCCTTAAGCGATCCCATCTACTTTCATAGGTTTAAATATAATTTTTATGGTGAACTCTAAAATTTAGTCCTCCTGCCTAGAATGTTTCCCTCAACTTCAGACTTGCATACTAACTGCCCATCAGTGTTTTGCCTTGGACTTTTTTTCTTTTTTGGTACTGGGAATGGAACCACAAGAGTACTCTATTATTGAACTATACCCCAGTCCTTTTGTATATTTTATTTTGAGACAGGGTCTTTCTAAATTGTAGAGGCTAGCTTCCAACTTGTGATCCTCCTTTCTCAGCCTCCTATGTTGCTGGGATTACAGGGTGTGCCATTGCACCTGACTGCCTTGGGTTTCTAATAAGTGTCAAACAAAATGTACAGAATGGGTGGATTTCCTACCAAGATCTGCTTCTCCTATAGCTTTTCCATTTCAATAAATGGTAACCATAGCCTGCAGTTGCACAGACCAAAAATCTCTCAGTCATTCTTTTTTCAATGAATTTATTGAAGCACAACACTGATACAGAAAAGTGCACAAATTATAAGGTACAACTCATAAACGTTCACAAAGTAAGTGCATTTATATAATCAGTAACCAGATCAAGAAATAGACATTACCCCAGAAATCCTGTGTACCCCTTCTAGTCATTAGTTCCCCAAGGGTAACATCAGAAATTAGTTCTGTATATCCCTGAGATTTATATAAATGGAAGTTTACGCTTCTCTCTGATTTCTTTTGTTAAACAATATATTTGTTTATATTAAGTCACATAGTTTAAATCTTTCCATTCTTGTTGTATATTCCATTATGGATATAATATAATTTGTCTAATCATTCTGTTCTTAATGGGTGTTTGGGTACTTTCCAGTTCAGGACTATTAGAGATAATCATTCTATGACTAATCTTATGTATGTCTTTCAGTAAACATAAGTAGGCATTTCTGTTAGGTATAGTGTACTTAGGAGGCATATTTTTAACTATAGTAGATACTCCAAACAGTGATTTTGGTTGTCCCAACTTCTGTTACCAACAGTGGTATAGGAATGTTCTAGTTATTCTGTATCCTTGCCAATACATTCTTTTCCTTTTCCTTCTTTACGTGTTTGTTTCCCTCTCACTCCCCATCCTCAGTACTGGAGATTGAATCAGGGACTTTCTACACTTTTGTGTTCCATCCCCAAATCTATTTATTTTTGTTTTGGAACAGGGTGTCATTAAGTTACCAAGGTTGGCCTCAAACTTGTGATCTTCCTGCCTCAGGCTCCCAAGTTGCTAGGATTACAGGTGTGCACCACCACACCCAGCTCCCAACCTTTTAAATTTTGAGACATGATCTAAGTTGCCCAGGCTGGCTTCAAACTGGTGATCCTCCTGCCTCAGTCTTCTGAGTCACTGAGATTGCAGCTGTGTGCCACCATGCCTGGCTTTTCTTTCTCTTTTTAAATATTCTGGGGGGGCAAATAGTAGGATCATATTGTGGCTTTAGTTTGCATTTCTAAGAGTCATGTTTAATACATTTTTATTTGTTCTAATTAGTCATATATGACAGTAGAATGCATTTTGACACATCATACATAAATGGAATATAACTTCTCATTTACTGGTTGTACATGATGTAGAGCTATACAGGTCATGTAACCATATATGCACATAGGGTAATAATGTCTGATTCATTCTACTATCATTTCTACCCCCATGCCTCCTCCCTTCCCTTCACTCCCCTCTTGTTTAGTCCAAAATAGACTAGAGTCTCTGTTCTCCCCACCCCTTATCATGAATTAGCATCCGAATATCAGAAAAAACATTCAGCCTTTGGTTCTTTGGGATTGGCTTATTTCACTTAGCATAATATTCTCCAGTTCTGTCCATTTACTGGCAAATGCCCTTCATCTGTTGAAGGGCACCTAAGTTGGTTCCATTGTTTAGCTATTGTTAATTGAGCTGCTATAAACATTGATGTAGCTGTGTCACTGTAGTAAGCTGATTTTAAGTCCTTTGGGTATAAACCTAGGAGTGGGATGACTGGGTCAAATGGTAGTCCCATTTTAAGTTTTCTTAGAAATCTCCATACTGTTTCCCATAGTGGTTGCACCAATTTGCAGTCCCATCAGTAATGTATGAGTGTGCCTTTTTTCCCCCACATCCTCACCAATAATTTTCTTGCTTGCTTGTGTTCTTTTTTTTTTTTTTTAAAGAAAGAGTGAGAAAGAGGGAGAGAGAGAATTTTAATATTTATTTTTTAGTATTTGGCGGGCACAACATCTTTGTCTGTATGTGGTGCTGAGGATCGAACCTGGGCCGCACGCACGCCAGGCCAGCGCTACCGCTTGAGCCACATCCCCAGCCCTTGCTTGTGTTCTTGATGATTGCTAGTCTGACTAGAGTGAGATGAAATCTCAGTGTAGTTTTAATTTGCATTTCTCTAATTGCTAGAGATGTGGAATATGTTTTCATATATTTGTTGATCGATTGTATTTCTTCTGCGAAGTGTCTGTTCAGTTCATTTGCCCATTTATTAATTGGGTTATTTGTTTTTTTGGTGTTAATTTTTTTGAGTTCTTTATATATCCTGAAGATTAATGCTCTTATCTGAGGTGCGCATGGTAAAAAAATTTTTCCCATTCTGTAGGTTCTCTCTGAGAGTATTTTTATTTCTCTCATATCCCCATCCATCTATCAGCTCTGACTTCATATTATATCCACTGTGCAACTACTTTCACCATCTCCACTACTAATACCATGGTCCATGCCACCATCTTTTTTTGCCCATAGTTTAACAGCCTCCTCCCTAACTGTGTGTGTATCCTTGGACTCCCTGAGTTTGTATTTGTCCCCTAAGCTCTCCCCCCACCAATGGTAGTCATAGTGATGCTCTTCAAATGCAAATCAGATCATGTCACCACCTTCTCAGAAGCCTCCAGTGACTTTCCATCTTATCCAGAATAAAAACCAAAGCATTTATAATGGCTTACAAAGGCCTTGAATGATTTTCCCCCTGCTACTTTTCTCCTCTTTGCCCATATACCACCTCAGATAAACTGCCCCCTTATCATTCATCAAATTAACCAAAATTCCTCCTTAAGAGTGTGACACTGGTCCTGTCTTCCCAGATTGTTCTTCCCACAGCCATTCTCCCACTTCCTTCAGATCTCTGTCCAACTGTGGTAAGGCAGAGGCCCACCCTGACTGTGCCATCTGGAACAGCGGCTCACCGGCTCCTGGCACCCATTGTCCCTTCTGCCTCCCTTACTAGTCTGCTTAGCATTTATGATCTCTGACACTTTTTTAAAATACATATGTATATGTGTATTTTTAGTTGTAGTGGACATGATACCTTTATTTTATTTATTTTTGTGTGGTGCTGAGGATTGAACCCAGGGCCTCACACATCCTAGGCAAGTGCTCTACCACTGAGCCACAACCCCAGCCCCTCTGACATTTTTTAAAAAATGTTCTTGTTTATTGTTTGTCTCTCCCAGTAGATAGTAGTTGTGTGAGGACAGAGACTCTGTTCTGTTTGCTGCTACACACTATATTTCCACTTGCTAAGTGATGTTTGAGCCACAGAAGTCACTCAAGAAAGATTTTTGAATAACTGATTTTGTTAATTGTGGCAAGTCTAGAAGAACAATACCATGTTCCAAAAGATCACATCAAATAAGGAAACTTGAAGGAACTGGGGATTCGAACAGAGAGAAAAAAAGATTTGGGAGAACAGGATAACTGTCTTCAGAAACATGAGGCTTCACTTGTGGTTTCAAAGATCTGAACTTGAACTTGACATGCTTGGCTACTTCCGGTCATGGAGAGCTCAGTACTTTGTGAATGAAGCAGTCAGTTCCACTATTTAATTTGTGTATCAGAAAGATACTTTAAACTAATGTTTCTTTCTCTTTGACTTCCTTTCACTCATTAATCTCTTCTCTAGAGTTCAGACCAGGTTTAATCCTCTCTTCATGTGCAATGGGATGAAATGGACACCAGAGGTATGTTTAAGGAAATTAGAAAACAGAAAACTACAGTACTTGAATTTTGCAGAAAAGAACACATGAACTGAAAAATGAGAGGTTTGAGAAGATAAAGGGGTTGTTGTGTTTTGGTGGGAAAGGGTTACACGACTGTGAGAGGAAAGAGAAGGAAGAGGGATAAATTGGTGGTTATGGAGAAGAAGCAAGGAGAAAAGAACAAAAATGTCTGCTCCACCAGGGTATAATGAACCTTTTCTCAGTCTCCCCATGAACTAATCAGCAAAATATCTCTGCATTGTGAGTTGGATCAAGCTTTTGAGATACACAGAAGTCCTGAGTCCAATGAGTGTGGGGAAAGACTGAGGCTACTCATGAGAGGTGTGTCACATGCAGGTTATAGGAAAGGCTATTAAAGGAGTGAGTTTAGATTTCTTTTTTTTTTCCAGTTTTTTTTTTATTGGTTGTTCAAAACATTACAAAGCTCATGACATATCATCTTTCATATATTTGACTCAAGTGGGTTATGAACTCCCATTTTTACCCCAAATACAAATTGCAGAATAACATCGGTTACACATTCACATTTTTACATAATAGCATATTAGTGACTGTTGTATTCTGCTACCTTTCCTATCCCCTACTATACCCCCTCCCTTCCCCTCCCATCTTCCCTCTCTACCTCATCTGCTGTTGTTCAATTCTCTCCCTTGTTTCCCCCCCCTTTCCCCTCACAACCTCTTATATGTAATTTTGTGTAACATTGAGGGTCTCCTACCATTTCCATACGATTTCCCTTCTCTCTCCCTTTCTCTCCCCCCCACTCGTCTCTGTTTAATGTTAATCTTTTCCTCATGCTCTTCCTCCCTGTTCTGTTCTTAGTTGCTCTCTTTATATCAAAGAAGACATTTGGCATTTGTTTTTTAAGGATTGGCTAGCTTCGCTTAGCATAATCTGCTCTAATGCCATCCATTTCCCTGCAAATTCCATGATTTTGTCATTTTTTAGTGCTGCGTAATACTCCATTGTGTATAAATGCCACATTTTTTTTTTATCCATTTATCTATTGAAGGGCATCTAGGTTGGTTCCACAGTCTAGCTATTGTGAATTGTGCTGCTATGATCATTGATGTGGCAGTATCCCTATAGTACACTCTTTTAAGATCCTCAGGGAATAGTCCTAGAAGGGTGATAGCTGGGTCAAATGGTGGATCCATTCCCAGCTTCCCCAGGAATCTCCATACTGCTTTCCAAATTGGCCTCACCAATTTGCAGTCCCACCAGCAATGTACAAGTGTACCCTTTTCCCCACATCCTCGCCAGCACTTATTGTTGTTTGACTTCATAATGGCTGCCAATCTTACTGGAGTGAGATGGTATCTTAGGGTGATTTTGATTTGCATTTCTCTGACTGCTAGAGATGGTGAGCATTTTTTCATGTACTTGTTGATTGATTGTATGTCCTCCTCTGAGAAGTGTCTGTTCAGGTCCTTGGCCCATTTGTTGATTGGGTTATTTATTATCTTAGTGTTTAATTTTTTTGAGTTCTTTGTATATTCTGGATATTAGGGCTCTATCTGAAGTGTGAGGGGTAAAAATTTGTTCCCAGGATGTAGGCTCTCTATTTACCTCTCTTATTCTTTCTCTTGCTGAGAAAAAAACTTTTTAGTTTAATTAAGTCCCATTTGTTTATTCTTGTTATTAACTCTTGGGCTATGGGCGTCCTATTAAGGAATTTGGAGCCCGACCCCACAATATGTAGATCGGAGCCAACTTTTTCTTCTATCAGGTGCAGAGTCTCTGATTTGATATCAAGCTCTTTGATCCATTTTGAGTTAACTTTTGTGCACGGCGAGAGAAAGGGTTCAGCTTCATTTTGTTGCATATGGATTTCCAGTTTTCCCAGCACCATTTTTGAAGATGCTATCCTTCCTCCATTGCATGCTTTTAGCCCCTTTATCAAATATAAGAAAGTTGTAATTTTGTGGATTGGTCTCTGTGTCCTCTATTCTGTACCATTGGTCCACCTGCCTGTTTTAGTACCAGTACCATGCTGTTTTTGTTACTATTGCTCTGTAGTACAGTTTGAAATCGGGTATCGCTATACCTCCAAATTCACACTTCCTGCTTAGAATTGCTTTTGCTATTCTGGGTCTTTTGTTTTTCCATATGAATTTCATGATTGCTTTATCTATTTCTACAAGAAATGCCGATGGGATTTTGATTGGCATCGCATTAAACCTGTAGAGAACTTTGGGTAATGTCGCCATTTTGATGATGTTAGTTCTGTCTATCCATGAACAGGGTACATTTTTCCATCTTCTAAGATCTTCTTCTATCTCTCTCTTTAGGGTTCTGTAGTTTTCATTGTATAAATCTTTCACCTCTTTTGTTCTGAGTTTAGATTTCTTTACGCTGGAATGAGAATAACATCTGCAGGAAATGATAATAATATCTATCCTTCTTTTCTAATAAAATTTTGGGCATATCAACAAAAAAAAAATTTGTGTTTTGGTACTGGATTGAACCCAGGGCAGCTCTACGACTGAGTTATACTGTCAATCTTTTTTATTTTTTATTTTTAAGACAAAATCTCACTAAATTGCTAAGGTTGGCCTTGAACTTTCAATCCTCCTGTTCAACCTCCTGAGTAGTTGAGATGACAAGTGTGAGCTACTGTGCCTGTATCAATAAAAATTTAATAATAAAATAAATGTGTTTCTGTGACTATCAAATTGTATGTAAAAGTGAGAGATTACTATTTTTTAAAATTTTTAGTTGTGGATGGACACAATAACTTTATTTTGTTTGTTTATTTTTTTTAATGTGGTGCTGAGGATTGAACCCAGTGCCTCACACGTGCTAGGCAAATGCTCTGTCACTGAGCTACAACCCTAGCCCCAAGGGATTGCTATTACTAGAGTAAACTGAAAATTGAATCAAATAACTTTCATTCTCAAAAGTCTTCAATTCATTCATCCAGTCATTTATTAACTAATTTCTAAATTTCTGGAACTGTTACCTGTCATAGTGGCACACATTTTTAATTTCAGTAATTTGAGAGACTGAGGCAAGAGGATTGCCGCAGTCTGGCTGGGCACAATTCAGGAGCCACTTGTCAAAAGAAACTAACTTTATTTTTAGAACCACACAAGATAAACAAAACAGCTCCTCAGGAAAAACCCCTCAGAGCCCAACTGCCACCACCGGCTTCCCATAAGCCACACCCCCAACAACCTCTTCTTCCCACAATCCTCCTGCTCTTGAGGCCGATTGGCTGGGTCGCATGGGCGGAGCCAAAAAAGTCCCCCAATGAGCAGCTCCGTGGTCTGAAAGGGCAGGGAAACAGCCCAATGAGCATCACCGCAGAGGAGCCAATCAGCTAGATGTTGCTGGGGCCGCTGTGAGCCAATCATCAGCTGGCAGTCTGAAAGTTTGCTGGGGCCCCTTCAGCTTATCAGCTGGCAGTCTGAAAGTTTGCTGGGGCCCCTTCGGCTGTGGCTCTCAACATCTCCCCCTCTCTGTTTAAACAACAACCATGTGGCTTAGGGACCGTGTCTGCCTTAGGTTGTCCAATAGTACATATGGTCCTTACCCGTTATCGGATGAGCTGACCTCAAGGCGTCAGCCTCCTGTCTTCGGTTGGTACCATAGTAATTGGATCTTACCCGTCATTGACTACCAGTCCAGTATACAGCCACACCTGTGTAGAGGTCTTCGTACCAGCGGGGGGGGGTGAGGTTCTTTGCCTCACCTCTGTTGGCCCCCAAATTTTAGCTGAACGATCATGACAAACAGAAGGGAGGAAGATACACCAAGCCAGCTGATGGCTCCTTTTGGAAAAATTGTACCACCGATGACACCATCAGCATAAATACCCCAACACTACCAGAAGTCGTTGCACCAACAGATAGTTCACAATGCATACAAGTGAGTTCACAATGCATATAAGTGATACATAGTCCAGGCAAGTTCTGCAAGCAGTTCAGTGATGGCTATTGCAGAAGCTGTAGATTGGTTTTATCTTTGTTTTCATGTACTGGGATGAAGATAGGAATTCTGGCAATAATGGCTAAAGAAAAATTATATAACATTATATAACATTCCAGAAGGCACTAAAAGAAAACAATTTTCTTAACAATTTACATTGTCTTCACTGAAGATAGGAATTCTGGCAATAATGGCTAAAGAAAAAATTATGTAACATTCCAGAAGGCACTAAAAGAAAACAATTTTCTTAACAATTTACATTGTCTTCACCGGCACTGGGATGAAGATAGGAATTTTGGCAATAATGGCTAAAGAAAAAATTATGTAACGTTCCAGAAGGCATTAAAAGAAAACAATTTTCTTAACAATTTACATTATCTTTAAGAGAATTATTAAATATAATGAAAAGGAAAGGTGAAAGTAAACAGACAGATCTGTTAACCTCCGTTTGTTCACATTTTAAAACAATCTTCAACAGCTGTTTACCCAATTTAAATTAAACCATTTAAATCACGTGAATAAAAAAAAATTATTTGGATCCATTTTTTCATGAGCGCTCATCATATATGACATATGGACATACGTACATTCAAACACAAAACACAAGTGTGCACACATAATACATACGACACATAACATAATAGTAAAGGCCTTATAACATTTTACAGGTGAAATCTCCATTGCAATGTTTAAAAACTCTATAGTCAAAAAATAGAACTGATCAGCAAAACATTAACCTAGGTCTGTATGAGCTCAAAAAAAAATATGGGAAAGGGCAATAATAAAATAGATATTGAAAAAAGCATTCTGGTTCTGTCGCAGATGTAAGAATAACCAAACTGGAGTTCTGGATATCACATCTTCTTTTTGGTCTGTAGAAATCGCTTTAGTTAATCTGTTTGGAATCCAAATCAGCTGCTGTTCTCCCTGTGGAACACATAAACAGACCCCCGACTCCAGACAATTACTGGGTCAGGACCTTTCCATTGTCCTGTTAGAATATCCTTCCAAAGTACCTTGGGCTTATATATATTTTTTGGACACATATGCCTTTCCACAGCACTAAGCCCTGATGAATCCAAATTTAAAAAGTTTAGAGTAAAAAGGGTTATTTTAAGTTTATCTTTGGGGAATATATACCCCTTCCCAATTCCTTCTTTTTGCTTTAATAAGTACGTTTTAATAGTTTGATGAGCTCTTTCAACTATGCCTTGTCCCTGTGGATTGTATGGGATTCCTGTTATATGAGTAATGCCAAATGATGAGCAAAATTGTTTAAAACAGGTAGAAGTATAACCAGGGGCATTATCTGTTTTTAACTGTTTTGGAACGCCCACAGTGGCAAAATTTTGTAAGCAATGAGCTATAACATCTTTAGTTTTTTCTCCGGCATGAAGGGAGCCCATCAAAAATCCAGAAGAAGTATCAACTGTAACATGCAAATATTTTAATTTTCCAAATTCTGGCAAGTGTGTGACGTCCATCTGCCAAATATGGTTAGGTATCAATCCTTTAGGATTGACTCCAAGATTAACTTGTGGTAAAAAGGTAACACAATTTTGACATTGTTTTATTATTTGTCTAGCTTGTTCCTTAGTTATTTTAAAACGCTTTTGTAAAGTATTAGCATTGACATGGAACTTTTTATGAAAATTTATAGCTTCTTCTAGTGTAGAGAAAATATGTATGTCATGTGTAGTTTTATCTGCTAAATCATTGCCCAAACTAAGGGCTCCAGGCAATCCTGTATGTGCCCTGATATGTCCTATAAAGAATGGATCTTTTCTGTCCCAGATTAGACTTTGTATAGTGGAAAGCAAAAAGAAAATAGTAGAGGAAGGGGAAATCCTACCAGCATCTTCAAGGGATACTACAGCATTAACTATATACTGACTATCGGAAAATAAATTAAATACAGAATTTTTAAACATCACAAAAGCCTGTAATACTGCCTTAAGCTCTACCTTTTGAGCTGATTGTTTGGGTACTAAAAATGTAAAAGTTTGATCAGGTGTAACTATTGCTGCTGTACCATTATTTGATCCATCAGTGAATATATTTGGAGCATTCCCGATAGGTGTTTTTCTTGTCATTTTTGGAAAAATTACAGGATGCGATGACCAAAAAGACTATAAAGGATTAGATGGTAAGTGGTTATCAAATGAAACATTAGATTTGCACATGATTATTGCCCAAGTATTTAACTCATTAGCTAACTCATCAATTTGATTCATAGTATATGGAGTAATAATTTTATTGGGAGAAATTCCAAACACTCCCTTTGCTGCTTTTAATCCTTTGAGTATTAATTGTCCTACAGCCTCAGGATACCTAGTAAGAATAGTGTTAGGAGAATAAGATAAATGTATCCATAATAATGGGCCTTCTTGCCAAAATACTCCTGTAGGAATATTTTTTGTTGGTAGTACAATAAATAATAAAGGCAAACTTATATCAATTCTATCCAAATGCATATTTTCCATATATGTTTCAATGATTTTTAATGCCTTTCTTGCTTCAGGCGTTAACATTCGGGGTGAATTTGGATCTGATGGACCTTTTAGGATATCAAATAAAGGTCCCAGCTCTCCTGTTGGTATACCTAGATAAGGCCTTATCCAATTTATGTCTCCTAATAACTTTTGAAAGTCATTAAGTGATTTGAGTTGATCTACTCGTATTTGAATTTTTGGTGGACGGACCATGGTTGAGGATAATAGAACTCCTAAATAAGTAATTGGAAAATTTAATTGTACTTTATCTATTGCTATCTCTAGATTATAATTTTTTAATAAGTTTGTAAGTGTGGCATAACAGTCTAGCAATGTGTTTTTAGCTTTGTGTGCTAATAATACATCATCCATATAGTGAAATATTTGTAGTTCAGGATTTTGATTTCTAAGTGGCTGGATTGCTTTGTTAACATAAATTTGACACATAGTTGGGCTGTTAGCCATCCCTTGAGGGAGTACTTTCCATTCATATCTCTGATCAGGACCTTCATGATTCAGTGCAGGGATAGTAAATGCAAAACGTGGACTATCCTCAGGATGAATTGGAATTGAAAAAAAACAATCTTTAATATCTATAACTAAAACATACCAAGTTTTTGGCAAAGCAGACAATTGAGGAATCCCCGATTGAGCAGGTCCCATAATAACCATCTCATTATTAATGGCTCTTAAATCTTGCAATAATCTCCATTTACCAGATTTCTTTTTGATGACAAAAATGGGAGTATTATGGGGAGATACAGAAGGTTGTATATGTCCTTCTGCTAATTGTTGTTTGACCAGATCATGGGCTGCTAGTATCTTTTCTTTAGTCAGGGGCCACTGAGGAACCCATACTGGTCTTTCTGATTTCCAAGTAATTTTTATTGTCTCAGTGGCCCTTTCTGAAAATCCAACCCATGTCTGTCTGTTCCTTGATCTATTTGTATTGGTGCTGCTATACCTTGTTCTTGTTTTCCTAATCTTTTTCCTTTCCTAAAACCTTGTCTAGTCATAATAGTGGGTGCATTTTGGTTGATGTTATTTGTTAATGTCAAACCTAATTGATCTAGGACATCTCATCCCCATAAATTTATAGGAAGATGATCCAATACATATGGCTGTATAGTTCCTTCACATCCTTCAGGATCCTTCCAATCTAATACCATTGCACTTCTATGGGGATTAGTCGCCACTCCTAGGCCTCGAAGCGTTTGAGTGGCTTGTTGTAATGGCCAATGTTTTGGCCATTCTTGACGAGAGATGATGCTAAGGTCTGCACCTGTATCCAGTAGCCCATTAAATTCATGTCCTTGAATATTTAGTTTTAGCATGGGGCGAGAATCTAAATTTAAAGACACCTTAGCCCAATCTACACCTGTGGAGCCTAATCCCTTGGAACCTCTTTCTATGGCACGACTGGAAAATTTATCATGTAGGCTTGGTATTATTAGTAACTGTGCTATTCTATCTCCTGGTGAAATTACTGATATACCATTTGGAGAACTGGCTATAATTTTTATTTCACCTTCATAATCAGGATCAATTACCCCAGGACTTATCATAAGTCCTTTTAGAGTAGAAGAGCTGCGTCCCAATAATAAGCCTACTGTTCCTTTGGGAAGAGGTCCTTTCACCCCTGTGGGAATGATTTGAACTCCCATCTCTGGAGTTAGTACTGATCTGGCGGAGGTGCAGATGTCCAACCCTGCGCTCCCTCTGGTTTGTCTGATGAGGGATCTGATGGACAATGTGTCCTGGGCACTACCCTGATGGGGTTGCTGGGTTCCTCCAGTGCTCCGTATATTTGTGGTTTTGGGCCCCGGAGCATTGGGCCCCCCTGTCCATTTTTTGGCAATGGAGCCCAATGCCTTTCTCCACGATATCGTGGATAAACACTTGGTCCTTGTTCGTTTTTTGATAATGGAGTACCCTCTATGGTGGTTTGAGAACGGCATTCATTAGCCCAATGTCTCCCTCTACGGCATCGTGGGCAAATACCCGGTATTCTACTCCTTTGATACCTAGTTTTGTTAAACCCTCCTCCTATGGGGCAATTCCTTTTAAAATGTCCTGTTTGTTCACAATTGTAGCATGTTCTTGGCATGGAATCTAAAGCCTGTTTTACTGCAGCTGCCACAATTTGCCCTTGTTCATTAATGTCTCTGGCATCTAAAGCCTGTTTTACTGCAGCTGCCACAATTTTCCCTTGTTCATTAATGTCTCTACATAATTTAATATATGTGTTTAAATCTTCATGTTTCCATGGTCTAATGATATCTCTGCACCAACGATTCGCTTGGTCATAAGCCAGTTGTTTTATTAATGGCATTGCTTGTTCTGTATTCCCAAAAACTCTGGTAGCTGTTTGAATAAGCCTATCTACAAATTCAGCATAAGATTCATTAGTTCCTTGTATTATCTTAGATAATTGACCTTGTAAACCTCCATGTCCTTGTAAAGTCTTCCATGCCTTAACTGCATCTACAGCAATTTGTAAATATACACCAGGATCATATGCAATTTGTTGGTGCTGACCCTCATAAGGTTCCTTTCCTAACAACATATCTAGATTTCTCTGAGGATAACCAGCTGCTGCATTTCGCCTAGCCGTCTCCTTGCAAAATTCCTCATTGGCAACCTTCCATAACAGGTATTGTCCTCCATTTAGCACAGCTTTACACATATTAGCCCAATCTGCTGGCGTCATGTTCAAGTTGGTAATGGATTCGACCAAGCTTACAGTGAAGGGTGCTTGAGGACCATAGGTTGTTACAGCCTCTTTTAGCTGCTTCACTGTTTTGAAATTTAAAGTATGGTAAATTCGCTGCCCTCCTACCTCAAATACAGGGCATGTTAATATAATACTTGAGATCCTGTCTCAGGATCTGAACTATCCACTGCGGGGGTTGGGGGCCTCTCAGCATATGGAGGTGGCCTTGTCAGTTGGACACTTACGTCCTCTGGTGATAGAAAGGTGTTAGTAGCAGTCTCCTGTAGAGGTGGTGCTGTTGGTTGGACACTTAAGCCCTCTGGTGATAGAAAGGTTTTAGTAGCGGTCTCCTTTTGTAACTTTCCCCCTGATGGCTTTTTCTGCTCTAAACTTTCTTTCTCTGTCTGATTAGCTCGAAAGACCTTCTCTTTTACTTGAATCTTTTCCTCTTTCTGACTAACTTGAGAGACCTCCTCATTTACTTGAATCAATATGTCTTCTCCTTCCTCTACCTTTGTCTGAATTGAAGGTTTTGGACTAAGAAAACCAGATACCAAAGCCCACAATGCCAATGTGCCAGGTGGCAGAGTTCCTGGGCTGTTCTTTTCTATTCTTTTTAAATCTTCACCATGATGGTTCCATTGTGATATATTTAACAACTCCTCCTTAAAAAGCCATGGGCTACATTTTTGTATTGTATCAACGTATGCCCTGACTGCTCTTGATTTTACTGGGATGCCTTCTTCCTCTAACAATTTACTTAACACTCTTTCAGTTTGTTTTTTACTAGTTTCTGATCCTGTATTTCTACTATAATACAACCCAACAAGATGACGCCAAAGAAAACCGAGACAGAATGAAATAAAAATGGAACAACAAAAATTCATTATAGCCTTTCTATCCTCCTGACATGTGCATCCGTCCTTTCTCCCTATCTGTTCCTCAGATGTAAATAGTTTTTCCTCAGAAGTGAGCGGTTTTTCTTCCGTCTCACTCATCTCCAGGGACAGGCAACTTAAAACAAAAATGAAGCAAAACAAAAGAGGAATCTTAAAATGGCTCCCCATCCTCTCACCCTGCCCTCAGGGGCGAGCGGTTTACTTACCCTCAGTCGCTCCCTGTGCGAGCCACCAAATGCCGCAGTCTGGCTGGGCACAATTCAGGAGCCACTTGTCAAAAGAAACTAACTTTATTTTTAGAACCACACAAGATAAACAAAACAGCTCCTCAGGAAAAACCCCTCAGAGCCCAACTGCCACCACCGGCTTCCCATAAGCCACACCCCCAACAACCTCTTCTTCCCACAATCCTCCTGCTCTTGAGGCCGATTGGCTGGGTCGCATGGGCGGAGCCAAAAAAGTCCCCCAATGAGCAGCTCCGTGGTCTGAAAGGGCAGGGAAACAGCCCAATGAGCATCACCGCAGAGGAGCCAATCAGCTAGATGTTGCTGGGGCCGCTGTGAGCCAATCATCAGCTGGCAGTCTGAAAGTTTGCTGGGGCCCCTTCAGCTTATCAGCTGGCAGTCTGAAAGTTTGCTGGGGCCCCTTCGGCTGTGGCTCTCAACAGAGGATCACAAATTCAAGGCCAACTTCAGTAATTTAGCAAGGCCCTAAGCAATTTAGCAAGACCCTGTCTCAAGGGTATAGCTCAATTGGTAGAGTGCTGGTCTTATATACACAAGGCCCTGGATTTGATCCCCAGCATCACACACACCCACACAAAAAGACCCTGTCTCAAAAAAAAAAAAAAAAAAAAAAAAAATTAAAAGTGCTGGGATGTAGCTCAATGGTAAAGTATTCCTGGGCTCAATCCCCAGTACCAAATAAAATGAATAAAAATAAAATATGCCTGAAACTGTCCTAGATACAAAGATGGAGAAAGGTGTTATTGACCCATAGGAAGAAATAGTAACTCTTGCCTATAGAATTTAGTAAAGAATTATTATCATGGTATTATTAATCTGGTAGAATAAAAGTCTCATTTAATCTTCCACAACATTTTCTTACATTTCTTATATTCAGAGCAGCTGTATCAGACCATTTGCTATACCCTAAAGATAGGTACACTTTTACTCTCTTTGCCTTTGTGCTATAATATCAGTCTAGAATCCACTCATTCATTCAGTCACCAAAGGTATTGCACTCTTCTTTCTTCCTTCTTTCCTTTCTCCCTTCCTTTCTTTCTCTTTATTTATTTATTTTTTAATGTTGGGAATCAAACCCAAGGCTTTGAACATCCCAGGCAAGCACTCTACTGAGCTACACTTTCTGCCCTTGGACTCTTCTTGTGCTAGGCACTATACTGTCAGGAACATAGAGATGAATAAAATAGCCCAACGTGTAATCCCAGCAGCTTGGGAAACTGAGGTAGGAGGATCGCAATTTCAAAGCCAGCCTCAGCAATGGTGAGGCGTTAAGCATCTCACTGAGATGCTAAGCAACTCAATGAGACCTTGTCTTTAAAATAAAATACAAAATAGGGCTGGGGATGTGGCTCAGTGTTTGACTGGCCCTGAGTTCAATTCTTGTTACCTCAACACACACACACACACACACACACACACACACACACATATAAGATGAATAAAATATAATCACTCTCCTCAAAGATCTAGCCTAAGAGAAAAGAATCATCTTTCCCCGATTCACCTACTGAAATTCTGCCTTTTCTTTAAGGCCCAGATGAAATTTATGGCCTCTGTCTAGTTTTGATCCCTTTCCCTCAATTTATAACTTAGAATTACTTTGTATCTTTTCACTCCTTCTGTGTTAAAATGAGCTGTGTTGGTTACTTCTCCCTCCAGACCAGGAGCTCCTGGACAGAGATCAGGTTTTTTACATTTCTGCATCCCTCATCAGCAGTTAGCACAGTGCTTTGCACAAAATAAGCCTCAGGGACCATTGGCTGAATGGGGATGGGGTGAACCTCAGACTACCTGGCAGGAGGCATAACAACATCAGAACACCCATGTTTAATTTAATTAGAAGACTGGGAATATGGCAAGTCCGGCCACCCAGAAGAAGGCTTGTAGAATATACTGGGCAGTGACTTGTTTAAATTTATTCCAGATTTGTTTATTTCTTAAGTAAACTCCATCTGGGCCTCCAATAATCTGGCCACGAGGGTCCAGACCTAAGCCAAACATTCTGAGATCATTCGCTAGAAGAGTAATGGGACTTCTAGCACCCTTAAAATTTGTACAAATGTCAGCTGTTTGGAGTTAGGAACTAGAATCCTAAGTATCAGAACTAGTAGGTATGTAGAAATTGCTAACTCCCTCTCAGAAAAGGGCACTAATTTGTCCAAGGTCACATGGCTGTGAAGAAATACTTGCATGTGTAAGCATAAGTGCATAAATAGATGAATCTTCCCTTTATATCTTTTTTTTTTTTTTTTTTTTTTTTTTTTTGTGGTGCTGGGGATTGAACCCAGGGCCTTGTTTCCCTTTACTCTTTACCATGTGTAGAAACTCCCGGAAATGAGGATCCGACCTTCTTCCTGAACGGTCAAAGTGACTCATCCCACTGGTTTTCTGATTCTTAACCTCTCCTGCTTTTGGATACAGACATGAACTCTTGGAGGATCCTTTGGCTAATGCCTGTCAAAGCTTATGTTGAAGCATAGTGCCCTGCAACACGGAATTGAAAGTAATGAGACCTTTAAGAGGCGGGGCCTAGTGGGAAGTGATGGGTTATGACTGGCAGTGGGAAGGAATTAATGCTAGTCTTGTGGAATGGGTTAGATCTGACAGGAGTGAGAGCTAATTGGTATTAAAAAAAAAAAAAAAAGAAGAAGAAGCCTGACCCTTCCCTATCTCGTTTTCTCTCTTTCCATATGACCTCCTCTGCATACACTTCTACCATGAGATGCCATCCACCGTGTTATGATGTAGTGGGAAGGCCCTCACCAGAGACTGAACAGATGAGACTGCATGATTTTGAACCTTCAGCCTCCAGAACTGTGAGCTAAATAAACCTCTTTTCTTTATAAAATACCAAACCTCAGGTATTTTGCTAGAGCAACAGAAAGTAGACTAAGATACTCTCCAAGTAATCCTATTACCTCTACAACCTGTGATTTCTCTTATCATGATTAGTAGCTATATAATACCTTAGTTTTTTTTCCACCTTTTGGTTATTACAAACAATGCTGCTATGAACATTCATGTTCATGTTGGACATATGTTTTCAATTCTCTTGGGTACATACTAATAGTGGGATTGTTGTGTCACATGATAATTCTATGTTTAACTTTTACATTCCTGCTGGCAATGTGTGGGGGTTCCAATTTCTCTACATCCTTGCCAACATTTGTTATTTCCTGTCATTTTTATTGTGGATATTCTTGATGGTGTGAAGTGATATTTCATTGTAGTTTTGATTTGTATTTCCTTAATGACTAATCATGTTGAGCATCTTTTCATATGTTTATTTCATATGGCATATATTCTTTGAGAAATGTCTGTTCAAATCCTTTGACCATTTAAAAATTGGTTTATATCTGTCTTTTTATTTTTCAGTTGTAAGAGTTTTAAATATATTCCAGATACTAAACTCTTATCCAATATATCATATACAAAATTTTTATCCTGTGTTTTGTCTTTTCACTTTAATGATAGTACCATTTTTTTGTTATACATGAACACAATATCTTTATTTTTGTTTATTTATTTTTATGTGGTGCTGAGGATAGAACCCAGTGCCTTACATGTGGGAGGCAAGCGCTCTGCCACTGAGCCACACCCTTAGCCCCATGATGGGTTCTTTTGATTAAGTCCAGTTTCTTTCTCTTTTGTTGCTTGTTCTTTTATACACACACACACACACACACACACACACATTTAGTTGTTAACAGACCTTTGTTTTATTAATTTATTTATATGTGATGCTGAGAACCAAACCCAGTGAGTGCCTCATATATGCTAGGCAAATGCTCTGCCACTGAGCCACAACCCCAGCCCCTGCTTGTTCTTTTGTATTATATTTAAGAAACCATGGCCCAATCCAAGATCAGTATTTACACTTAGGTTCTCTTTTACATGGGTTTATAGTTTTAGATTTTATATTTATGTCTTTGATTCATTTTGAGTTAATTTGTGTGTGTAGTATGAGGTTGAGATTCCATTTGATATCCAGCTGTTTCTTCCTCTTCTGTTTCTTGGAAGAGTTTATCAAGGATTGCAGTTAATTCTTCTTTAAATATTGGTGGAATTCACCAGTGGAATAGTTTGGGCCTGGGCTTTTTGTAGGAAGTGTTATAATGACCAATTTCCCCAATTCCCTTCTGTTCTATTTATTCTAAATCTATGCAAAATTTTGTGCCTTCCTGGTGATTTGTTTACTCTATATAATTAATTGGCATATAGTTACTGTATTACCTTATTTTGATTTTTGATTTTTATTTATTTAGTTTTTTGGTGCCAGGGATTGAATTTAGGGGCACTTAACCTCTGAGCCACATCCCCAGCCCTATTTTGTCTTTTATTTAGAGACAGGGTCCCACTGAGTTGCTTAGCGCCTCAACTCTTTGCTGAGGCTGGCTTTGAACTTTCAATCCTCTTGTCTCAGCCTCCTGAGCCTCTGAAATTACAGGTGTGCGCCACCACGCTGGGTGTAGAGTATTCCCTTATAATTCTATTTATTTCTGCAATGTCAGTAGGGAGGTTCTCCTTTAATTCCTGATTTTCATAATTTGTCCTCTCCTCCCCTCAGTCTAGCTAGTTTTATCAATTTTGTTGATCTTTACAAAGAACCAACTTTTAGGTTGTTGATTTTCTTTATCATTTTTCTTTTCTCTATTTCATTTATCCGCTCCAATCTTTGTTAAATTCTCTTCTCTGCTTGATTCAGGTATAATTGCTCCTCTTTTTCTAGTTTCTTCAGGCAGAAGATTAGGGTATTGATTTTTTTATTCCAGGCATTTCATTTCCCTCTTTCTATAATTTAGCTGCATCTCATACATTTCTGGGTGTCGTGGTTTTCATTTTTATTTACCTCAAATTGTTTTCTAGATTATCTATTTTTCTTTGACACACTGGTTACTAAGTACTGTGTTATTTACATACATTGTGAATTTCCCCAGTTCCCTTCTGTTGTTGATTTCTAATTTAATTCCATTGTAGTCGGAGAATATATCCTTATATATAATGTTTAGTTTTTTGAATGATTGAGACTTGTTTCATGACCTAACATGTGAGCTATCCTTGAAAATGGTCTATATGTGCTTGAGAAGACTGCATTCTGCCATTGTTGGATGGAGTGGTCTACAGATGTGTCAGAGTCCCGTTAATGTAGAGTGTTGTTAAAATTTCCTGCATCATTACTGATTTTCTGCCACTATTGAAAATGTAGTACTGAAGCTTCTATTATTGAGTTTCTGACTTCAATTCTTCCAATTTTTTTGCTCCATTTTGGGGAACAAATATATTTATAATTATATGTTCCTGATACAGTGGCCCTTTTCTTATTATAAATGCCTTTATTACCACTCATAAAATTTTTTTGGTCTAAAGTCTAATATTTGATATTTGTATAGTCACTCCAGTTCTTTGATAGTTGCTATTTGCATGGTACATATTTTTCTAAATCCTTTTACTTCTAATCTATTTGTATCTTTGATTCTAAAATGTGTGTCTTATAGACAACATACAGTTGGATCTTGTTTTTTGTTCAATTGACAATATATACCTTTTGATTAGATTGTTAATCCATTCACATGTAATATTATTCATATGGCTGGATGTATAATGGACATATTTCTTTTGGTTTTCTACTATGTCTCATGTTTTTCTGTTCTTCTTTTCTCCCTTTGCTACATTCTTTGGTATGATATAGATATTTTATAGTGAACCATTTTGATACTTTTAATGATTTTGTTTTTTTGGTACTAAGGATTGAACCCAGGGGTGCTCAACCTCTGAGCTACATCCCAGCCATTTTTTATATTTTATTTAGAGATAGGGTTGCTGAATGCCTCACTAAGTTGCTGAGACTGACTTTGAACTCATGATCCTCCTTCCTCAGCCATCCCGGCCCCTGGGATTAGAGGCGTGCGACACCATGCCCAGCACTTTAATGATTTTTTAAAAACGTCTTTTTAGTTGTCAATGGACCTTTATTTTATTTATTTACATGTGGTGCTGAGAATCAAATTCAGTGCCTCACACATGCTAGGCAAGCTCTCTACCACTGAGCCACAACCCCAGCCCACATTTAGTGATTTTTAAAGATATATTTTTAAGTTATTTTCTTGGTAGTTAATTTAGGGATTATAAGATATACCTTAATTTATCAGAATGTGCCTCAGAGCTATTTATTTTTAAGCTTTTGCTTTTTAATAATAACAACCACCCCTTATATTTGCATAGTGCTTTGCAGTTTATAGATTGATTTCATATACCTTATCTTATGTTGTTCATAAAACAGCAATATGAAGTAAGCAGATCTAGAATTTTATTCTCATTTTGATGAGAAAACAGAATCTGAGAGGTGAAATGAGTGCACAAAGTCACACAGCCAGAGGATGGCAGAATCAGAACCACAACTTAGGCCACATTTATTTATCCATGTATTAATTCATTCTGTCAAACATATTGGTTGATACTTACAAACAGCATGGAATGAAAGATTCCCCAAGATGCCCTGAATATTCATTCCCAATTGTATTAAACAGCTATTGTATTGGTTCTAGACTAAGTGATACAATTTTTACATTTTGATAAGCTCACACTACAGAAGAGAAGACAGAAATGATTACAAGATAATGATGTTATGATGTTATACCAGAGACTGTGAAACATGCTTTGGGATAGTAGAGGGGGGAATGTAGAACTATGGATGGGAGAAATCAGGGATGACTGTACAGAGGAAATGACATTTGAGCTAGGTTTCAAAGGATGTAT
Organism: Callospermophilus lateralis; assembly: GCF_048772815.1. Taxonomy (NCBI): domain Eukaryota; kingdom Metazoa; phylum Chordata; class Mammalia; order Rodentia; family Sciuridae; genus Callospermophilus; species Callospermophilus lateralis. Next base: position 176,592,200 of record NC_135307.1, on the reverse strand, counting down.
AGGAGTTTGCCAGAGAGAGGAAAGAAAGTGACATGAAATGGCACAGCCGAAAGGACGTGGTTTGTTTGGGAAAACAAGAATAGTTTGAAGCGGCTAGAAAGGTAGGTTGAGAAAGGAAGAGGGGTTGAAGATGAAGCCACAGAAAAGACAGGTTGGTGCTGGGTTGTGGAGGGCCTTGAATTCCATATGAAGTTAGAATTTTAAGAACAGCAGAACTAGAGAATTCTGGACAGAAGACTGGCAGGCTTTAGAAAGAGCAATTTGATGGCACCTTTGTGAGGGATCTAAAGGAGCATCAGATGTGGTTCTAGTGGTTCAGAGCTGGTGCATGCCTGAACTAACGTGGTGGCTACATTAATGAAAGAAGGTTAAGATGACAGCTGAGAGCCTGTACCTCTGGCTCACACTCAAAGATCTCCCTCCTCTATGGATTTGCTGCTTCCATCTTCTCCTTTATCTTTTTTTTAAATATTTTTTTAGTTGTCAATGAATCATTTATTTTATTTATTTATATGTGGTGCTGAGGATGGAACCCAGGGCCTCACACAAGCCAGGCAAACGCTCTACCTCTGAGCCACAACTCCAGCCCTCTACTTTACCTTTTGCTCCCATGTTTGAGATAAGGCCTAGTCTAGCCTTGATCTAGATTAGTGTCTAGGGAAAGCCCTGTAGCTTGAGATCAGCAGGTTTCTACCTATCTGAAGTCCTCTTTTTACAGCACAGCTGAAGAGGAAAGAATCCTTCTACAGCTTACTGTCCAATGATCTGTAGCAATTCCCAGCTTGTGAATAACCAAAGAAGGACCCTCCTGCATTAGAGGTTAGAGGACCAATACTATGAACCCTTACCCTATCTTTTCCACCATGTCCCACTGTTCTTCTAATAACCAATCACACTGGGCTAGATATCCTTCATAACATTTGCTTGGCTTTTCCTTAACTCTTGGTGTTATTAAAGCTGTTCTATCTATCTTTCTTATCCATGCATCATTATATCTTACCTATTTACAAATCCCACTCTCCTTTTCTCTCCAGAATTCTTCAGTTTTTTGAGAAAGGAAGAGGGGTTGAAGATGAAAGAAAGAAAGCATAAATCCTAGAAGACAAAGAAAGGGTTTAAATCCTGGCTCTGCCAGGATTATTCTTATTCTCAGTAAGCATATTTCCTAATATAAAGTGAGAAGAATGTTTATATCTCACAAGATCTCAGAGAACATTAAATGATAAACCCCAAAACTATGAAGCTATATGCAAATGTAAGACACAATAGTAAATAACAACATAACATTTTATTTGTACATTTTTTCCAGTTATTAGAAAAATTATATTTTTCTGTATAACCTAGATCCTGTATCCTATTAGGACATCCTGTCCTTGTATTGTTTTTATTTGTATGTTTTATCTTCCCAACTCAGATGAACCACCACATGAGGAACCTAAGGACCAGAGCCTAATCATTTTGTTTCCAACATACATAACACAAACTTGTTACTCATAAACATTTACTGAATGTGTAAATACACAACTGAGTGTAAACACACTCAGAGGTTTGTTTACTTTTTGTGTTTGTGTGTGTGATGCTGGGGATTGAACCCAGGGCCTTGTGCATGCAAGGCAAGCACTCTACCAACTGAGCTATATCCCCAGCTCTGTTTTGTTTTTATTTGTTGTTGTTTTTTGGTTGCCCAGCACTTGAAGCTTCTTTATCTGTATAAGATTGATTGATTGATTGATTGATTGATTTTTACTGGAGATTGAACTCAGGGGTGCTCTCCTGCTTTTTTTTTACTTTTTTTTTTGGTCTCAGAGATCAAATCTGGGGAACTTTACCACTGAGCCACATTCCCCAGATCCTCTTATTTTTTTATTTATTTTGAGACAGGGTCTCACTAAGTTGCTGAGGCTGGCTTTGAACACAAGCCTCCTGCCTTAGCCTCCTGAGCCACAGGGATTACACCATGCCTGTCCCCACAACAACTTTTTTTTTTTTTTTTTTTTTATGGTGCTGGGGATTGCACCTAGGGGCACTTAACCACCGAGTCACATCCCCATCTGTTTTTATATTTTGAGACAGGGTCTTATTAAATTGCTTAGGGCCTTGCTAAGTTGCTAAGGCTGGCCTCAAATCTGTGATCTTTCTGCTTCAACCTCCCAAGGTGCTGGCATTATAGATATGTGCCCCAACACCAGGCTTTCTGTGTGAGTCTTAATGGGAGACAGGGTCCCACTTCCCTCAAGAGAAGCCAATGTTACCCTCCACCCCACCTTATTGCTAAGGCACAGGCAACATGATATAGGAGTGGTCATTTGGACATTCCAACTTAGGACTTTGAATCTTTAACAAATGATGTGAAGGCAAAGGGGACAGAGGAGAACTCATTAAGATGACAGCAGGCATTGGTGATGGAGGCAGTGATTCCCGTTGTAGTATCCATAACTAGACTAGTCTTGTGGCATGGTTGTGATCCCTGATTCTATTTTCTGAGGTTGATTAGCTGATCTTCCCATCAGCTCTGAGGATTACTTGATAACCTTCCAAAATACTTATTTACTCTTAAGTTTGCAAAGTTGGTTTCTGTTGCTTTTAATTAAGCATCTTAGCATACTTCTGGGGTAAGGATTTGAGGAGAAACAGAAAATAGGGGACTTTCCGTTTTTTTTTCTTCTTCTTCTTCTTTATTTATAAACTATATCATTACTGCTGTATTATTTTTTCCACTTAGAAATATGCTTTTGCTGGGCACGGTGGCTCATGCCTGTCATCCCAGTGGCTCGGAAGGCTCAGACAGGAGGATCACGAGTTCAAAGCCAGCTTTAGCAACTTAGTGAGGCACTAAGGAAATCAGTGAGACCTTGTCTCGAAATAAAATACGAAATAGGGCTGGGGATGTGGCTCAGTGGTCGAGTGCCTCTGAGTTCAATCTCCCCAGTACCAAAAAAAAGGAAAGAAAAAGAAATATGCTTTTAAAATAAATAACTGAGGGGGCTGGGGTTGTGGCTCAGAGATAGAGCGCTCACCTAGCACGTGCAAGGCCCTGGGTTCGATCCTTAGCATCACATAAAAAAAAATTAAGAAAATAAAGGTATTGTGTCCAAATATAACTAAAAAATAAAATATTTTTAAAAATAAATAAATAACTGAGAACACATTTGGGTAAAATGAAATGGTAGAAAATAAAATTAAGCTGGGGGGTGGGGGATGGGGTTGTGGCTCAGTGGTAGAGCGCTTGCCTAGTGCGTATGAGGCACTGGGTTTGATCCTTAGCACCACACTAAAAAATAAATTAATTAAATAAAGGTATTATGTTCATCTACAACTAAAAAAATATTAAAAAAATAAAAGAAAATTAAGAAATTGAGTTGGGGCCCAATTATGCCAGGGATTGAATGTCATTTGAGGATTTTGAAATTAAGTCAATAAGCATGGGAAATTTTTTTTCAATGACATCAGATCTGTGTTTTTTTGTTGCCATGTGAAAGATGCATTAGAACAGAGAAACTAGAGACAAGGAGAAAACCTAGGATGAGGGTATCAACATTGTCCGGGCAATATATTGAGAAAATTTTGAGAGACAGAGGGAGAGGGAGAGATAAAGAGAAAGAAGGAGGTCCATGCACCTGTGTGCGCTCGTGCATACGCACATTGAGTTTACTGGAAACAGAAACTGAGGGTTTGAGAGACAATATGTTTTCCAAGGACAAGGAGCAGGATTGAGCTGATGGAGAAGCTTAAACTGCATTGTAGATCCAACAAAGACCCAGCCAACCTGGCAGAGAACTCTGGAGTGAATACTGCTCATCAAAGTTGCCCTGCAGTTGGCCCAAATGGCTGACCTTTATACCCATGCCTTCCTTGCTCAGTCGCCAGATGAGGGCAGCCCCAGGATGGGCATGATCTCTTTCAGGACTATTCTTTGTAGCTGAGGCAGCTACAAAGCAGCTACACCAAAGCAGCAGGAGGCACCCTGCTGGCTATACTCCCTGAGAGTGAATAGCAAGTCTTCATTGGAGGTTGAACCAGGTGGCACACTCCTGGCACACTGCCTGGCACAAAGAAAGAATTATGATATCTTGAATAAAAGCACTGGGGTGGGGCTGGGGTTGTGGCTTGGTGGTACAGCACTTGCCTAGCATGTGCGAGGCCCTGGGTTCGAGTCTCAGCACCACATAAAAATAAATAAGTAAAAATAAAGATTCAACTAAAAAATAAATATTTAAAAGAAAATAGCACTGGGGTGAAAAGGAGGGCATGGATTACAGATTCTGTGTTTTGTAGATGGGGATAAAGAAGAGAGAGTAAATAAAGTTTAACACTGAGGTCTCTACATTTATATGATTTGATTATATTACCTACTAACAGTAAACAGCAGAAGAGAGAGGAAGAGAACAAGTTTGGGCAGAAAGTTAATAAATTTAATTTTAAATACATTGACTCTGAAATGCCTATAAAATATTAAGGTAAAGATGATTTTCAAGAATCAGGGCAAATGGGAGGTTTGAAGGTCTATAGCCATTGCTATATTTATCAACAATATATATGCTACATACATTATTTAATACTTACAATGCCTCTATGAGGTAGGTATTATTTTTCTTACAATCTTTCTGTATATTTTATTATACCTTTTATGAATGAAGAAACTGAGACTTGAAGAAGTTAAATGCTTGGGTCAAAAACCTTAAGTCTGATGACAAAACACATGCTCCTAAAGAAAATATAGCTTTTCCATGGAAACCACACCACAGATAGATGGTATTTGAAGCCACAGATAGATGGCATTTGAGGTCACTCAGGAAGGGTATAGTTTTAAGGTGAACAAGAGAAGTCAAAAAGTGGCATTCTAAGGAAGCCAACGTTGTCCAGAGTGAATTGAGTAAGATGACATCATCAAAGAGATTGAAAAAGAGTGGTCAGAACAGCTTTTATAAATTAGAAGTATGGTATCTTCTAAGTTAAAGTAAAAAAGGAGGTCTCTAATTCATACAGTTAAATGTTGCAGATATCATGGAGGATGAGAATTTGACAATTATAGGCTACTAGTGATCTTACTGCAGTTCATAGAAGAAGCCAGAATACAAAGTGGGTTGAAGAGAGGGAGATGAGGAAGTGGGAGCAAGGGTGTATGGGACACTATTCCAGAAGTTTTATAAAATAGGGGGAAAATTATGTCTTATACACAAGCAAGAAATTTATTAATATTATTTAATCGATTAATTAATAACTCATTGCTTCCATATTACTTGGATTTTACACTTCCACCACTTTTCTGGTTATTTCCTTCTACTCCTTTCATGCCAATGTCCCTTCCCGAGTCGGACACACCTGGAGACATTGAATGTTATTTATTTTGGTTGTGGACAACTTGTTTTATTTGGTTGCATGTTTTGAATACCTCAGGCAGTTCTATCTCTCTTTGGAGGATGGGCCATAGACACTCCCTGCCCCAACTCCATCATCTGTTTTCCACAAAGATAGATAAGCACTCATTTTTCAGACCAATTCAATGATGCGGAAAGTTGTTAGGTTCTTCCCCCCCCCCCCCTTTCTCTTCAGCATTTCTTAGGTTCTTAACAAACCAAGTACTTTATCTCCCTAGCCTCTCCATGTCCCTTGGTGGGCAGATCTGGGAGAAGAAAGAAACTGTCACTCCAAACCTTCTGGGATATTGTGTCCCAGTTGGAGAGTCTGTCTGACTTCACGTGACTGAAACCTTCTCTTGCCAGTCCTCATCAATCTATTTCTTTCTCAGAGGCAGTTGGAGAGTAATTAACATCGCCGTCCACCTGTGCATAGGAAGATGCCCACAGCCACGCCAGCAATGATGAAACTGCCCACCAGGACACCCAGGACCAGTGAAGTGTAGGAGCGGCCTCTTTGACTCCCTGCAGAATACGCAGAGAATTAGCTTAAGAATGCACCCTGCCCCAGGAGTCCATGGGTTGAGTTAAACCTCAGGGGATTTCCATCCCAAAGTAAAGGGGCCACCAGTTCACTCTGTGATGTAAGCTGTGTTTGCTCTGTCCCTTACCACCAGCCCCAAGGCCTCTTGTTCAAGGTATCCATCCTTCAGTACCATCAGTTTGATGGGAACCTGCCCCCTCCCCAATACAGGACCAGCCCAGTACCCTGGTACCTTTGGAATTATCTGTGGCGATCTGTTTGTGTTGCCGCACATACTGTACACAGGTATCCTGTAGGAATTCCTGCAGTTCATATCGAGTGCGATTGTAGGCATTGAGCTGCTGCAGAGTAAAGGTGACCACTCTGGAGGGTTCCCGGGGGGCTGCCACCCACAGGGCTTTCTCTGGCTTAAAACTCACAAAGGAGCTTCCATTCACAGCCACTTCAAAGAAGACTCGGGCCTTTGAATCCTCGGGAGGCAGCTCACAGCCCAGGAAGCAGGTGACAGTGAGAGGAACTGCAGAGAGGGACTCAGGGTCAAGGTGCTGTGTGGAGAGGGAGCCAGGTGCTGGGGGCTGTCCACCATGGGGAAGAGGACATGGTAGGGGGCTGTAGGGAGAAAAAGGCTGGGGGGGGGCGGGCTATGAGGAGATGGGAGGGGTCTGGAGTTAGACTGCTAGAGGCTGTGTAAGGAGCGGCCGGGGACTATGAAGAAAAGGAGGACTATTAGAGAAAGAAGTTGAGACTTCGAGGAATGGGAATGGAAGCTTCCAGAGAAGAAATTGGGGTATTTGAGGGGAAGGATTTGGAGGTTTGTGGGGGACACGTGAGCAAAGTCATCAGCGTTTGTGAGGATGGGTGGCTGGAGAGTTAAGGAAGAAAGGTTGGGGTTGTGTGAAGGGAAGGGTGGGGGGGTCTGTGAAGGAAAAAAAAGAGGACTGGGAGGCAAGGAATGGGGAGTTGTCAGTGAAACTTCCGGGGCCAGGGTGGGTCAGGGACACTGCCTCCCAACAGGGTTCACCCCAAGAGGTCACGCCAGCCAAAAGAGGGTCTGATGAGGCGCTCTCTTAGCTAGAACCCGGGCTCCTCTCCAGCCTCCAGCTCCCACCCAACAATCTCCCTGGGCTCAGGATGCCACCCAGGACCCAAAGCAGCTCCGCCCACACAAAGGCCACGCCCACTTGCCCACGCCCACCAGCAAGATCCCCTCCCTAGAATACGGTCCTTCCCTCGAAGCCCCACCCCAATTCCCTCAGGCCCCGCCTCCCCTTCCCGTAGAGGCCGCCCGCCAGCCGCGCTCAGGCCTTGCCCCGGGCGCGTCCCCCTACTTACAGGTCACGCCTTGCTTCCGTTCCTGATGCACCAGTCGCACGAGGCCATGAAACTGGCCCAGGTAGAGCTGCAGGCTGCTTTCCGTGCGCGCCCAGCTCTCGGGATTCTCCAAAGGCTGCAGTTGGAGGATCGTGACGTTGTTGCCCGGGCCTTCCAGCGTGTGTGTCAGCTGTCCACCCAGCGACGCGTTGCCCCGGTACCACACGTGATAGGGGTCGCGGAAGTAGGAGATCTGGAGCATGTGGAGGCTCTGTGGGCCTAGGGGCAGCGTCAGCGTGTCAGGGACACTGGCATTGGAGCTGGCGGCTGGCAGCGGGAGATAATAACTCCCTACTCAAAGGCCGGCTGCCCACCTACTTGACCCTATAAAGCGCCCAGTTTTTGATGCTGACAATAACCCAGCCAGGAAAACAAGACAGGGATTATTATCTTCACTTAACAGATGAGGAAACTGAGGCCTGCAGCTGAGAGACACACCCTTCTTTGATTTCCTTTCTCTACTCCCTCTCCCCATTTTTGGTTGGTCATCAAACCCTGACCTACAATAAAATCCCAATTCCATCTCCTGTTACCTGTGTCCTATGTCTCTGCCCTAGTTCAGGCCTCTTCAATTCTAATCTGGACTCAGTAATTTCTTACCTCATCCTCCTGCACTCATTTCTTAGTTTTATTCCTTCTGATTGGACCTCCACCTGACCCAGGGATTAGAGCTAGTCGGTCTCAAAGGCCTCCAGTGAGGGATGGGGATATAACTCAGTTGGTAGGGTGCTTGCCTTGCATGCACAAAGCCCTGGGTTCAATCCCCAGCATGCTCCCACACAGTTCTCCAATGATACATCCCTCCCCCTCATAATAAAAAAATAATCATAGTTTAATATCCATTAAGTGATTATTAGGACCTGGATACTGTGCTTTACACATATTACACATATTATTATCTTATTTGTGACTTCCCCCAAGGAGTTAATGGAGTAGCTACTGTTATTAACCCTAGTGTATATGGAAGGCAGGCTAAGATGGTATAGCAGAACTAAAGTCAGTCTGCTGTGTTGCCTCCCCATAGATAGTGACCTGGTCCTAGCTGCATTTTCTGGCCTCTTCCCAGAACTTAGATATATCAAACTATTTCTGTTCCTCATGCTTTTGGTTGACATGTGAATACCATGTCAGAGTTGCTCTGCCTCCGTTATTCTGCCTGGCAAATTTCTCTTGATGTTTGAAGATCTGGCTCAAGATTGCCCTCTCATTTTTATCCTCCCAGACACGTGGATGTGTTTCAGGGTCCTAGACCATTTTGTGCTAGCATGTATTTCTAGGATTCCAAGTGGAAGTCTCCAAACACACACTGTCTTCAGTGGACTCCTCCAGGCTATGGAGCCATAACTAGAACCATATGAGTCTGGTTATCTCTGAGAGTCTCCTGCACCCAGAAAGGGGCCTGGCACAGAGTTGATGCAAGAGAATTTTTGAATGAGTGTGGGTTTGAAATTAGTGTATGTGTTTTGTCTGCATTTGCATTTGAGAAGTTGTGCCCCGTGTCTGCAGGTGTGAATAAATGTCTCTGTGTGAGTAACTTTAGACATGGTCCTTAACTTCTCTGTGTTCCAGTTTCCTTCTCTGTAAAATGCATAGAATATCACCCACTTTGTGGGTTACTATGGGGGCTAAAGGAATCAGTACATGTATTAAGCAGCAGACATTCATTGAATACTGATTATTATTTGCTTCTTCTCTGAGGGGGTGACTGAAGCTATAGGGATTGTGGGAGAGGAGAGAGGAGCTCCTGTGTAATTATAATACAGGGCAAAAACTCCCCTCTTCTGCTGAAATGGGGCCACTTTGAGCAGCCTGATATCTATGAGCTCTCCTATTGATCACAGCTTCTACTACCCACCCCAATTCCACCTTTTCAGTTGCACCCAGCCTTCCTCCATCTTCCTTAGTCTTGGTTTCTGCCCCACCTGTCTCAGCCTGTCAGTTCTCCCAGTGTTGTCCCATTCCCTCCATTGCTCTTCTTATCTCTTCCCATCTTCCCTAGACTTTCCCTTATCTCTATCACCCTCAGCTCTCCCTCTGCAGGCTTCACATCATTTCTCCCTCCCTCTGATACTGGTTCCTTCACCCTCTACCAGTCCCGTTCCTATTTTTCCAGTCCTCTGATTTCCCCAAGGCTTTTCCAGTTCCTCCTTCCCAGAGACTTAACTGTACTTCAGTTAAGTCTTTGGGACACAAAACAGTGCCCTGGACCTTGCCTGCTCTAGAGAGATCCAGCCGGCTGCAGACACAGATGCTGTGAGATTAGATCCCCTCTAGTCTTTTCCAGGTACCCAGATAGACTGAGAGTCTCCAGAACCAAGCCAGGCAGGAGACATGCCCCCAACTCACCCTCTGAGGCTTCCTGGCTACAAAAGACCCAGCCAGGCAGCAGTAGTAGCGGCAGCAATGTTGTCAGCATCCTAAAGTTCTTGATCCCCCCCTGGGCTCCCGGCAGGGTCAGGCTGGGGGTTCCGCTGGCTGCAGTCGGGGGAAAGAAGTGAGGCTGTCTGGGAACAGGCAGAGGTTCAGCAGAGGATGGAAAGAGGCCAGGGAATGTCAGGAGGAAGAGGGTGTTAGGCTTTTAAAGTGTTATTCCTACTCTGCCTCATTTCCTACTAGGGGGCCGGCCTCCCTTTGCCCTCCCTCGTCCCCGCCCAGCATTGCGCCCTACTGCCCAGACCTGCCTTTTCCCTTAGCCTAGGGCTGCTTCCCAGGGAGCGGAAAAGGGGGAGAAGGGCTTGCTGAGAAGTTCCGCCCTTGCTGAGTCAAGTGGTGGGTGGGGCATCTGCTTTCAACTTACAGCAGACTCCAGGGTGTAGAGATCAGCAGGTTACGGATGGGGAAATTGAGGCCCGGGGAGGATAGGGATTTGCCCAAAGTTTATACATCATGGTGGTGACAGACCCAGGATTAGAATTTAGTTTTCTAGGGTATTCGCCTACACTTCCTCAGAATTTTAAGTATGTAGCAATTACACAATCAGGGATCTTGCTGTAAGAAATAGTCACAAATTGTGCGTAAAAGAGCTCATTGTTTGAGCTGGGCGAGGTGGGCACACACCTGTAATCCCAGCGGCCGGGGAGGCTGAGACAGGAGGATGGAGAGTTCAAAGCCAGCCTCAGCAACAGCGAGTTGCTAAGCAACTCAGTAAGACCCTGTCTCTAAATAAAATACAAAATAGGGCTGGGGATGTGGCTCAGTGGTTGAGTGACCCTGAGTTCCATCCTTAGTACAAAACAAACAAACAAAGACAAACCAAAAAACCAACCAACAAACAACAACAACAAAACTCATTGTTTGTAATAGGAAAGCATTATGAACAATCTATGTAAATCTCAGGACAGGGTTGGTTACATAAAGCAATATTTTCAAACCGAGGTCATGAACTATTAATGTACAATGAAAACAATTTAGCGGGTCATGATTAACATGCTTTTAAAAAATGAAATAGAACAGAATAAAAATTTCAATGCATCACCCTGAGTAAGCATTATATCATGAAATACTATTGCACAGTATGAGTGTTTTGGTTTTGTGTGTGTATGTTTCTATTATGGGTTTTGGATAGCACTGTGAAATGTAGTCCTTACTCTAAGAAGCAAGTAGAGAAGTTTGAAAGTCACTCCCCAAAATATGATTATTCATACTGTGGAGAGTATGCCCTATACTGAAAAACCTTTAACCAATCCCCACTTTATTTTAATCATATTACTTAGCACTACCTGAAATTATATTACTTATTTACACGTTTATTGTCTGAATGTCCACCAGGATTATATCCATGAGGATAGAGGCTATCTTGTTCCATACTGTTTCTAGAATTGCAAACATCACATAATAAATATCAGTTAAATGAATGAATGAATGAGATAGTTATGATGGGCTTGGATCTCCACGAGTAAGTGCAGAACATTAGGTACAATTTAGAACCATTTATATGCCAACCACACACACAACCACCAAGCAGCCTGTTAACAGGAGTCAATGAATCTGGAAGGATGTATATCTGATACAGCAATGGTTTATCTCCAGGGAGGGGCCTAGGATTAAAAGAATATATAAGTGTGTGTGCGCATATGCAGAGGGGAGTGAGCCATCTTGTGAAAGCCTTTATCACTCTGTTTTGTGAAGGTTTTTATCACTCTATCTGTATTCTTTGAAATGTTTACATTTACATCTAGAATGTTCCTATATATTTATTAATTAATTAAAAATAAAAATTTTGGGCTGGGGATATGGCTCAAGCGGTAGTGTGTTCGCCTGGCATGCGTGCGGCGCGGGGTTTGGTCCTCAGCACCACATAGAAATAAAGATGTTGTGTCTGCCGAAAACTAAAAAAAATTAAAAAATAAAAATTTAGCAGGGCATGGTGGTAAAGGCTTGTAATCCCAGCAACTCAGGAGGCTGAAGCAGGAGGATTGCAAGTTTGAGGCTGGTCTCAACAATTTAGTGAGAACCTAAGCAATTTAGTGAGACCCTATCTAAAAAATAAAAATTAAAAGGACCTGGAATGTAGCTCAGTGGTAGAGTGCTTCTGGATTCAATCCCAGTACTGCAATAAATAAATAAATAAAAATTCAAACAATAACTTATGGTACATCACTATAGATGAATATTCTGCTGCTGTGGAAGAAGTTGGGAGGTCATTATGAGCAATTGTATTGCTGTGGAAGGATCCATGAGACCTTGATAATAAAAAAGGAAGTGTGGAAAAGTATGGATGGTATAATTCCATCTATTATTTACTTCCATTCATGGAATACATTTATATTACTTATATAATATTTCATATTTCCTCACATTAAAAAACTTTATGTGTCTATTTGTTTATTTGAATATACATAGAGAAATGTCTGGAAGCATACTGACAATATAGATTTCTTCTGAGGAAGAGGATTAGGTCAAATCCTTATGGGGGGATTTTAACTTTTTATTTTATTTACTTCTCCCTAGAGAGAGTTGACATCATAGTGAGTTCTGGGGCAAACCCTGGCTGTGAATCAGGTTCCCATGCCCAGAACTGGAACTCAGGAGAAATGGAGTGCCTTAAATCATGACCAATTGCACTGTTTCATCTTTTATTAAAAATTATTATGAAATATTGCATATTTGAAGAATTATTTCATGCTCGAAGAATTATACTACAAACACATCTATCCTCTCCTACCCAGAAATAAAGAATAAGAAATAAATTGGGGCTGGGGCTGTAGCTTACTGGGTTTGATCCTCAGCACCACATAAAAATAAACAAAAGCATTCTGTCCATTTATAACTACAAAAAAAATTAAAAAGAAAGAAACTGAAGCTCCCTCTGGAATCTTCCCCAATCACTTCTCTTCCCCTTCTTCAGCACCTGAATTAGTCACTTCAAATGAAAATTTAATGTTTCCTAGTATTCTATAAGCATAAACTACACGTGCACATGTCCCCACACAATCTATAGTGGTAATTTGCACTTTACTTGAGTGGTATTAAAATGTATATATTCCTATGCAACTTGCTTTTTTTCACTTACCATATTAATAAGATCCATCCACGTGCTGAGCAGTCTATTCATTTTCATTGCTTAAAAATATTCCATTTTAGGGGTTGGGGTTGTGGCTCAGTGGTAGAATGCTCACCTAGCACATGTGAGGCCCTGTGTTTGATCCTCAGCACCCCATAAATATAAATAAATAAAATACACATATTGTGTCCAACTACAACTAAAAAATAAATATTAAAAAATATATTCCATTTTAGGAATATGCTACAATTTATTTATCCATTTTCCTGTTGTTAGACATTTAAGTTTTTTGCTTTTTACAAACAGTGCTGATTTGAACATTTTTGTACAAGATTCCTGTGTGTACGTGGGAGGGTTTTTGCAGGTGCGAGCCTGGGAGTGGACTGCTGAGTCAGGGTGCATGCATCTTCAGTTTTACTACATATTGCCAAATGGTTTTATAAATTGTGCCAATTTGCATTCTCAGTTGTGTATAAGAGTTCCCTCACTTCACATCCTTGCCAACCCTTGGCACAGTCAGATGGTTGGGTGTAAAATGGCACTTCATTTTGGTTTTTGCTTGCATTTCTGTGATGCTAATGAGCTTGTGCATCTTTCAGCTTTGCCTTTTTTCTCCCTGGAAGGCTTGAAGAGTGTTTGGGTATGTGATTGGCTCATTTGAAATTGAGTGCTGTGAGTCTTTAATCTAAGCAGGTAACACTTGGTTCACTCAGGTTAAAGTGGACCCACATCACCCTCCACAGAGGCCTTTCACACCGAGGTGCAGCCTGTCGTGGGCAGAGGTGGCAGCAGGAATAGCTATCTCCTAGGCATCTTCCTCACACACCAGAGCCCTGAAAATTAAACCCTATTTTTTTATGGATAACACATATTATGGACCAGAAACAGCGTTCAGCTCTTTACATAAATAATCTCACTTTAGCTAGGTGCTGTAGAGGATGCCTATAATCCCAGCTGCTTGGGAGGCTGAAGCAGGAGGATTACAAATTCAAGGCTGATCTGGGCAATTTAGAGAACATGTCTCAAAATTAAAAATTAAAAAAGGGCTGGTTTTTGTCATATTTAATATGTTCATGTGTGTATACACATATATATATATGAAAAGAGAGAATATAATCTATTTTTATTTTGAAATTCAATTCCTTCATTGGCAATTCTATGGTTTTAGAATATAGTATATTTTGCTGGATGAGGTGGCATACGCCTGTAATCCCAGCATCTCGGGAGGCTGAGGTAGGAGGATCGCAGTTTCAAAGCCAGTCTCAGAAGAGTGAGGTGCTAAGCAACTCAGTGAGACCTCGTCTCTAAATAAAATACAAAATAGGGCTGGGGATATGCCTCAATGTTTTGATATAAATTGGCAGTGATCTTTTTATTAACCTGAATGGGAAATCAAAAATTAAAAAGAGATTATGGCCAGATCACTGTGTCAATCACCATATAGTATTTTCTTTTGTTCTTTTTGTTTTAATTAAAATGAAAAAAAAATTTTTTTTTAAAGGACTGGAGATGTAGCTGAATGGTACAGCACCCTTGAGTTCCATCCCTAGTACCGTGAAAAATACAAATAACAAAAAACTCACTTTATCCATATTTCAGACCTATAGGGTAGGTTTTATCATTACTATTTTTTATTATTATTAATAAAAAACTGAGGCTCAGAGAGATTAAGTGACTTACCTAAGACCCTATAGTAAAAAAGTATCATTTGAACCTTTGTTTGTATGATGCCCAAGTTCGTGAATTTAAACCACATAAAGTATATCAAACTTTTTATCATTCTCCATCAATACATTTTGAACATATACCTCCAACTTATTTAAGTGTTTAATGTGTTTATATACATTATAAAACATCCAAATTTATACTCATGTACTAGACCTGTAATTACTTCCTCTAGGGCAAGCCACGCTCATTGTGTCCATGTTACAGATAGGAAAATTAAAGCCCAGAAAAGACTTGCCAAGGTCACACAGCTTGAGAACTATGGAGCAGAAATTTGAACTCAATGAGGATGTGGATATGGAGTACAGGGAGAGTGAAGAATATTGGGGGTAAGGAAGCTGATGAGTTGGGGCAGCTTGAGAGGTTTCTCATTCTAAACCCAGGGTTGGGGATAGGGGAGAGAAGAGAAATGCTAAGATTGGAGCCAGGGTCCACACTGGATCTGGTCTATGTGACTGAAGGGCAGAAAAATCACAGAACAAAGTGGGCACCAGGCCAGCAGTTGGGATTTACTAAGGCATAAAAAATAAGGGTCTTAATAAGCAAAGGGAAATGAAGGAAGTGAGAGGTAGTGTTTCCCACTTTGGAGAGCACATGCAAGGGAAAGATAAGGGGAACAGGAAGCTGAACTGGGCCAGTGCTGGTGCAGCCCCAGTGGGTGAAGAGTCTTGCCAGGGCCACAGGAGGCACATTGATCCAGGGATTGGCAGTGTGCCCAGCTGGGTTTCAGAGGACCCTCCCCTCCCTTCCCTCTTGGCTCCTGTAGACAGACAACTGGACCTAACTTGGTTAACAAAGCAGTGTGGTCCCTGCAGAGATCCCTCCCCCTTAGCATGTATAGTACTAATAGTAACATTTACTGAAAGCTCACAGGATGCTAGATCGTATTAAGCAAAGAGAGTGCATGTGTTTGATTCTCACTAATGCCCTATGAAAACTCTGGAGAAACTGCCATGATTTCCACTTTAAAGATGAGGACACAGAGACACAGAAGCAAACTGACCTGCTCAAAGACCCAGTTGGTAAAAAGCAGAGCTGGGACTCAACTCAGGTGACTTAGGACTCCAAAACCTGCTTTCTTCATTATTTGAGCATCCAATGGGGATCAAGAAGGTGTGAGTCATTTGTGCCCAGCACATAGTAAGTACTGAGTAGGTGGAGGATTTAAGATTGGAGCTTGGCTTCCAAGATAGCAAAGAGACCTGGTCCTCTCCCAGGAGGAATAGAGAATAAATGTGAAGAAGTTATTTCCTGAAGGGAAGGCAAAGGCATAAATGTAAGTCTTAAAATAATTTTCCCCTGTAGGTAGCTCTCCAACGCTCCTCAACTTAGGGAACATGGAAAGAAGCCTTATAAAGTCAGAATGATTCCAGTTCTTCCCTTCCCTGGCAAACGATGCCAGCCTGGTATTCTTGACATGACTCCTGCCTGTCTCCAGCCTTATCTTTCTGTGTCTTCCAGTTTCAGCCAAATTTGCTTCTCTTGGTCTCCTGAACACAGAATACAAATATTACCTTTTCACTTAAAAATAAAATCACATCTTTAACCCGAAGCTCCGAATTTTTAAATTTTGTTAAATTTGTCAATCTATTTCTTAACAATTGTGCTTTTTTCCTTATTTAAGAAATCCTGGGCTGGGGATGTGGCCCAAGCGGTAGCGCGCTTGCCTGGCATGCATGCGGGGCCCGGGTTCGATTCTCAGCACCACATTCAAACAAAGATGTTGTGCCCGCCGAAAAACTAAAAAATAAATATTAAAAAAAAAATTCTCTCTCTCTCTGTCTCTCTCTCAGTCTCTCTTAAAAAAAAAAAAAAAAGAAGTGAATTCTATATAGTTGCCAGACAAAAAATCAACACTAAAAAAAATATCAGTTGTGTTTAAGAAATCCTTTCTTACCATGAAAGCATAAAGGTATTCTTCTATTTATCTTCAAAAGCTTTGTAGTTTTGTCTTTCACTTTTAGGTGTACGTTGTGAAGCAGAGGACAAGATTCACTTCTTTTCATGGAAATCCATCATTCTAGCATCTCTTATTCAAGTCCACCTTTCCTTACTGATCTGCAGTAATGTCTGTGACACTGTAAGTGCGTCTAATCTGTTTCAATAGCCTGTTTGTCTCCCTGGACCACTGCGCCCCAGTTCTTCAATTTGTAGAGTTTTAGAATAAATTGTTCTCTCTCTCTCTCTCTCTCTCTCTCTCTCTCTCTCTCTCTCTCTCACTCTCTCTCTCTTTCTGGCAGGCATAGGTGGGAACAGGGAACTGAACCCAGGGATGCTTTACTACTGAGCTACATCCCCAGCCCTTTTTATTTTGAGATATGTTCTTACAAAATCACTTAGAGCCTCAGTAAGTTACAGAGTCTGACCTTGAACTTTCAATCCTCCTGTCTCGGCTTCCCGAGTTGCTGGGATGACAGGAGTGTACCACAGATCCCAGCCAGTCTTCATATCTTACGTCATCAAGTCTTCTCACTTTGTACTCCAAGTGTGTCTTGGCTACTTTTGTAGTTTAAACATCGATTTTAGAGTCATTTTATCAGGTTGATGGGATTTTGGTTGTTTTATGGTTAGCATGTAAATGACTTTAGGGAGGGAACTGACATCTTCACAATATTCAATGATCCAGTGCATGATAGGGTATATCTCTTCTTTTAAACAAAAGAAAAGAACTTTGATATCTCTCAGAGTTTTATAATTTTCTCTCTAAATAACTTGTTCATGCTTTGTAAGATTTTTTGCTTCATATTTATTTTCATTTATTTCTTTTGAGATGGGATTTTGCTATGTTCCCAGGCTGACCTCATACTCCTAGGCTCAAGTGATCCTCCCAATGAGGCAGAAAGATCGATCTCCCACAGGCAGACAGGATAATGGCCTTGGAGAAGGAAAGGAGGGGAAAAGGGACATCACGTCTGTCTCCATCAGGTCTAAAAGACATCCTATAATTTGCTACTTCCTGAAAGCTTCAACCACAGCAACTTGGTCTTAGTTAGAACACCTGTTTCTGTTCCTCATGGCTTCAACCATAGTAGCCCTACTTAGTTGGTCTTACCTTTACCCCTAGCAAGGGCCCATCACAAAGCATATCGCTACCCGAAATGCTATAGATGTGTCAAATCACAAGGTGAGACCCTTCCATTTTATTTTTTATTTGTACCAGGAATTGAACCCAGGGGTGCTTAACCACTGAGCAATATCCTCAGCCCTTTTTATTTTTAATTTTGAGACAGGGTCTCACTAAGTTGCTTAGGGCCGCACTAAATTGTTGGACTGACTTCAAACTTGCAATCTTCCTGCCTTAATAAATTTATAGTCTAAACAAAGTTTTAGTGTTGCTGGGAGTGGTGGCACACACCTGTAATCCCAGTGGCTTGGGAGGTTAAGAGGGGAGGATTATGAATTCAAAGCCAGCCTCAGTAATTTAGCGAGGCCCTAAACAATTCAGCAAGAACCTGTCTCTAAATAAAATATTTTAAAAAGGGCTGGGGATGTGGCTCAGTGGTTGAGTGCCTACATATTCAATCCCTGGTCCCCTCAAAAAGTTTTAGTGTGGATTCATTGGATTTTCTGTTCTCGTAGTCTTAGTACTAGTAGATAACAAGTGTATTTCTTCCTAATTTTTATACTGTTCCTTTTTTCTTGTTTATTCTTCTTGCTATATCCTCTAATATAATGTTGAATATAAATGTAGAGATATTTTATTTGATTGTGATAGAGAATATTAAGAGAGTATTCATGTCATTTTCCTGATTTACAAAGGAAAGCTTTCAACGTTTTACCATTAAATGTGATATTATTGTGTGTGTTTATGGATAAACCCTTCATCAGATTAAGAAAGATTCTATGTTGTTGTATTGTGTGTATGTATGATTATATAACAAAAAATCTCACTGTTATGTATAATAAAATTCACCAAAAAATACAAAAAGAAAGAGTTCTTTTATTCTTAGTTTGATGAGTTTTTGTCATAAATGTTTGAGTTTTTCAAATCTCTTTCATTATCTAATGAGATGATCATAGGATTTTTCCATCTCTAACATGTTAACATAGCAAATGTATTAAGTTTCTAGAAGTAAACTAACCCTGCATTGCTAAGATGAAACAACTTCTTCATGAGGTAATACCTGTCCTACATATATCTTATTCTTTGCTGTTCTTTACTATTCTCCAGCCTTCTTCAAGTCCTTGCCTGTCCTTCAAAGCCTGGCTTGGATATTACCTCCTTCTGAAAGACTTAGGGAATGTGCACCAGCCTCTCTGAGTTCATAACTAATATGGGAAGAGTAACAGCACCAGTTTCATAGAATTGTTGTGAGAATAAAATGAGATAATACAAGTGAATTGCTTAGGAAAGATCTGGACATCTATTGTTTTTGTTAGTTTAGTCCATAGCAATGGCCACCACACTCTGTGCCTCTGCCAGTGATCACAAGTTATTTTTGAGGGCTCTGAGAGCCTCTGCTCACCTCCTTTGTTTTCCTTAAAGCTTTTCATCTGCTGCTTCATTATTTTATTCATGTGAAGAGGCAAGCAGGTAGCAGGTGAGGGAGCTCTCATCCCACACTAAGGAATGCAGAGAACCTTGAGGTGATTCTTGCCTCTTTGTTTGGCCCAATTAACTCCTTGGAGAATATTCAGGGTCATCTACTCCTAGAGAGCCTTCCCTGAACTCAAGCCCACAAGTCTGGACTAGATATTCACTCTGCCGTAAAAATTTATGATATGTTTTTTGCATATTAAAAAACTTTATTTCCAGGCATAGTGGCATATGCCTGTAATCCCAGGGGCTCAGGAGGCTGAGGCAGGTGGAGCGCAAGTTCAAAGCCAGCTTCAGCAATCTATAGAGGCCCTAAGCAACTGAGGGAGACCCTATCTCAAAAATGAAAAGGACTGGGGAATGCAACTCAGTGGTTAAGCACCCTGGGTTCAATCCTATATGTGTGTATGTGTGTGTGTGTGTGTGTTTTTCTTTGAAACCAATGGATATTTCGAAAAAAGGCAGTAGACATCATGGAAAAACCCACAATTTTGTCAGATCACCTTCCAAATATTTTTTCCTTTTTAAAATTTAAAAAACATTGGGGCTGGGGATATAGTTCAAGCCCTGGGTTCAATCCCTAGCACCACTAAACAAAAAAAACAAACAAACAAAAAACATTGTTTAAGCCAGGTGTCGTGGCACATGCCTGTAATCCCAGCAGCTCTCGAGAATGAGATAGGAGTAGAGCAAGTTCAAAACTAGCAGCATCAACAGTGAGGTGCTAAGCAACTCAGCAAAACCCTGTCTCTAAATAAAATTCAAAATAGAGCTGGGAATGTGGCTCAGTGGTTGAGTGCCCCTGAGCTCAGTCCCCGGTACAAAAAAAAAAAAAAAAAAGTTTAAAATTCGCATAGCAAAATGCATTGTCTTAACTGTTTTTAAGTATTCAGCCCAGTAGCCAATTTAGAACAAGAGCATTATAAAAATATGGTCTGGGGCTCAGACCAGGGAGTCATTAATCTAAATGTTTGGACATACTGGGCACAAGGGAAATTCAAGCATTCCTACAAGGCAACAGATGGAGACTTTCCCAGGAATAAACTTGTAATTTCTTGGCAGTCCAAAAATATGTAGTATGCACACTGTGCTCTGGGAGTTGAGGGAAAGCGCTAGACCCAACTGACCTCTAGACACTGGAAAAGGGATTCCCAGATACTTCCTGCTAAAAATCAAGGCTATTGGACCAAAAGTACAATTCCAACCATAAGAAATTGAACTTTTCCCTCCATTTTTCTAACAAAAAGGAAGGGAATGTTGAATTGTGGAATCATATCAACCTAAAACTAGAGGACAACGTAGAATTTGACCAGATGGCCAGTTTTTATTTTATGCCATATTGACCTTTGATTAAATACTTGGCCATTATTTTCATCAATGCAGTAGAGAAGAGAGTATTTGAGTCCAAATCTTGGCTCTACTATTTATTGGGTACCAGAGCCAATGTTTAAGTTAATAAACCTCTCCATTAAACTTTTAAAATCCATGCTTTGATTTTTTTAACACATAAAATGGCAATAATAAAACTTTTTCAGAGATTGTAGTGAGGATTACTGGTTTTTTTGCATGTAAAGTACAAAGAACAGTGCCTGGAGCAATTAATTTCTAAATAAATATTTTTTTACTGATACATTTGATTATTTCCTTCTCTCTGTCGTCCTCCTTCTCCTCATCCTCCCCTCCCTCCCTTCCTTCCTTCCTTCCTTCCTTTCTTCTTTCCTTCCTTCCTGTTCACTTGACTAATTGTCAAATTCCAAGGTATGCTGCCCTATGTTTTATTCTGTTTCATGGCTATTTTGGATTGGGGGGTTGCATTTGATGCACATTGAAATCTGTTTTTCTGTTTTTTTTTTGGTTTTTTTTGCAATAACTCTGGATCTGTTAATATTTTTCATCTGTTGAGAAGTAGGCTCACTTTTTCATTTTCCAGATATGAAAAGCAAAAGAGAAAATGACTTGTCCAAGATCAATGGTTAAATCAATAACAGAACCAAGAACTACTGACCACCAGTCCAAGGCTTACTCTACTCAACACAGAGTCCAAGGACATTGAACTGGTGCACTAATGTGACCCAAACCAGTTACCCATGGGAAGATTTGACTACTTTGCCAAGTATTTTCCAACAGATTTCTTTCCCTTTCTAACCAAATTGCAAGCATTGCAAGGGAAAAGGGGTATGGCTTGACTATTCTGGAAAGTTGGGTTTATGTCCAATACTGAGGTTCAATCTCTTGAGAGTAGAAATTATAGTCCATAATACCTTGGATTACTAGGGTAGATGCTTAATAGATGAAACTAATACATACCCTTCACCCTTAAAAGAGGAGTAGAGGCCAGTAAGATTGGCAGCCATTATGAAGTCAAACAACAATAAGTGCTGGCGAGGATGTGGGGAAAAGGGTACACTTGTACATTGCTGGTGGGACTGCAAATTGGTGCGGCCAATTTGGAAAGCAGTATGGAGATTCCTGGGAAAGCTGGGAATAGAACCACCATTTGACCCAGCTATTGCCCTTCTCGGACTATTCCCTGAAGACCTTAAAAGAGGGATACTGCTACATCGATGTTCATAGCAGCACAATTCACAAAAGCTAGACTGTGGAACCAACTTAGATGCCCTTCAATAGATGAATGGATTAAAAAATGTGGCATTTATACACAATGGAATATAATTCAGCACTAAAAAATGACAAAATCATGGAATTTGCAGGGAAATGGATGGCATTAGAGCAGATTATGTTAAGTGAAGCTAGCCAATCCCTAAAAAACAAATGCCAAATGTCTTCTTTGATATAATGAGAGCAACTAAAAACAGAGCAGGGAGGAAGAGCATGAGAAAAAGATTAACATTAAACAGGGAGGAGAGGTGGGAGGGAAAGGGAGAGAGAAGGGAAATTGCATGGAAATGGAAGGAGACCCTCATTGTTATACAAAATTACATATAAGAGGATGTGAGGGGAAAGGGAAAAAAATCAAGGGAGAGAAATGAATTACAGTAGATGGGGTAGAGAGAGAGAAGATGGGAGGGGAGGGGAGGGGGATAGTAGAGGATAGGAAAGATAGCAGAATACAACAGACACTAGTATGGCACTATGTAAAAAAGTGGATGTGTAACCGATGTGATTCTGCAATCTGTATACGGGGTAAAAATGGGAGTTCATAACCCACTTGAATCAAATGTATGAAATATGATATGTCAAGAGCTTTGTAATGTTTTGAACAACCAATAAAAAAAAAAGAGGAGTAGAGGAAGAAAAAAAGAGAACGAATATTTACCAAGAACTTAACATATACAAGTTACTGTATTGAGAATTTTCACCTCCATTATCTCATTTAACCCCCAAGTATTTTTTGTCTTATCAATTTTTGCATCTCAAATCAGGAAACTGAGACTCAGAGAGGTTAGGAAACTTACCCTGCATTTCTTCACAAGTAAATATTTAAGTTTGATACTTCATTGGTAGATGGGAGCCTTCTAGAATCTAATATCATAAACACAGAGTAAAAGGTGAAGCAGGGAAAGAAGAGTCCTAATGCTTTCCAGAAGTATAAATATTTTTTTTCCTCATTAGAGAACCATGTAATTGGTTACATTAATTATGGAAATATAAGTCATGATTTTATTTGTTCTGCAACAGTGTGAAAATGGATATTTTCATTAAGATAGAAAAAGAAAATAAAGAAAAATTATGAATATTTCAATATTGCTCATAAAGACAAATGTATCATTACCAAATCCAGGCAACCTGGCCCTACCCTCCCTGCAAATTTTTTTTTCCATATAGAATTTTGACTGGTAGACAAAAAGATAAACTATAAGACAATTGGGCCAGAGAAAGCTTCATAACATAAAAAGGCCCAGATCTGAAAAATACTTAGTGATTATACTAAGCTGAAAAATAGCCCTTTTAAAATCTAAGTCCTAGTCTCTGGAACCTGTAAACATTACTGTACTTTGAAGGTGTCATTGAGTTAAGAATCTTGAGATGGGAGATTATCCTATGTTATCCAGGTGGGTCCCAATGCAATTAAAAGTGTCCTCACATAAAAGAAGCCGAGGGAGATGTGACACACATTCAAAAAGGAGGAGATGATATGAAGACAGAGGCAGATACTGAAGTGACACAGCCACAAACTGAGGGAGGCCAGCAGTTAGGAGGATCTGGAGAGGTAAGGAATGGATTTTTCCCCTTGAAACTATGGAGGGCGCATAGCCTTGCCAAATACTTAATTTGTCTAGTGAAACTGATTTCAGACCTCTGGACTCCAGAACTCATACAATAAAATTTATGTTGCTTTAGGTCATCAAGTTGGTGGTAATTTGTTACAGCATCACAGAAAACTCATACAGTGCTCCTGTGTTATTATCCAGGTCTCAGCTTATTATGGTCTCCTTTCGCTTCCATCTGACACCTCCAAGAAGAGTTTCCAAAAACATCCTAATATTCACTGAGTGGCTCCTCTATCAGCACTTTAGATATAACAGCTCGTGGAATCCTCACAATCCTTTTTAAGTGTATATTGATATTATGCCTAATTGACAGCTAAGAAAAAAAAATAAAGCTCAGAGAAGAACTGATAAAATTACACACCTAGTAGGTCTACCTGAATCTAAAGCTCATAATTTCACCTTCTACATTACACTATACTCCCTCTATATCAGGGTTAGGTCAGGATTCAATTCTGATATCAGTTGATGACATTTCAGGACTCAGAGATATTTTTAAAGATGTTAGACCAAGGAAGACCAAGCCTGCCCTCACTCCTCTCAAGAAACTGAGCGGCCGCATCCATCTGACTTTCAGCAAGAAGAGGATGGCCAATTCTAGGACTGGTATGTGGCTAAGTGGTTGGAATGCCTTTGATTTCAATCTCCAGTTACCCCCAACCCAAACAGAAAGCTTAAGTTGAAAGAATCTCAGAGATCCATTTGGTCAAACCCCTCCTTTTATAAATGAAGATGCTGGGTCCAGGGAAGGCAAGGAGTTTGCCCCTACTCACATGCACAGGTTGTATATGAATGATAGAGTTGTAATTGAAGCCCAGTTCTGATTTTAAATCCAGGGTTGGCTCTAATGCACATCACACTAACCAAATTTAAGGGTGTTGCCATGACCTAAGTGTTGACCAAACTCTAGAAAATTGCAAGAAGGGAGATGGGAAAAATGGGTCTCAAAACTTTTTGAAAGCTGTAGTGCCCAGGGTCTTCATTCTTACCTGGAATACTATAGGGCTGCAGTCACTGAACTAGTCCAGAGTATTGGGAGGGGCTAATTCCTGGGATGGGAAGGAGATTGAAGAGACCATAATGATGTGACCATATCCCAAAGTGGAAAAAGAATGTCATGAATTCCTAGAACTGAAAGGATTTCAGGAAGCCTCAAGAGTGCCAGCTTTGGACAAATAATTGCAAGTTATTATTTACATAATCAGGGAACTGGTTGGGGAAACTAAATATCTCTAAAAATGATCAAAGCTGAACATTTTTCATCAATCTTTACATATATCCATTTAACAAATGCTGAATTCTTGCTGGTCCCTGCCCTCATGCTTAAAGATGGTTGGAAAAACAAACAAACAAACAAACACCCAAGATCATGCTTTTAAATGGCTTTATTCAGGTTTAGTACAAAATAAGTGCTCAACAAACGTTAACTGGTAGTATTAAGACATTAACTGATAACAGTTGCAACAGCAGCCACTGTCTTGAAGACACGTTGCTTTCTGCTTCAGAGACTATATATCCCAAGATGCTCTTTGCCTGGGTTCCGCCACCATTGCATTCTGGGGCTTGTAGTTCGGAAATGAGTGGCTGATTTCCCAGAGCGCAGGCGTAGTGGCGCTGATACCCGGAAGCGCCAGAAGCAGCTCCTAGGATGAGCCGGTGGCGGTGGCTGCAGCTGCTGCGGCGGCACTGACAGGACACGAGCTCTATGCCTTTCCGGCTGCTCATCCCGCTTGGCCTCCTGTGCACGCTGCTGCCCCTGCACCATGGTGCGCCAGGCCCCGACGGCACTGCGCCCGACTCCGCTCACTACAGGTGAAGGGGGCCAGGATCTCGCCTTCCATAGTAGGGGAATGGGAGCGCGCACTGGGTCTCTTCCCGTTCCTTCCATCCCAGGACCCCTACCCTGACTTGCTTGGGTCCTCTAGGTGGGCCTTCGGTAGAAATCAGTTAGTGATTTCCACTTCCTGCCCTATTTCTTGTCCCTTTTTTCGCCTTTTTGTTCCAACCCCACTACCTTATTTCTGGTCCCCGCCACCAGGGAGCGAGTCAAGGCCATGTTCTACCACGCCTACGACAGTTACCTGGAAAATGCCTTTCCCTACGACGAGCTGCGACCTCTCACCTGTGACGGACACGACACCTGGGGCAGGTAGTGCCAGCGGAGGGGCACGGGGGCGGCCGTGGTTTGACAATCCCGGTCCCCTGCGGGCGGGTCAGCTGGGTCGGGTGATCACGATCTCTTCACCTGTTCTTGAAAGCTCCCAGCCGGGCTGCACTCCCCACAATGCAGACCAGCACCTCTAGCAGCGCAGAAACGTCCTGATTAGCCCCAGCAGGCCAGGCCTGACCTGTGGACCCAAGCTGAGCGGTAGCAGGCACCAGCTACGAGGACTGGAGTCATAGGATATTGGAGAAGGGTTCTAAGAGTCAAAAAACCCAACCCCTTATTATAGGTGGACAAACAGGTCTAGAAAAGGATGTGAGTCTCTCAAAACTTAACAGCCTCTGTATTTGATGCTCTTTAATAACTGAAACACACTTTCCCATTTTCCTCATATCACCGTTTCTTGTCATTGATAGGTTAGCTCCATATGTCACCTCCTTAACATCAGCTTCCCGAACCACTCCCAGTTCAAGACATTCTTATAAATCACCTATTTTCTTTGTAGCACTGCTCTGATACTGTCGTCTGTCTTTATCATTTCCACTAGAATAAAAATCTATTGAGAGCTGGAATTCTCTGTCTTGTTCCTTGCTGAGTGAGGAATTGTTGCATTAACTGAAGCTGACATTGATCAAACACTGTGCTAAGCATTTTACTGTGTCATCTTATTTAATTCTCTTAATACTCCTAGGAGTTAGATGCTGTTATCCTGTTTTACCAATACTTATAAATGATAACATTCCCTCCTATGCTAAGGACTAGAGAAGTTAATAAACTCAGAAATTGTGCTGATTTTCACTTTTTAGTTGGAACATAGAAAATACAAACGAATGAGTAATTCAAGAAGTACGAAATCATAAACAATAAATATCTCTCATACTTTAGAACTCCAACCACAGTTTCTTTCCTGTATATCCTTCCAGAAATATTCTTGGTTTATGTGTACATGTGTATCTTTTTAGAATTAACTTTTAAAAAAATATTTAGTTATAGATGAACACACAATATCTTTATTTATTTTCATGGGGTGCTGAGGATCCAACCCAGTGCCTCACACATGTGAGGCAAGCACTTTACCACTGAGCTAAAGTCCTGGTCCCTAGAATTAACTTTTGAATGGTGTATTTTCCATGTAATAGGATACCTCCATTTTAAGTGTATAGTAACTACCATCACAGTCAAGATACAGAATGCTGCTGTCATCCCAAAAAGTTACCTTGTGTCCCTTTATAGTTAATCCCTCTACTATCACTGACCCCAACAACAGCTAGTCTGCTTTTTATTAGTACATCATTTTGAAATGCAGATGGAAACATACTATAACATTAGTTGTGTACATTGTCTTTTTTATTTAACAACACTGAATATCTTTTTTTTTTGGCACATAGACCTCCTAGTTTATCTTTTTGATAACTTCATACTTTTGTACCACAGTTTGTTTGTTTATTTATTTATTTTTGGTGGTGGGGATTGAACCCAGAGCCTTGTGCTTGCAAGACAAGCACTCTACCAACTGAACCATTCCCCCCAGCCCCTGTACCACAGTTTAATTCATCATCTTCAACTGGTGGACATTGAGTTCTCTCTGGCCTTTCACTGTGCTAAACAGTACTGTCATGAACATTCTTAAACACCTATGTGCACTGGGGCCGGGGGTGAGGGGAACTCCTAGATGCAGAATTGCTGAAAACCCTGTGGTTTCAGGTGCAATCCTATCCTGCCTCCCCATGGTAGTCAAGAATGTCAGAAAATATTGGAGATGTTTAATTACAATTGAGCTATGTCAGCACATCCTTTCATGCATTAAGAAGATTGAGGCTCCTAGCAATTTTCCCTGTTATAAGTGAGATAGGCAGAGGTACCACCATGACTCAGTTTGGGGGGATCTGATCTGGGACAGCCAGATATCTGTGTTTGAATTTCTTTCCTTCTGGCCTTTTACAGTTTTTCTCTGACATTAATTGATGCTCTGGACACCTTGCTGGTAAGTATCTTGTCTATTTGTGTTCCTCTTCACCATTGCACAACCAATTTCCTTCCTCTTTTGGCTGTTGTAAAAAGTGACTTCCCCTCCTGGACTGTTCATCTCTGATTCTGAGTTATCAGACTCTGACTACACACATAGAATGGAGGGAATGAGTTCCAATTTATTCAGGTTCATTTATTTACCAAACATTTATAGAGGGTCTATGATGTACAGGAGCCTATGATAGGCTTGTATAACTTTGTGAGGAATACAAGACCTTGACATTCTGCTTGTTTTTAGAAGTTTACATTCATCAGCCATGTCCAAAGATAGAAAGGTAATAACAGAAACTAGTTACTGTGCTATGTGTAGGGCTTATGCTGAGTACCTTACATGAATTACCTTGGTTAATCCTTTCAACACCTCATGAGATAAGCATTTTTACTCCTTACAGAGGTAGAGCGCTCACCTAATGTGAGAGCTGTCAGCAAGTGTGAGGCACTGGGTTTGAACCTCAACACCATATAAAATAAAATAAAGATATCGTTAAAAAAAAAAAAAGGTAAAATGACTTGCGCAGGATATTCAACTATTAAAAAGTAGAGCTAGGACTTGATCTCGATTCTTTATGACTCCAAGACTTGACTATCTCTTCCTTTCAAAAGGCTACAAGAAGCCAGGTGTGATGGCACATGCCTATAATCCCAGCAGCTCAGGAGGCTGAGGCTGGAGGATTCCAAGTTCGAGGCCAGCCTCAGCAATGTAGCAAAGCCCTAAACAACGTTTTTTTTTTTTTTTTTAATATTTAGTTTTTAGTTATAGGTGGACACAATGTCTTTATTTTACTTTATGTAGTGTTGAGGATCAAACCCAGTGCCTCACGCATGCTAGGCAAGCACTCTACCTCTGAGTCACAACCCCAGCCCAGCCTTACACAACTTAACGAGACCCTGCCTCAAAAGAGTAAAAAGAACTGGGGATGTAGCTCAATAGTAAAATGCCTTGAGTTCAATCCCTAGTAACAAAAAAATAAAAAATAAAAAGGCCACAAAAAAGGATTTAATAATTTTCCCCCTATATCATTATTTCTGGATCTCTGTCACCTTTCTTATTTTTATATACTGAGTATTTATGTGATTGTGAACTCTACATAGATGTAATTTAACTTATTTTTTCACTCAATGTTAATTTGTGTGTGCTTATCCATTTATGAAATATTTACTGAGGGCCAGTGGTGTACCCAGCACAGTGCTGAACTCTGGAGTTATCCTGGTGATGTTAAACACACATAGCCCCTGTGTCCCTAGTGTTTGTGATGTTAGCAAGGGAAACAAAAAATCAAAGAATACCTTTAAAGAATGTATAATTACAAATTAAGGTGAGTGCTCTATAGGAAAGGTGCACAGTTCTATGAGTGATCATAACAAAATAACATGACCTAGATTGAGGTGGTTGGGAAAACTTCCCTGAGCAAGTGAGATGACACTTAGTTGAGATGTGAAGCAGGAACAGGTATTGGCTGGGGGAGTGGGAGAGGAAGAGTGTTCTAGATGGAGGGAATACTCCGTGCAAAGGCCTTGTGGCAGGAGAGAGCATGGCAAGTACAGTGAATTGAAGGAAGGCTAGTAGGGCTGAGGTGTGGAGAGGAAAAGGAGGAAAATAAAGTGAAGCTGGAGGGACAGATGGAGACCAGAGGGTGCAAAGCTTTCTTCACCGTGTTAAGGATTTTGATCTTTAATTTGAGAGCAAGGGAAAGCTAATGGAATTTCTTAAGTAGAAGGCAGGAAGTGGTAAGATTTCTGTCTTGAGATCACTGACTATAATATGACAAACATTTGTCAAGTAATTGCATCATAAACTGTGTTTGACGCTGTGGGGAGATTCAGGAATGAATGACTCTTGCCCATGCAAATATTTTATTCATGTGTAAATAAATAGATGCCCTAAGTAAGAGTTGTGTGGATAAAGTGCTTGGGATCTTTTAAAGGAAGGAGAAGTTAGAGGAGGAATTAAAGACTTCCTAAAGACATTTAGACAAGTAGGGATAGGTTGGACTTAGAAACGGGATGATATAGAAGCAAGTGATTTCTTGCAGAGGGAACAGCATGTCTGAAGTTAAAGTCAAGAAACAGTTGGTACAGTTTTACTGAAATAGATGAAGGCAGGCTATATGAAGATGAGCTGTGAGAGATGTGATCAGAAAGAAGGCTGGATCCAAATCACAGATGATCTTGAATGCTGGGATAGTCAGGAGTGTTTTGTTTGCAAGTGCAGAAACCCGATTCAGACTGATTTAAACTGAATCAGGAAACTGTAAAGTCCAGATACACCCTGGCCTCAGACCCAGGTGGACCCAGACATGAAAATGATGTCATTAGGAGTCTCTTTTTCCATCTCTTATCTCTGTCTTCTTTGCTGTTATGTTTCCAGGTTCTCTGTAAGCTGGCAGGATAGCTCCACTCACATCCCACTCGGTTAGGAAACTGTGTGGAAAGAACCCTCTCCCATGAATTCTAGGGACTGAGAGTTTATTCAGCTGGTTTAGATCACCTGCCGGTCACTGAACCAATCACCTTGCTAAGGGATATGGTGATGTGGCTGGCCCAAGTCAGGTACCCATCCACTCCACAGCTGGGGACATGGAGTCAGTCTCTCCCATACCACAGGAGTGACTGTGGGAGAGGAGTAATTCTTTTTTTTTTTTTTTTTTTTTAAAGAGAGAGAGACTTTTTAAATATTTATTTTTTAGTTTTTGGTGGACACAACATCTTTATTTTATTTGTATGTGGTGCTTGAGGATCAACCTAGCGCCCCACGCATGCCAGGCGAGCGTGCTACCACTTGAGCCACATCCCCAGCCCCAGGAGTAATTCTTTAAGGGAAAATCAGGAAACTGTTATCAGAATAAAAGGTTCCAAGATTGCATTTGGCTGTTGGGTTAAAGAAAGAAGTAAAAGGAGGTCTGGGGGCAATTTCTAGCATTGGGTCAGCCACCCAACTATAGTGTTAGAGATCCAGGCTCTCTATAGCTTTCCACTCTACCATCATCCATTTATTGGCTTTCATTCTCATACTCTGTGCCTCAGGATGGACTCTAGCTGCCATGTCTCCAGAAATCTCTGCTTTCAAAATAGAGGCAGAGTGAGAGCCATGCCAGCTGTGACTGCCTATTATTATTAAGAAAACAAGCTTTCTCAAAGATGCCCCCAGTGGACTCTGTAAGGGTCAGAACTGACTGGATAGTATAGTCACCTCTAGTGGCAAAGGAGGCTGAGAAAGTGAGCATCTTGAGTTTCAACTTCTCTGGGGGTAGAGAAGTTTGGGGACCAACCTTAATGTTTTCCTCAAGGTTGAATATGACAAGAGAGGGTTCAAAACAGATGCATATTGCAGTTGTCAGGCTAAGGCTTCCTTGCTAAATCTGCATTCTTTATGTTGTATCTATTTAAGTGGATATCTAATGGCTCTTGAATTGGTACCTGGGAATTTACTTCACTGGTCTCTCAATATTAGATTTCTGGGTGATTTCTAGCTCTCATTGTTCTTTTCTCTGTCACCAGACTTAGGACAGAAACTGGAGGTCTTAATTGAATAAGCAAGGGCCACTCCAGCATAAGATCCCAAATTTTGGCTGGGTCTGGTGACACTGCCTTTAATTCCAGCAGGTTGAGAGGCTGAGGCAGAAGGATCACAAGTTTGAGACCAGCCTCAGCAACTTAGCAATGCCCTTAGCAACTTAGCAAGATTCTGTCTCAAAATAAAAATATAAAGGACTGGGGGTATGGCTCAGTGGTTAAGCACCCCTGGGTTTAATCCCTGGTACCAAGGAAGGAATGAAGGAAGGAAGGAAGGAAGGGAGGGAGGGAGGAAGGGAGGGAGGAAGGGAAGGGAGGAAGGGAAGGGAGGAAGGGAAGGGAGGAAGGAAGGAAAAGAAAGGGGGGGGGAGGGAGGGAGGGAGGGAAAGAAAAAGATCCCAAATTCTGAATCTAGCTTCTTCAGTGCCTTCATACCTGAGAGAGCCTCATGATCAGGTTTCTGTTTCCTTCCAGATTTTGGGGAATGTCTCCGAATTTCAAAGAGTGGTTGAAGTGCTCCAGGACAATGTGGACTTTGATATAGATGTGAATGCCTCCGTGTTTGAAACCAACATTCGAGGTGAGGGCTACCTTTCAGGGTACCTTTGGAAGAGAAGAGAGTATGGAGTTGCCTCTATGAAAACCAAGAGGTGGTAAGTAGGATCTTTAGGATCCACCTGGCCAGGACACTTGGCCAAAAACCAGTGAGGTGATAAAGCTCTTCTGCCTCCTGGAGTGTGGTGGTTTGTATGTAGAGAATGTTTTGGAATCCCTGTTTAGTTTCATACATGAAAATGAGCAGCAAATGGAGAAAAGACTAGAAGGAAATAGGCCAGAATCACGTTTGTAACTTTGATTTGGTACTATCCAGGCACAGTGGCGCATGCCATAATCCCAGCAACTCAGGAGGCTGAGATGGGAAGATCAGAAGTTCAAGGCCAGTCTCAGCAATTTAGTAAGGCCCTTAGCAACTTAGTGAGACCCTACCTTAAAATAAATAAAAAGGGTTGGGGATGTATCTCAGTGGCGAATCACCTCTGGGTTCAATCCCTAATACCAAAATAAATAAATAAATAAAGAAAGAAAGAAAGCAATCCCCACCTTTCTTAGAGCTTATTTTCTGTCAAATAGAACTTCCTGTTTTTTTAGTTGATGATGGGCCTTTATTTTTTATTTGTTTATATGTGGTGCTGAGAATTGAACCCAGTGCCTCACACATGCTAAGCAGGCGCTCTACCACTGAGATACAATCCCAGCCCAATGGAAATGTTTTCTATCTGTGTTTTCTGATAGTGAAGCCACTAACCACTGGGCTTTGTGTATTTGAAATGTATCTATTGCAACTGAGAAATTGAGTTTTCAATTTCATTTCATTTTTTGAACTTTTAAATTTTTTTATGGTACCAAGGATTGAACTCAGGGGCACTCGACCACTGAGCCACATCCCTAGCCCTATTTTGTATTTTATTTAGAGACAGGGCCTCACTGAGTTACTTAGGGCCTCGCTTTTGCTGAGGCTGGCTTGGAACTTGCAATCCTCCTGCCTCAGCCTCCTGAGTCACTGAGAGTACAGGTGTGCACCACTGCCCCTGACTCAATTTCATTTACTTTTAATGAACTTAAATATCTTTAGTCATATGTGGTTAGTGACAATTGTATGGGATAGTGCATGTCAAGGACATTTATTTCCAAATTTGACTGCCCATAAAAACCATTTGGGACCTTTTAAAAAGTTCACATGTCTAGAACCCGCCTAAACTTAATGAATTGGGATCTCTGGGTTGGGTGCTAGAATCAGTATTTTAAGTAGACATCCAGTGATTCTTGCCAGGCTATTGCAGCCCTTATCTACTGTGACCTTCCAAACTACTAATTTAACAGCTATCACCTCTGGATGACAGAATTATGATTTTTTCCCTCTTTATTTGGTATATTTTCTGCAATGAAGCAGTGCATATGATACATAAAAGTTTTAAAAAGAGAAGAAAGTATGGGACTGCCTGGTATAAAATCCTGGTGTAAGAATCAGAGCTGAGTTTGATACTCTGCTTATTGCTTCATCTTACAACTTCTTAGCCCAATTTGTCATCTGTAAATGAAGATCATCCTTATGCCTTTGTTTCTGATGTGAATATAATTATACCAACATTTTTTTGGTTGACATTTGCCTGGTGTACCTTTTTATGTCCTTTTTCTATCAATCTTTCTGTAGTTTTAGGATTAGATACATTTTTTTTTTGTAAACAGCATAATATATTTTGTTTGTTTATCCATTCTAACAGTCTTTTAACCCAAGAATTTTATCCATTTACATTTATTGTATTTTTTGATGCATTGGTACTCATTTTTCTAGAATGTGCTATATGCCCCATCTTCTCTGTTCCTTTTTTCTCTCCTTTTTCATGCCTCTATAGATTGACTTCCCCCTCATTCCATTTTTTCTTATACTAATTTAGAAATTATGCATAACATCTAACTTTTAAAATAGTTTTCCTAGCAAATATGAAAATCATAACTTGGTAAAATCTAAAGTTAATGAAACTCTTTATTAGCCCCCAGAATAATATAAAACCTGATTCTGAGGACACCCTGACCTTTGTTCTATATAGTTACATATTTTAGTTCTTTGTTTTAAACCCTCTGAACATTGTTATTGTTGTTCTCTACAGTTGATTTCTCATATGTTCATCACTGTTTTCACCATCTTTCCTTCTCATATCTTAGGACTTAACATCTGTGATCCCTTATCTTCTAACATACTTTCTTTAGAATTCCCATTAGTGCAGCCATGTCCTTGGCAAACTTTATCAGCTACTGTATACATTAAAATGTCTTTATTTCCCTGCCTTTGTTTGGACTTTAAGGGATATTTTTGCTGGTTATTTTCTCTTAGCACTTTGAAGCCATTTTTCTTGATTTCATCATCATCAAGAAATAACCAATCAGTACTACTCATTATTTTGTTTTAGATAATCTGTTTTTCTTTTTTCACTTTCACTTCCCCCTTCTTAATTTTTTTTTTAATTTTGAAAACCTTTAAATATAGATAAAAAGTAGAGAACAATGAAATGACAAACCTATCACCCATATTTTATCTATATGATGTGGACTCTGGTTGCTTTTAAGAGCTTTTATTTCTTAGGTGTTTTGCAGTATTAGCATGATGTAAATAAATGTGAATTTCTTTTTATCATCTTTGTTGGGATTTTTGAGTCTGAGAATTGCTGTTATTTCTTTAAGAAAATTTTTAACTATTTTTTTTAACTATTTTCTCTTCAAATAATGCCCCTCCCCTTTTCTCTCCATCTTTTTTAGAAACTCCTACTAGATATACTTTACTATATTTTCCAAGTCCCTTTTTATGTTTTAGGGAACATTTGTCCTTTTTTTTTTTTTTTTTTTTGGTCAAACTTGTGATCCTCTTGCCTCAGTCTCCCTAGTCATTGGGATTAAGGGCATAAATTACCACATCTGGCAACATTGTGTATCTTCATATTGCATTTTGGATAATTTTTTTGGTCTGTCTTCAAGTCCACTAATTTTCTCTTTAGCTATATAGTATCTTCTCTTTAGCTATATAGTATCTGCCATTAAACCTAACCTGTGATTTTTAATTCAATTATTATATTTTTAGGTCCTTTTAAATTTTTTTTAATTTTAATTTGTTATATATGACAGCAGAATGCATTATATTCATATTATACATATAGAGCACAATGTTTTATATCTCTGATTGCATACAAAGTATATTCACACCATTTGTATCTTCATACATGTACTTAGGGTAATGATGTCCATCTCATTCCACCATCTTTTTTACACCTCTTTCCCCTACCTTGGTCCTTTTAAAAATATATCTGGTCATTTTTAGTATTTGTGTATTTATGTCTTCCAACCTCCTTTATTTCTTTAAGTATATTGCATTCAATTATTTTGTGTTTTATGTCTGATAATTCCAATGTATGAAGTGTTGGTGGGTCTTGTTCTGCTGTCATTTCTGCTGGCTGTTATTTATAATGCTTTATATATTTTGTGATTTTTAAGTTTGATTTATTACATTTCATTCTATGTTCATTTCCTAGACTTTATCTGTAGGATTCTTAGAGGCCTGGGCCGAATGTGGGTTCTTCCAGATATAGTTTTTGTTGATTTCTGCCATTTGGCTGGAGTCACTACCTACCAAAACTCACATTATGCTAAAGGTTTGAGGTTTTCTAGACTATCCAGATAGTGTGACTTCAAATTGTAAAACTATGAGTACCAGATTTCACTGGGATTTTTATGTTTGTTTGTTATTTTTCTTTAAAAATTTCCCCTTTCTTTTATTTGGCACCAAGATTTGAGGCATCTAATTTTCCTGTGTAACTAGGAAAGGTATGCAGGGTCTATTTTTAATTCATCCTTACACACATCTTTCAGATCACAACTATATGTGGGGACCTTTTATCTGACTCCCTCTTTTGGCCTTTGTCTTCCATTCTCCTTCTGTCAGGAAAGGAAGACTGAAGCTCAATGTCAGAGCTTAGTCAGAGGGTCATTCATTATAACTATTTAGCCATATTTCTAGACACAAAAGACCTTTTGGTCTTTTCGTGAGTCCTAAATATTGCATAATAAATCAAAATAGATAAATTAATGAATTAATAGATAAGTGAAGGTAATAAATACTTTTTTCTCATTGTGCTAGGTGTAACAGGCAGTTGGGAAACTGAATGACAAAGTAGAATGAGCTTAGACTTTGGAATCAGGCAGACAAGGCCTTATATCCTACTAGATGGGTGGCCCAGGCAAAGTCACTTTGTCTATCTGAATCTTAATATCTTCATCTGAAGAAGGGATGACAGTACACTGTTCTTGGTACATAGTAGGGACTTCAAAAGATGACCCTTGTTTCCGTGACCCACCAAGAGAAGAAACTGTAAACTTCACATGTGGGACTAGAGGATAGACTCATTGACTAGGTGGCCCTAATTCCTTCTAGACTATCCAGTTAGTGTGACTTCAGATTGTAAAACTATGAGTACCAGATTTCACTGGAGTTTTTATATTTTGTTTTGTTGTTTTTTTTCTTAAAAAATTTCCCCTTTCTTTTACTTGGCACTAAGATTCGAGGCATCTAATTTTCCTATGTAACTAGGAAAATTATGTAGGGTCTATTTTTAATTCATCCTTACACACATCTTTCAGATCACAACTTTATGTGGGGACCTTTTATCTGACTCACTCCAACAGAGTGGTGAGGTTTAATTCGCACAAGAGAAAGAGTGGTCCTCTGTCCTGTAACACTTGCATTTTGTGCCGTCTATAGTGGTAGGAGGACTCCTGTCTGCTCATCTATTGTCCAAGAAGGCTGGGGTGGAAGTGGAGGCCGGATGGCCCTGTTCTGGACCTCTCTTGAGAATGGCCGAGGAGGCAGCCCGGAAACTCCTCCCAGGTAAGACCACACAGCGATGGGGGAGACATGAAGTCCAATACGCCCCACTTCCCTTGTTGGAGATGAGAGTGGTAATGCTGATTCGTGTCCTAGTGTTTTTTTTACTCAAATACTCTATATCCCTACTCCTGAGCATCTACCGTATAGAAATCAGGAGCTTTCTGAGTGTTTTAAGGGCTTGCTGGGGTTCTGGCTCAGGATGGATCTGACCTCATTACAGTCTGTAGGCGTGGGCTGAAGGCCAGCCTGGCTGGTAAATGGTTTTTAACCATTATTTTGAGCCAGCTCTTTCACCCCCTTCCAGGCCCATATGCTGCTGGAATAACAGAGTTCTGGGTAAGATTCATGGTCTGAGCATTAGAAGCCATGGGTTCTAGATCGGCTCTGCCAGCTAACAGTTTGACTTCCTCTCCATGGTTCAGTTTCCCCTCTGTCTGGAAGTCATCATTCTTGCCTCCCTACCACACTGGATTTCGGGGAGGCCAAAATGAGATCAGATGGCAGAAAGTGCTTGGAGAACCTTAAACACTAAAATGAGAGGGATTTGTTTTGTGGCTATGCTGTGTCCAGGGCTGCAGGCCAAGCCTCAGTGTTTGGGTCCAATGGGGCAGCCACACTGGGCTCGGCAGTGTCAGCTGGACACTGTGTTCCTTTCTGGGCGTAGTCGAGGTCTAAGGGCTGTTCACACCCAAACACATCACAGTGTCCTTTCCGCCAGCTCCTAGGCCGTCTCATTTGTCCCTTGCATGCAACAGTTGCTTGCCTCTCATGCTTGAGAGGGTGAGCTGGATTCGCATCTCACTCGTGGCCCATGGCTCACCGCCGGAGTGTCTCCTCACAAACATCATGTCCTGTGTGATTCATCCCTAGAGGAAGCTGCCTTGTTGCCTTTTTTTTTTCCTTGTCATTTAAAAATTTTTGCATTGAGAAATATACATATTAAAAAATATTAATTATAAATATTCTTTATAATTATAAAGAAAGCACTGCTATATCTACACTTCAACTCAAGAAGAAGGGTTTTTTTACTTTCTTTTTAATACTTCCTTCCTTTTCTAAAATATTTCTTTGGGTCCTTTTTGCTTGTGACTGTCATTCTCCCCGCTTGCTGCTTGTGCCTGCCAGAAAACAAGTTTCTTGTCTATAACAAAGTTGCTGGACCCTGTCAGCTTTGTTCACAGTTTGGTGACCCAAGGCTGCTGCTCTGAAGTTGTTTGACCTTCTGGCCTGGAGAGGAAATCTCTGCCTTGGGCTGGTTTTCAAGTTCTTGCCTTGAATCAGAAGGCACAGGGTGGGGTGGGCAGAGCATTGGGCTGGAGCTGTTGGGGATGTCTGGGCAGGCATTCCCAGCCCAGCTCTGTTTGATTTTCCGTGTGATCTTTGGCTGAATCACTTCTTTACAGGTGTGATTTTCCCAACCTGTAAATTTGAGGGTCAGACTCTATCAGTGGGTTTTATGTTTCTGTTTTTGAGGATTGAGGATTGAACACAGGGATGCTTTGCCACTGAGCTATATGTCTATCCCTTTTTATTTTTAAATTTGGTATAGGGTCTCACTGAATTGCCAAGGCTGGCCTTAAACTTGTGATCATCCTGCCTCAGCCTCCTGAGTCACAGGGATTATGGGTGTGTGCCACCACAGCTAGTTCTTTCTTTTTTTAAAAAATAATTTTGCCCCTAAATTTTTTATTTAAGCAGGAATCTCAAACTGGTCCCTTTGGGACTTCTTAGCATCTACTGACCCTACTGACCCTGTTTCATTTGGTCAGAGTGGTGTTTTAAAAAGTTTATGAATGGCTTCTATTGGGGCATGCCCTTGTCCATGTGACACAAGCCCCACTATTCTCTATAGCTTAAACCTTGCCTGCTTTACACTGAGTTACCTGCCTGGCCTTGGAAATACACAGTGGTAAAAATAAATAAATAAAGTAAAAGTAGATCTGCTGTAGCTGAAGTTAGATATGTGGAATGTAGCAGCCTGAGCACAGTTTACTCCATGCCCACATCACAGGCAGGAGCCCCCGGGGTTGTGCAGAACAGTGTTTGACAGCATCTGGGGGAAGTGGCTGCTAAGGGCCCCTCAGTTGTGACATTTGTCCTTCTCCCATTCATACTCTAGCAGATCACCTGGGAGAAAAAGAAGGAAGTGCAGGCTGAGGTCTCAAGCTTCAGACCTGTATCAAA
Organism: Callospermophilus lateralis; assembly: GCF_048772815.1. Classification (NCBI taxonomy): domain Eukaryota; kingdom Metazoa; phylum Chordata; class Mammalia; order Rodentia; family Sciuridae; genus Callospermophilus; species Callospermophilus lateralis. Next base: position 176,553,611 of record NC_135307.1, on the reverse strand, counting down.
ACCATCCCTACCTCCTTGCTCTTGTCTGAGTCACAAATCTGATTATTTAGCCTTTCAGACCCCAACTGGCATGCCCTATGGAACGGTGAACCTGCTGCATGGTGTGAACCCTGGAGAGACCCCTGTCACCTGTACAGCAGGGATCGGGACCTTCATTGTGGAATTTGCCACCCTGAGCAGCCTCACTGGTGACCCTGTGTTTGAAGACGTGGCCAGAGTAGCCCTGATGCGCCTCTGGGAGAGCCGGTCAGATATCGGGCTGGTAGGTCTGCTGCTGCCCTTCCTTTGTGAGTCAAGTCTGCCAATTTAAGACCCCCTACCCCTCCGTTTACAAGGTCTCTGAGCAACAAGTTATAGTCAAGTCAGAGGAAAATTAGGGTGACCCTGGGAATGGCCCAGGACTTGGGCTTAGGACATCAAAAGTAGACCAAAACTGCCATTCATATTGTGGCTCAGAAGGGAAGACAGCCTGAAAGCATATCTTCTGCCTGGGAGCAGGGGCTGTGTTAAGCTTAAGCCTTTGAACTTCTCTGATTTCTAGGGAGCCATATGCTTCATGCCCCTGGCTTAATCAGTGGCCATAGATCATTAGCTCATCTAGCTCTTATTTTTAGTGTCTATCTATATTTGTAAAATTGTGTTTCTTAGAATACCAGTGTTAAGAAATATTGAATGGTTGCTCTGTTAAAAAAAATTTTAAAAGGTTCCTGGTCAATTAAGTTGACCAGTTATATGAAAAACACATTTCTTCCTTTATGTGATTCTTAAATATGATTTTTTATGTGATTCTTCCTTTATGTGATTCTTAAATATGGTACCCTCTTTTGGGAAAGTAATAATGAACATGAGCAAAATGAAGGTTATGGAATCCAGGGGTAAAGTAACTGATTTGACTTCATATTTCCCATACTTATTTGACCCCAGGACTTTCCTTTCCCCTCCAATTCCACTTAACACAGGGAAAATTAACATACTTTGGATCAGATGACTACTAAGGTGGTTTTCAGCTCCTTAACAGGATATTCTAGTGAACCTAACAATAATTGAGCCAAAGCTATCCAAGAAATAACACTGGATTTAGACAGAACTAGATTTAAGCCCTGGCCTTGCTAAATAGAAACTTTGTGACCCTGGGCAAGTCGTTTAACCTTTCTGGACCTCAGTTACTTCAGCAGTAAGTTAATGTATTAATGTCTGCTTTGCTGAGTCATTGTGATTTCTAAAGACTGTATTTGAAAGTGATTAAAGTATAAGTTATGAAAAGTTTGATGCTAAGTCAGCTTGAAAAATGGTGTTTATTTGACTAAACTTCACAAATCCCTTAGGAAGGTACCATTCTGGAGACCTAGAGTAACTGCCTTAGTCTAACACAGGCAGCATTTCTCCAGCCCTGGGACCATAGTGAACTCTGTTCATGCCCTGCCTTGACCCTTTTTATTTCTGTGCACATTGACCTGTCTTCCAGCAGCCATCACCCATCACCCATGTCCCTTTGCTGGCGGGCCTTTACTGGTGCTTGGAGCCTGCTTTGCTTGCCTTGGCTGAAAGTACCGGAACTTAATGCTACCCTGGAGCAGTTCTCAACCAGTGACTGATACTGATGGAAGTTTGTGGATAAACATTCCATTCCACCCCCTCCTGCCTTTGGGTGAGATCACTCCAAGGCACATATATGCTCTACACTGAATCCCAGAGCTCCCCAGAAGGACTGAGCTGCAGTTCCCATGAGGAAACTTGCTCCATTGCTCAGTCCTTATGGGCTGCATCCCCTTTCCTGACTCCCTTGCTCTTTCTTACCTTCTCTGCTGGTATTTTCAGGGACTTACATCATATCAACTGTTTTCATTCTCCCTTTCTGAGGGTCTGCCCCAGGAGGACCCAAACTAACGCGGAATACATAGTAATTTCTTTTTAATTGAGTATCTGATAAAGTTATTACTTCCAGGAGCATCTGAGTTATATGAAAAACACATTTCTTCCTTTAAATCTTTTAATATTTATTTTAAAAAGATTTTACAGTTACATGGCTCAAAATTCAAAGGATCCAGCCAAGCACCATGGTGCAGGCCTGTAATCCCAAGCAGCTCTAGAGGCTGAGGCAGGAGGATTGTGAGTTCAAAGCCAGCCTCAGAAATTTACTGAGGCGCTAAACAACTCAAGTGCGACCCTGTCTCTAATAAAATATAAAATGGGGCTAGGGATGTGGCTCAGTGGTTGAGTGCTCCTGAGTTCAATCCCCGGTACCCAGAAAAAAAAATTCAAAGGATCCAATAAAAGTACCCAGTGACATTGATAAAGTTCCCTCTGACCCCTGTCCTCCACCTATCCAGTTCCTTTTCTTCCTGAGTTAATTTATGGAAATATATGAAGAATGTGTCATGTCTTTAGACACTGGAATCAGAGGCCAAGTGCTCTGAAATCTGACACAGATTGTGAGAACAGCAAGTTCTCATCTCTCACTCACTCTGGGCAGGGTATAAACACTCCAAATTATTTTTCCTTTTCATTTTTTGCCCAGTGTATATAATTACATCCTCATAAATGTGCATGAGATGTCTCTCCACTGTACAGATGTGCAGGACGTCTGGCCATGTTTCAGCTTTGTCGCCTTCCCCTATAACCTCTGTGTCTCCAAGAAGTGCCGAGGTGCCCACCTTGTGTCTCACTGGGCACTCAGGAGTAGATATAGCCTTCTTTGGTGTTAGGTCCTCCCTTGGAACCATGTGTTTCTCTCCCAGGTTGGCAACCACATTGATGTGCTCACTGGCAAATGGGTGGCCCAGGACGCAGGCATCGGGGCTGGTGTGGATTCCTACTTTGAGTACCTGGTGAAAGGAGCCATCCTGCTTCAGGATAAGAAGCTCATGGCCATGTTCCTAGGTAAAAGGGGCAGGGTAAGAGGGCTTTTTCCTGTCTTTTCCTATTGATGTGTGGTTTATTTGTAAACTTTCAATTAATTATTCCCAAGTGCCTAAAAATCAATTCAGAATGCCTGAGTGTGCATTTGAAGGCACTGTGGACTTAGACCTTCCTCTTGCTGCCCGGTGCACCTGCTCGTGCCTGCCTGCTTGCTTTCTCTCTCTCTCTTTCTCTCTCTCTCTCTGTCTGTCTCTGTCTCTGTCTCTCTTTCTTTCTTTTTTGTCCCAGGGATTGAAACCAGGGATGCTTAACTACTGAGCCATATCCCCAGCCCTTTTTTATATTTCATTAGGGCTTCACTAAGTTGCTGAGGCTGGCTTTGAACTCATGATCCTCCTGCCTCAGCCTCCTGAGGTGCTGGGGTTACACCATGCCTGATTCCTTATGCCTACTTACAAGAACCATGCTGTTCTCTATACATGTCCCAGATGTCTTATCGCCTGGCCATTATACATACTGTTTCCTTGGCCTGGATACTTTTCCTATCCTCATATCTCCAAATTCTATTCACCCTTCAAAGCCCAGCTTAAATATCACCTTGCCCATGAAACAGTTTGATCCTTTCTCAGAATACAAAGCCTTAAGCATCTTTCCTGTTTTCATCAACAATTACAAGTCTGTTCAGTACAGAGCCCATGCCTTTTTCATCTTTGTTTCCCCCAGACCTTTGCATAAGACAAGTTAAGAGATGATTCCCTGCTGAAAAGTGCATTTACCTTCCAGGTCCTTAGCCACTAATAATAATGATCTTGGGGAATTCTTGGGCACCTAGTAATAACTACTATAGCCACTGTTTATTTGTTCAGCAAGTATATTGGGTACCATTAATGTGCCAAGTACAGTGTCATGCTCTGAACGAGTCTATTTCACTTAATCCTTAACATCAGTCTTTTAGGTTATCTCATATATTTGCATATGTATTTAGCACTTTGTTCATTCAGATAATATTTGTTGTGCATATTTATTATGCACCCTCTTAGTGTTGGGGATTCTACAATGAATAAAACAAAGTCCTAGGGCTTATGGATGTACAATCTAGGGAAGGAGTAAAAGTTCAATTTCCCACTGGATGTCAGCTCCATGTAAGCTGGACTTCGTCTTGTTTACCATCGCACACCTAGTAGGTACTTAGTGAATATTTGAGTGAATAAATGACTGGAAAATCCTACAATATATGTAACATTTCTTTCCCAGTTTTAACAGATAGTAAAACTGAGGCTAAGCATCGAAAGTTTGCCCAAGGTCACAACTAGCACGTGGTAAAGCCAGACCTGGAATTTGAGCCTGGATATTTGACTCTAGGATTTATGCTTCTTTCTAGTCTGTTTGCCTTACTGTATCTTTGTCCCCATTGAGGCTAAGCCATCATATGATCTCTCCAAGTGTAAGTCCACACTTCCATTGTCCAGACTGCCTTTTGTCTTCCTAATCACCCATTTTCTGTGGTGCAGAGTATAACAAAGCCATTCGGAATTACACCCGCTTCGATGACTGGTACCTGTGGGTGCAGATGTACAAGGGAACTGTGTCCATGCCGGTCTTCCAGTCCTTGGAGGCCTACTGGCCTGGTCTTCAGGTAGGAATGGTCAAAGATGGTGGTCATTTTTCTGTAGAATGACAAAGCAAGCTCATTTGATACATATTAAATGTGCTCCTTAGGTTGCTTGACTACATTTTTTATGGGGAGTGTGTGGGGATGAAATAGAAACCTAGAGTGAATTACAGAGGTACACAATTCTGCCAAGCTGAATTTTCCAAGGGGAGCATGAAGGTGTCAGGAACTGAACTTCAAGGTTGCATGTCTTACCGGCTACAGTCATGTAGGCAGTGTCTTTCCAAGCCAGTAACAGCCATTTCTTCAGTGGGTAGTTCTGTCAGGTATCTTACCTTGACAATGGGCCTGATCATGGTTGTTCTTGACAGTCTGATAGAGTTGCTGATGGAAGGGCATTGAATCTACCCACTAGGTATGCCAAGATATTACCTGTACCAAAATGGTTTATAGTCTAGGTGGATTTGATTTTTTTTTATTTTAAGAAAGGTAATAATGCAATAAATGGTAGTAATTTGAAAAGCACACAAGGGAATATGGTGAAAAGTAAATGTTGAGCCCTTACCTCACTACCCCTGTTCTGTTTTCTATGAATCCTTCCAGAAATCCATAGACATCAATATGTGTACATTTATATCCCCCTTTTTCTTTAAATAGATAGGAACATGTTATGTTCTTTGGTACTTATATCTTATAGATCATTTTTTATTGATACGTATGAATCAGTTTTACTTTATTTTTTAAACAGCAGTAAATATTTCATTGAATAGATAATCTGTGATTTATTCGTCATATATTTTGAATGGGTGCATTTTACTTGTACATAATGTTGGCATTTACTGTTAAATATTCCTACTGCTAAACTGTGATTCTTTTTTAAAAAAATATTTATTTTTTAGGTGTAGATGGACGCAACACAATGCCTTTGCTTGACTATGGGGAGTGTGTGGGGATGAAATAGTAGCTGGCAATAAATGTTTCACAAAATGAAAAAAAGTAGTTTAAAGATGTTAAATTTGTTATATTTAGCAATTTTAAAAAATGAGATAGGATTGCTATGTTGTCCAAGCTGGCCATGAACTCCTAGGCTGAAATGTTCGCCTCATCTCAGCCTCCCCAATACCTGGGACTATAGGAATACACCACTGTGCCTGGCTTTACTTAGCAAATATTTGAATGCTTACTGTGTTTCAGCCATGTCCTTGTGAAGTTTGTGAGGGGTAGACACAAAGAAAAATTTAAACACATACAGTAATACATTGCAATGTAGGAAACAAAAAAGAAGCTGAGGTAGAGGATACCATCCCTGATGGGGATGTGCTTTAGATAGGTGCCTCTGAAGCAAAGATAGTTAAGCTCATACTTGAAGAGCAAAGAAATCAGGTTGGGGCATGATGTTCCAGGACAAGGAAAGGTCATGTGTAAAGGTCACAAGGTAGAAAAGAGTTGGGTGTTTATCAGAAACAAAAATGCAATATGGCCACAGTCCAGGGAAGAAAAGTTCAGTCACTGGAAGGTCAGCAGTGACCAGATTGTGCAGGACCTTGAGGGCCCTAGGGAGGTATCTTGGCTTTATGTTAAGGGGAAGCCCTGATGGTTATTCTTGACTATTTTGGTGAGCCTGGATTAAGGAGGGGCAGTGGTGGGATCAGGAAGGAGGCCTTTGAGGTCATCACCTGTGACCAGGTGATAGCTCTGGAGATAAGGGCAAGTCTCAATGTTTTGGAGATGGAATTAGCAAAAACTACTGAGGAATGGATGTGAGGGAGGAAGGAGGAGCCCAGGATGACCACCAAGTTTTTGAACAGGGTAATGGGTAGACAGTGGTGCTATTTAGTAAGAAGAGACAGAAGCAAGAGTAGGGAGACAAATGGGGAAAAGTGAGGGAACCAAGATTTACTTGGGAAATGGCAAGTTTGTTCTATCTATGAGACAGCCAAGGGAGATGTCGACATCAGCTATTTTTCTGTGAACTCATAGTAATATTAGCTACTTAGCAATAGCTAGGGAAATTACAAATTCCCATATCTTCTCACCCAGCAGTCCTAGTTTTGAAAATTAATTTTACAGATGCACTTTGCATATATTTTAAATGACATATGTACAGAGGTATTTATTGCAGCAATTGATTGTTACAGCACATGGCAAAAGATTGGACCAAGCCAAATGGCTATTAATAAGGAAATGATTACACTTTGGTCTAAGAAATAGAATATGAGGAGCTGGGGTTGTGATTCAGTGGTAGAGTGCTTGCCTAGCATGTGTGAGGTACTGAGTTAGATTCTCAACATTGCATATAAATAAATGAATAAAATAAAGGTGTGTCAACATCTGAAAAAAGAAAAAGAACTAGAATATGATGCAACTGTATAGATATGAGGAGGGCACTCTCTATGTACTTGCCTGAAAAAAATCAGGGTACATTGTTATATAAATAAAGGAAGGTGTAAAATAGTTTGCCTAATTTAGGCTATTTTTAGTGATGGGAAAATAACATGCTCATTTTTTGCATATGTTTGCATAAAGAAACTCTGGAAAGGTTTATAAGAAACTATCAGGGCTGGGGATGTGGCTCAAGCAGTAGCGTACTTGCCTGGCATGCGTGTGGCCTGGGTTCGATTCTCAGCACCACATACAAACAAAGATGTTGTGTCCGCCGAAAACTAAAAAAAAAAAAAAATATATATATATATATATATATATATAAAATTATCTCTCTCTCTCTCTCTTAAAAAAAAAAGAAAAGAAAAGAAACTAATCAGAATGGTCATCTGTTGGGCTGTGGGGTGAGGGTGAAAGCACAGTTAAACTTTTCCTTCAGAATTTTGAACCAGCTGTCAAAATAAAAACTGCTGGTAGCTAACATTGACCGTGAAGGTTCAGGGACTTAATACATAATCTCAGTTCTTCCCAACAATGCATGAGGTAAATATTGAATTTTACATTTTACAGATGAGGCTCAGAAAAGTTAACTGTCTAGCTCAGGACTACAACGATAGTCAACAGCAGACTCAGGGTTTGATTGGTGGCTTTTTTAGCCCCAAAAACTTTACTGTCTTTTCCCTGAGCTTGGTTATATGTGGAGTTTTGTCTGTGGGTTCTTAGGCTGGCATTTGCCTACCTGACCACTAGGTCTCTCCCACAGAGCCTCATTGGGGACATTGACAATGCTATGAGGACCTTCCTCAACTACTACACTGTATGGAAGCAGTTTGGGGGACTCCCAGAATTCTACAACATCCCTCAGGGATACACAGTGGATAAACGAGAGGGCTACCCACTTCGACCAGGTGAGTAGCATCTCTGGCCCATGGTAAGGTCTGGTTCCTCACACCCTAATCCCTCACAAACTCTTGCAAGGCTATTTTTTTCCCATTTGATCCAGTGTCTCTGGCTGGTTTTCCTATTAGGCATTATTTATTCCCATATTTTCAGGTATAGACACCCATAAGAAGGCTGAAATGGTTTGTCCAAGGCTAAGTGCAGAAGCTGGGACTAAACCCAAGTTTCTCCTGGGCTCTTCCAAGCTTAGGGGAATAGTGAGAGGGAAAATGCCAGATTGTCTCCTTTGGAGCTTCTGCCATCAGGATTTCAGAAGTCCATGCAAACTTCCCAAACCAGTGGGCTGGACAAATTATGCTTCCATAGTACAGAATGGTAAAACTTTGGGATGGACCTCAGTATCATGTAGTCTTGTCCCACTCTCATTTGGCAGCTCAGGATCAAGGAAGAGACCATACACACTGGACATTGTCTTAAGTTTCTTGACATTTCTAATGTCCTCTGATTCACTAAAGGAAAGGTCAACACTTAGGAGGGAGGGAAAGGGGGACAGAGGCAGGAAGCTTAGTCAGCACAGTCATTCCCACCCTAGTGTAGGTTATGTTAACATCATCTTAGGTGCTTCCCACCTGAATTGCCTTTGAGCCATGGAACAGGACTTCCTAGTGCTTCTTCCCATTCTGCCTTTCTCTGCCCCAGTTTCTTTCTCCTCTAAACAAAGTGATTATTGTAGGACCTTGGGACAGTGCCGAAGGAGTGAAACAGCAGTTGTAAAGGACAAATCAGTCACTTTGGAATCCTCAGAAGTTGCTGTCCTTGGTGTTTCTCATGCATTTGTTGCCATGGCCTTATTTATTTATTTATTATTTTAAGAGAAATTATCCATCATATCTAGCATTCCCTATAGAAGAAGTGATCAGAGTTTGGGCCTAATGTAAGATGTAGACTTGTGCAATCTTAGGGTTAGAGGAATCTGAGAGGTCTTCTAATAGAAATCCTCCTGCAGTAGCCCTGTCAAGTGATTATCTAATCTTTTCTTAGTTGCCACCAGGGACAGGAAGCTCACCACATACAGACGTACCCTGTTCCATTTGCAGGACAGGCTGGCAGGAAGGCATCAGTGGAAAATAAGGCACCACTGCCAGGAATCCAGGAGGGCCTCAGGCCAGTCACCCTTCCTTTCCCAAAACAATAGCACATGGGAGATAAGATAGAACCTTGTAACTAGACTGGCCAGTGCATTGCACTCTGGTTCATACCTATGATCGCCGGTATGGAAGCACAGAGCCCAGCCTAATGGCCTCTGAAGGCCTTAACCTCCTATACAGGCCAAATCTAAGTGTCAGACAGTTACCCTTCTCCAGAGTTGTCTGGGTGATGTACAGAAAGGTAAAGCAATAGCTAGAGTTACTTAGATCCGTGTGTGAGGAAGAGGAAACAAGAATGGTCCTGATCCAGCCAGGTGCTAGAAGCAAAAGGGAGGCCTCTCATGAGAACACTGTCTTTTCAGTCTGAGTGTTCATCGTCCAGTAAGTGTGCCCTATCTGTATTGTAGAATATAAGCAATTGGATTATCAGTTGTCTCCATGTGGGGGGAGGGAAATGTATGAGAGAAGTGGGGAGGTGGGCAGTTCTGATGAGCTCAGGAGGAAACAGGAAGAGAGAAGATCAGGGAGATATTGGTGGAGGAGGAAGAGTAGTTCTTTTCTCTAAGAAAAATAGGTGACTAAGTAGAAAAGCATATTGAGCTATAGTTTCTACCCACTGAGACCATCCTCAGTGAAAAGTCACATCTTTCTTTTCTAAAACAGTTGTTCAGGTATCTAAAAACAATAAACATATTTTCCTGAGTTTCTACCCCCTCAACCCCAAGAATAAATATTCTCATATGGATCCTTTGTTGGCCAGTATCTATCTCAAAATAGAGCTCATGTTTGAACATACACTCCTGTTGTCAGGTAGGATAGGGCAAGACTGTCACCTTGGGCACAGTGAATCAGGGACTACATCTTTGGTAGGTTGAGGTTGGTGCTATCTTAATTTTCATCCTTTTATCTGCCTTGACTTAGCAAGGGCCTCAGAATAACAGGCTCATACTCTTCTTTTAAAATTTAGGGTTAGGTTGGGCTGTGAGCAACAGAAAGAAATAGCTTAATCAAGATATAATTTCAGCCAGGTATGGTGGTGCACGCCTGTAATCCCAGCAACTCGGGAGGCTGAGGCAGGAGGATTGTGGGTTCAAAGCCACCTCTGCAAAAAGGGAGGCACTAAGCAACTCAGTGAGAACCTGTCTCTAAAAATACAAAATAGGACTGGAGATATGACTCAGTGGTCGAGTGCCTCTGAGACCAATCCCCAGTACAAAAAAAAAAAAAAAAAGATACTTTCATTCTCTTTCATATTCTGGTTGTATATGACTCTCTATGTGGATGGGAGCCCATGGTCAGCCTTTGCTGGTCTCCACTGAGCTTCCAGCTTTGGGAGTATAAGCTCTCAGTAGATATCCCATGTTGCTCTTAGTTGGGGCCTTGTATACAAAGAGAGAGGAGTAATCCTCTACTGCCTTTCCTGAGTGGGCCCCAAGCCATGCCTGCTCAGCTACTGGGTGAGGAAGTTCTGCTTTGGACTTTACAGAGCTCATTGAGAGCGCAATGTACCTGTATCGTGCCACGGGGGATCCTACCCTCTTAGAACTTGGGAGAGATGCTGTGGAGTCCATTGAAAAAATCAGCAAGGTGGAGTGCGGATTTGCAACAGTAAGTGCTTCCTGAGCCCAACAATTGGGAAATATTTCCTCTTGCTGCTATAGAGCCTCTTTAAGGGTGAAGCTTTGGGAGTGCTGGAACATTAGTACTGGAGGGGACCTTAAAGATGGACATAAACTAGTGAACAGAGGAGCTAAGAGCCTTGCTAATAGTCATGCAGTAGTGGAGGTGGAGCCAAGATTGGTTACCAGAGGCCTTGACCTTCTGCCCTTGGCATTCCCTCTGTACCCCCTCTGCACCAGAGATCCTTGCCTGTATGAATAGGTTACTTTGCAATGTGAGTTTCTTGGAAAGTTTTCTTTTTCTTTTTCTTTTTTTGTACTCGGGATTGAACCCAGTGGCACTTAATCACATCCCCAGACCCTTTTATTTTTTATTTTGAGACGGGAGTCTCACTAAGTTGCTTAGGTCCTCACTAAGTTGCTAAGAGTGGCTTTGAACTTGTGACCCTCCTATGTCAGCCTCCTGAGTCTCTGGGATTACAGGAGTGTGCTACTGTGCTGGACTTCCTGGAAAATTTTCTGAGAGAGTTTATAAAATGGACTTTAAGAAGGAAAATCCATACTCCCATAGCTCTGTATCCAAACCTGGAGCCCTTTAACAAAACAAGCCTGCTGGTCTCACAGATACTTATTGGGTATCTTTTACTAGGCCCTAGGGTCATAGTGATACAGAAGGACTAGCTCCTACTCCTATGGAGCTTGCATTTTAGTAGGTAAAATAGTGAACATATCTGTGAGACACTAAGGCCAATGTTGGCTAGAGTGGAGTGAACAAGGAGGAAAGTGGGTCCATAGAAGGTCCCAAAGGAAGACATGGACCATATCACAGCAGGCCTCACATGAGCCATGGGAAAGAATTTGTATTTGGAAGTTTGGAAGGAGCCTTGGTAGGAGCAGGGCCATGATTAGATTGGCATTTTAGAACTATCGCTCTGACTGCTCTATGGAGAATGGATTAAAAGGGTCAAGGTTGAGAGCTGGGTCACATATCCTTATAGGACCCAAACAGTCATTACAGACACATAAAGTTAGATGTTTAGGAAAATAGTCTGGAAGAAAATTCCCTGAAAAGTATACAGAGTTTGTGTGAAGCTATAGGTTAAAAAATGCACATCTATATTTTTTGGCAAAATTTATAATGTAATTATATTCTGTAAGTAAAATGTGGATTCCCATTTTGAAAGAGAAGGCCTATATGCTTAGGGAGAAAATAAAACAGTGATATGTTTTGGTTTCCATAGTGTTGTTTCATGAAAAACCAGAAATAAGCCCATTGGGGTTTTCTTAGAAATGTTAGCCTTATTTCCATGTAAATAAGCCTCTTGGAGGTCTTCCAAGGTGCATGATGGGAAAAGGCATCTGATCTTGTCAAACAGGGCAAGAAAATAAGTCTTGGTGCATATATCCCTAGAGTCAGGTTTTTTGCGTAAGATTGTTGTCCATTGAGAATTAAATTTTGTTTAGCCAGGCATAGTGACACATGTCTGTAATCCCAGCAGCTTGGGAAACTGAGGCAGGAGGATTGTGAGTTCAAAGCCAGCCCCAGCAACATAGCAAGGCCCTAAGCAACTCAGGGAGACCCTGTCTCTAAATAAAAATACAAAATAGGGCTGAGGATGTCGCTCAGTGGTTGAGTGCCCCAAAGTTCAATCCCTGGTTTCCAAAAAAAAAAAAAAAATGTTTAAATGCATTGCTAATTCTGAGAAGCTAAAAAAATATGTTCATAGCAAGTCATCTAACTCATCTATGACTGTAAACTCAGTTGAAATTTTCTAAAATAGTCTCTTTGTTATTGACAGTAGCAAAAAACTTGGTACCCACAGTGATGCCCAGCAAGGGAAGATCTAAGTAAATGATGAGACATTTTAACAATGAGATATTATGCCAGGGCAGGATATAGGACATTAGAGATTATCCTGTCATGTAGGAAGATCAGGGAGACCTTTCTGGGGAGGCAGCATCTGAGCAGACTTGAAGGAAGTGAGGGAGCTAGCTATGAGGGTACCTAGTGGGAAGAGTATTTTTTAAAAATATTTTTTAATTGTAGATGGACACAATATCCTTATTTTATTTACTTTTATATGGTGCTGACGATTGAACCCAGTGCCTCACACATGCAAGGCAAGTGCTCTACCATTGAGCTACAACCCCAGACCAAGAGTATTTTTTTATTAAATCTCATAACCTAACATGAAGGACCTGGTAGCCATGGTAAGGCTTGGGTTTTTAGCCTGCATGAAGTGAGATATCAGCAGAGGGTTATGAAAAGAGGAGTCGCAGGTAAGACTCATGATATAAGTATACTGTAGGGTAAGGATGGAAGCGGGGAGCAGTTGGAAGCTATTTGATAATCCAGGTGAGAGGAGTGGGCAGCTTGGAAAAGCTGAGTCACCTGAAGGCCCTCAGCTGCTTAGTGACCCAGTAGGAATTCTTAAAGAGGGTCGCATGACCCTTACTGCAAAACTGTGATGCTGTCTGACTTGCTTCCTTCTCCCATGTGGCAGATCAAAGATCTTCGAGACCACAAACTAGACAACCGCATGGAGTCCTTCTTCCTGGCTGAGACTGTGAAATACCTCTACCTTCTGTTTGACCCCACCAACTTCATCCACAACAATGGCTCCACCTTCGATGCTGTGATAACCCCCTATGGGGAGTGCATCCTGGGAGCTGGAGGCTATATCTTCAACACAGAAGCCCACCCCATTGACCCCGCCGCCCTGCACTGCTGCCGGAGGCTGAAGGAGGAGCAGTGGGAAGTGGAAGACTTGATGAGAGAATTCTACTCTCTCAAACGGAATAGGTCAAGATTTCAGAAAAAGAGGATGAGTTCAGGGCGCTGGGAACCCCCAGCAGGGCCAGGAACCTTCTCCTCACCTGAAAACCATGACCAGGCAAGGGAAAAGAAAGCTGGCAAGCAGAAAATCTCGCTTCTCAGCTGCCCTAGTCAGCCTTTTACCTCCAAGTTGGCCTTGCTGGGACAGGTTTTCCTAGATTCATCATAACCACTGGATGATTTTTTTATTTTATTTTATTTTTTGAAACTAAACTACAGTAATAAATCTGATTTTGCCTATTATGCTTTACATATTGTATTATTTTCACTCAAAGAAAAGGTTTGTGACTAACAACAATTGTAAATCTAGTTTATTTTTCTCAGACAATTGGAGAAATAGCTAAACTCCAAGTTAGCTGGCTGCAAAGGCCCAGGGGTTGATAGTTGAATCTCCCTTTTCTGGTATCTTTGGGGAGGGTGCTATTACAACTGTAATTCTTTGTCAGTTCTTGCCCCAAAACTGTGCTTTTGCCCATTAACTGTCCCCTCTAACCATCTGTTCTTTCAGTCAACAAAGATTTAAGCACCTTTGGGTGCCAGAGACAACCCAGTAGGTAAGCAGTGAACAAGACAAACAATTTTTATTTATAAACTAAATTCTACCAGAGAAAAATTAACTAGGAAATATATAAAGTGACACTGACTAAATTTCATGAAGAAAGTAGGGTGCTATGCTAATTAATAATGGGGCAAGTTAAGCTACCTTAGGTGGGGTGGTTGGGAAGGCCTCCCCAAAAAAGAGAAGACGTTAAACTTTTAATTATAGTAAACAAGAGAGAACAGGATAGTAATCCCCCATGAGCTCATCATGCAGTTTTAGCAAATCCAGCTTCATGAACTCATGGTCAACCTTATTTCATTTATATCTGCACGAGATTATCTAGAATTCCAAATATTGTTCTTTTCATCCATAAAAATATTTCATAATGTATCGCCAAAACATACTTACAGAAATCAAGAATTATTCCTTAATACCTTCAAATATCTAATTAATGCTCAAAATTTTTATTGTTTTATAAATTTATGTTGTAGTTTGTTTGAATCAAGATCCAAGCAGGGGCCTGGGGATGTGGCTCAAGCGGTAGCGCGCTCGCCTGGCATGCGTGCGGCCCAGGTTCGATCCTCAGCACCACATACAAAGATATTGTGTCCGCCGAAAACTAAAAAATAAATATTAAAAAAAAAAAAAAGATCCAAGCAGGGCTTAATGTATTTGGAATTAGATAATATATCACTACAATATCTTCTAATCTACAGGTGTGCTTTCTCTCTCTTCCTGTGGCCCTCCTCCCTCCCTTCCCATTTCTCCCCTATTTTCATTGCAGTTTGTTGTAACTGAATTGTTTGTCCTACATTGCCCATATGATGGACTTTACTAATTGCATTCCTGTAATGTTTCATATGTGGAGCTGTTTTTTATTTTATTTTTTGTAAATTGATATTAAGATCTAGAGGTGTTATCAGATTCAGATGATTCATATCTCTATTGAAAACTTCAGGAGTCGCATGAGGTCTGGTTGTCTCTATTACTGACAGCTTTCCCCCGACCTTGGTACTGAGGGTTGAACCCAGGAGCTGTACCACTGAGCTATGTCCCCAGCCCCTTTTTTATTTTTTGGCAGGAGATGGGGAGGGTGGGCAGTACCGGGGATTGAACTCAGGCGTACTAGACCACTGAGCCACATCCCCAGCCCTATTTTGTATTTTGTTTAGAGACAGAGTCTTACAGAGCTGCTTAGCACCTCCCCATTGCAGGCTGGCTTTGAACTCCCAATCCTTCTGTCTCAGCCTCCTGAGCCACTGGGACTATAGGCGAGCACCACCATGCCCAGCCCCTTTTATTTTTTATTTTGAGACAGAATCTTGCCAAATTGCTAAGGCTGGCCTCCAAATTATGATCTTCCTGCTTCAGCCTCCTAAATCACTAGGATTACAGGCATGTACTACCATGCCCAGCAACAGCCATTTGTTGATCATTGCTTATATTCATTTTCAGTAGGGATTACAAAATAGTGATACTCTGATTGGCTAGCCTATTCTCTAAAGAAATTTCCTTCAGCAACCATTTGGGTACCTTGAGGAAAGCCAGGGTAAAAACTTGATTCTTCATTTACCAGTTTCCAAAATAATAAGTAGTTTCCCTAGAAACCTCCAAAAATGACAACCAAGTATGTTTTTGTTTTTAAGTACTACAAACTCTTGGATTTAAACTTATTTGGTGGCCAGGTGTAGTGGTGCGTGCCTATAGTTATTCCCATCAGCTTAGGAGGCTCAGGCAGAAGGATCCCAAGTTCAAAACCAGCCTTAGGGACTTAACGAGACCTGGTCTGCTTCTTCTTTTTTTTTTTTTTTAATACCGAGTAAACCCAGATGGGATTAACCACAAGCCACATTCCCAATGGAAGGAAGGGAGGGAGGGAGGGAGGAAACTCAGTTTTTCAGGCTATTAAAATTATTATCCTTGTCAAGGCTGAAATTGTCCAATTTCTGGCCAGTAGAATCCTATCATAGAATAAATCTTGAATTATTAATACAATCCCAGTAGGCTTTGATAGCCTTCTTTTAAAAAAAAAAAAAAGTATTTCTTTTAAAGAGAGAGAGAGAATTTTAATATTATTTTTTAGTTTTCGGTGGACACAACATCTTTGTTTGTATGTGGTGCTGAGGATCGAACCCGGACCACATGCATGCCAGGCGAGCGCGCTACCACTTGAGCCACATCCCCAGCCCCTTGATAGCCTTCTTGCTTTCTTGTAGAGCAAGTTGTTCCAAGCTCCTCTGGTACCTTTCCTGCCCCAGTCCTTAATCAACCATTTCCCTAAATAGCTAAGGTGACTTTTAACCAGGGACCTTGTCAGGCTTTCTTTATCTACCTCCTCTCTGCCCATGAACTGTGGTTCATTCAATTGCTGATTATTTTCTGCAGTTCCAAAGCCAGTTTCAGCAGCCACCTTGATAGGAATGCAGATATCCTGCCCTCCCATTTATTATGTTGCCTCAAATAGGGACTCAGACTAATGCTTAATTCCCATATCACAAATGAGAACTGCCATAATTTCTAACATTTCTTAACTGAAAGCCAAAATGGTGGGGGGAAATTACATTACCTGCAAACTAACAACCACCATTAATTCTGGCTGCTTTTAGGACCACAGAGCTCCCCTTTATCCAGGCCTTCTCTGTGGCTAAGGCCAGCTCATCCCAACATGCCAGGACACCCTTAATCACCAATGAGCACCCTAAAGAGTTCTTTCTTAAAATTCATTCTCTTCTCTGTGTTAGAAAGTCATACTTTTGGGCTGGGGATGTGGCTCAAGCAGTAGCGCACTCGCCTGGCATGCGTGCGGCCTGGGTTCGATCCTCAGCACCACATACAAACAAAGATGTTGTGTCCACCGAAAACTAAAGAATAAATATTTAAAAAAAAAAAATTCTCTCTCTCTCTTTAAAAAAAAAAAAAGAAAGTCATACTTTTCTGTAAGCATTGGCATAAAGTTGTCCTATCTCATTTTTATTCTTACATCCACTGAGACTTCTTTTTCTCTTGATATTAGTATTGCTAGAGATTATTTTGTTATCCTTTTTGTAAAAACAAACTTTTGACTTTGTTATTGCTTTCTACTATTGTTTGGATCTTGAATGTTCAAGGGCCAATGTGTTAGAGGCTTGGTCCCCAGAGTAGTCTATTAAGTGGGGGATGGAACTGTTGAGAGATGGGACCAGATGGGAGGTCATTAGATCATTGGGTGCATTTTCTTTCTTTTTATTTATTTTTTATTATTATTTTTTGGTACAGGGCATTGAACTCAGGGATACTCGAACACTGAGCCACATCCCCAGTCCTATTTTGTATTTTATTTAGAGACCGGGTCTCACTGGGTTGCTTAGTGCCTCATTTTTGCTTAGGCTGGCTTTGAATTTTCAATCCTCCTGTGTCAGCCTCCTGAGCCACTCACCTTTTATTTTGCTTTTGACCAAGAAGTAAACAGTCTATCACACACTCCCCACCATGATGTGCTGTATCACCACGGGCTCAAAGCAATGGGGTGATGAATCATGAACTGAATCCTCTAAAACTGTGGGCCAAAATAAACCTTTTTTTGTGTGTGGTGCTGGGAATTGAACCCAGGGCCTTGTGCATGCAAGGCACACACTCTACCAACTGAGCTATATCCCCAGTCCCAAAGTAAATCTTTTCTCTATAAGTTAATTCTCTTGGGTATTTTTATTATAGTAATGGAAAACTGACCAACATAATGCCAATAGTGTCTGTTTTTTTTTAAATATTTATTTTTTAGTTATAGGTAGACACAATATATTTATGTGATGCTGAAGATTGAATCCAGTGCCTCACGAATGGTAGGTGAGTACTCTACCTCTGAGCCACAATCCCAGCCCTGTGTTTGTTTTCTATTGTACTAATTTTGGCTTTTATCTTCCTTCCTTCTGCTTTCTTTGAATTATTCTGCTGGAAATGCCTGTTGTTAAGGCACAGACTCCGGGATTTTGAGTTTCATGTGTAGAATACTTCATTTGCCCCTCTGGATGTACTCTCCATCCTTTCAACTCTGTTCTTTGTCTGTCAAAGATAAATTATTCTCTGCTCTTTTAGTCCTGTATGAACTACATCAATGGCTTCATTTGCTTCCTGGCTTCCAGCTGGGTCTGGTCCCTGAGGCTTCCAGACAGGCTATTGGAGTGAGTAAAGTCAAGGAATGTATTCCCTGGCTCCCTTCTTGAAGAGTTGTTGCAGTCATCTCTTAACTGAAGGTCTCTGTTTCTCTCACGGTATCAACTCTTTCTTTTCAGTGATGGTTAATTTTTTGTGTCAACTTGGCTGGACCATGGGGTATCTAGATATTTGTCCAACCATTATTTCAAGTGTTTCTGTGAGGGTATTTTTGAATGAGATTAACATTTCAATTGGTAAAGCAGATTGCCCAGCATAATAAAGTGGGTTAGTTAATCAGTTAAAACTTGAATAAAAATATCAACCTTTCCTCACATAAGAAGGATTCTCCAGCAGACTACATGGACATTACATATACCATCAGTTCTTTCTGGTTTTGAGCCTGCTAGCCCATAATACTGATATGAGTTTGCCAATCTCCATAACTGTGTAAGTCGATTCCTAATAAATCCCTTTTCTCTGTGTTTATATGTATGTGTGCATATATATATATTACATATTAATAATGTATAAGTTATATAAGTTTATAATATAATTAATTTAACATAATACCTAATTTGTTTATGTTACATATTATGTATTTTACATGTATGTGTACCTCCTGTTCTGTTTTGTAACTCTGACTAATACAGTAATATTTCAACTCCCTCATTCCCTTCAGGCTAGGGATTGTAATGTAATGACTGTGCTATTACTAGTCCAAGGTTATTATATTATCCCTGTAGTTCTTCAATACTCTTAGTCTCTTTACTAAACCTTTCTCTAATTTTTCTAATTTTAATGAGCAATCTCTTTCCTGTCTGGTGCCTAGTTAATATACCTAGAAACCATTATAACTGATATATTTCCTTAATTTAAAATCCAAAGTTGATCACATATGTTAATTAGTTCAGTTTGCCCATTTCACAATGTATACATATTTCAAAAAATGCTGTAAAAAACACAAATTTTGCCAAATTAAGAATGATAAAAATAGTTAATATATTTATTTTTAAAAAATATTTTTTAGTTGTCAATGGACCTTTATTTTATTTATTTATATGTAATGCTGAGACTGGAACCTAGTGCCTCACACATGCTAGGCAAGTGCTCTACCACTGAGCCACAACCCCAGCCCCAAGTCAATACTTTTATACTTCCCTCAAATAATAGAAAAACTCTAGATCAGAAAAGTGGCAGTTAAGATCAATATATGAAATCAGTTGTACTTGCAATGAACAATCCAAAATGAAATCAAGAAAATAATTCTACTTACAATAGCATAAAAAAGAATAAATTATCTCTTTCAAAGTTCCATTTGCCTGTTTTAGAGAAATTGAAAAAGTTGATCTTAAAATTCAGATGGAAATTCAAGGGATCCCAAATAGCCAAAATAATCATGAAAAGGTACAAAACTCGAGAATTTACACTTTGTAATTTCCAAATTTACTACAAAATTACTATAATCAAAACACTGGTACTAGCATAGAGATAAGCATATAAATTAATGGTCTACAATTGAGAGTTCAGAAATGAACCCTTATATTTATGGTTAATTAATTTTTTATTTTTAAAATTTTATTATTATTAATTTTTTGGTGCTGGGGATTGAACCCAGGGGAGCTTAACCACTGAACCACATACCCATCCTGTTTTATATTTTATTTAGAGACAGGGTCTAGCTAAATTGCTTAGAGCCTCACTAAGTTGCTGAGGCTGGCTTTGAACTCTCAATCCTCCTGCCTCAGCCTCCCAAGCTGCCGGGATTACAGGCATGTGCCACAGTGCCCAGCCTGATTTCTTTCTTTTAAGTCTCAAAATGATTCATCATTACTATTTTTTTAAAATTTTATTTATTTAATTTTTATTTCAATTTGTTATATATGACAGCAGAATGAATTACAATTCATATTACACATATAGAGCACAATTTTTCATATCGCTGGTTGTATACAAAGTATATTCACACCATTCGTGTCTTCATACATGTACTTAGGGTAATGATGTCCATCTCATTCCACCTTTGTTTCTACCCCCATGCCCCCTCCCTCCCCACCTCCACCCCTTTGCCCTATCTAGATTTTGTCTCCCATGCTCCCCCTCCCAACCCCACTCTGAATCAGCTTCCTTGTATCAGAGAAAACATTCAGCATTTGGTTTTTTGGGATTGACTAACTTCACTTAGCATTATATTCTCCAGCTCCATCCATATACCTGCAAATGCCATGATTTTATTCTCTTTAATTGCTGAGTAACATTCCTGTATGTGTGTGTGTGTGTGTGTGTGTGTAACATTTTTTTTAATCCATTCATCTACTGAAAGTCCTCTAGGTTGGTTCCACAGTTTAGATATTGTGAGTTGTGCTGCTATAAACATTGCTGTGGCTATGTCCCATGCTGTTTCTAAGTCCTTTGGGTATAGACTGAGAAGTGGGATAGCATAAGCAACAAAATGAAATCTCTCACCATGCACAAAACTCAACTCAAAGTGGATTAAGGACAAAGGAATCAAGACAGAGACCCTGCATCTAACAGAAGAAAAAGTAGGCCCAAATCTCCATCATGTTGGATTAAGCCCTGACTTCCTTACTAAAATTCCTATAGCACAAGAATTAAAATCAAGAATCAATAAATGGAATGAATTCAAACTACAAAGCTTCTTCTCAGAAAAAGAAACAATCAATGAATAGAGAGCCTACATCTTGGGAGCAAATTTTTACCACTTGCACATCAGATAGAGCACTAATCTCTAGGGTATATAAAGAACTCAAAAAGCTAAACACCAAAATAATAATAATAATAATAATCCAATCAATAAATGGGCTAAGGAACCGAACAGACACTTCTCAGAAGATAATACAAAATCAGTCAGCAAATATATGAAAAAAAGTTCAAAATCTCTAGCAATTAGAGAAATGCAAATCAAAACTACTCTAAGATTTTATTTCACCATCAATATTTTAAAAAAATGTTCCTGAGATGACTGGAAATCTACTGCAAAAGAAAGAGTTCAGATCCCAATCTCACACTGTATATAAAAATGGACTCATTCTATGTTAAAGACCTAGGAGCTAAAACTATAAAATTCTTAGAAAAAAAAAAAAAAACATGGACAAAAAGAATCTTTGAGACCTTTTAGGTGATGATTCTTAGATATGACACTGGAAAAAAAATAATCCAATCAATAAACGGGCTAAGGAACTGTGAAAACACAGATAAACAACAAATAGGTAAGTTGGACTTCCTCAAAATTAAACTTTTATGCTTTGTGCTTTGAAGGACACTATCAAAGGTAAACCTATAGGAGAAAATAATTGCAAATCATATATCTGACAAAAGTCTAGTATCTAGAATATATAAAAACTTTGGAAACTAATGACAATTCAGTCAAAATTGGGCAAACTGCTGGATAGACATTTCTCAAAAGAAGAAAAACAGATGACAATAAGCACATGAAAGAGGCTCAGCATCATTAGTCATTAAGGACATAGTAATCCAAACCACAACAGGATGACATTTCGCACAGGCAAGGAATGGTTTTAATTAAAAAAGGAAGCACAAATGAATGTAAGTTGCCGAGGTCCTGCCCCAGCAGGATCCAGGAAATCCTGAAGGATGAGTGGTGTCGACGCAAGGGATGAGACCAGGAGTCGTTCCATTGGAGCAATCGCCAGAGAGAGAGCTGCCCGCTGCTTTCTCTGTCTCCTTTTATTTTACTTTTTCTAATCATAATGAGTACAGAATCATTAATAAAATGCGTCATCAATTTACAATTTCGAGATTTTCCTAGAATGTGACATTTCCTTATTTAACAGATGCCAAACTACGTAACCAGACTCCATATCTGCTAACCTGCCATTAACCTCTAAGTTTAAAGCACACCTCTACTTAAGATCCCATCTGAAAGTCCCCTTATAACAATCTTGTAATATATTCTAAAAACATCTAAAAACGCCTACATTTATTCTCATAAAACTAGTTGAGCTGCTTTCTCAGAGAGTTTCCTTTTTCCTTAGTCAGAGTACACTAGTTCTTTACTAATCTTTAACTAAAGGGTAGGCTCTGCATGTCAATACCCCTGCTGCTAACATTAACTATGCTTATCATAAATCCCTATGTAAAGTAAAGGAGAGTCTATTAGAAGGAAAATATATTTGTACTAACCTTTTCTCCCCTGGATGAATACCATAACCTATCCTTAATCAAATAGGCTACATATGGTGGGCTTCGTGCAATAGGCATGATAACTATCTACTTAGGCTTGAAAGACTGAAGATAGGAACTTGGATTCTTAGTTGATATAATCAATTGTGGTGCTGAGAGTTCCTGTCACATTTCCTAGAATGATTGTTGATATTTTTCTGTTTTGTCCTCAATGTCCTGAGAGACAGTAAAACAGCCTTTAAGTCATGAACCATCTATTATATTTTTGGCCATCTAGAATTTAAAGTCTACTCATGCCTTCTGTTAGGCTGAGTATAAAATAAAAAGTCCCAATTACATAAAAAAGAGTCTCATGGTTTTGGTTTCCCACAAGTGTAGCCTTGCCAAACACTTGTCATCCTCACTATGACTTTGTTAAGACAGCGGGAGGTGGAACACTCTCACCAGTTAGTGAGGATGTACAGAATTTGGAATCCTCAGACATTGTTTTTGGGTATGTAAAATGGAGCACCTGGTTTGGATACTCAGTATGGTGGCACATACTTGTGATGCCAGGTTCTCAGGAGGCTGAAGAAGGATTACAAGTTTAAGATCAGTCTGGGCATTTGTGAGAGACTCTGTCTTAAAATTTAAAAGGCTGGGGATAGCTGGGTGTGGTGGTGCATGCCTGTGATCCTAACAGTTTGGGAGGCTGAGGCAGGAGGATTGAGAGTTCAAAGCCAGCCTGAACAACTTATGCCCTAAGCAACTCAGCAAGACCCTATCTCTAAATAAAATATAAAATGGTATTGGAGATGTGGCTCAGTGCTTAAGTGTCCCTGAGTTCAATTCCTGGTACCAAAAAAAGGGCGGGGGCTGTGGACATAGCACAGTGGTAGAACACTTCCATAGCATGGGCAAGGCCCTGGGTTTAATCTCCAGTACCATGAAAAAATAAATAAATAAATAAATAAACACAGCTGTGTGGGGCAGAGACATCTCGGTGATAGAGTGTTTTCCTAGCCTGCCAAAGGCCCTGGGTTTGATACTCCAAACTGGAAAAATAAAATTAAAATTAAAAGTTAAACGTACAATTACCATGTGACCCAGCAATTCCACTCCCATGTATAGATTAAAGAGAAGTGAAAATATATTCCACACAAAAATCTATATACCAGTGTTCATAGCAGTACTATTCCCAGTAGCCAAAAATGGAAACAATCCTAATGTCCATCAACTGACAAATGGATAAACAAAATGTGGTATACCCATACAGTGGAATATTATTCAGTCACAGAATGAAATGAAGTACGGACAAATGCTACAACATGGATATACCTTGAAAATGTATGCTAAAACCAAGAAAGCAGACTCAAAAAGCTATACATTGTATGATTCCAGTATTATTAATTATCCAGAACAGAACATTGAGACAGAAAGTGGTTGCCAGGGATCAAAGGGAGAGGAAATGGTAACTTATTCCTAATGGATATGGGATATTTTTGTGGGTGGTTAAAGTGTTCTGGAATTAGATAGTGATGATAGTTACACAATTTATGAGTATACTAAACCACTGAATTGTACTTTTTTTTTTTTTTTTTTTGGGTACTGGGGCTTGAACCTAGGGGTGCTTAACCACTGAGCCCCATCCCAAGCCCATTTTTATATTTTATTAGAGACAGGGTCTCTTTTTTTTTGGCACGGGACGGGGGGGTGGGAGTAACCAGGGATAGAACTCAGGGGCACTCAACCACTGAGCCACATCCCCCTAGCCCTATTTTGTACTTTTATTTAGAGAGAGGGTTTCATTGAGTTGCTTAGGGCCTCTCTAAGTTACTGAGGCTGGCTTTGAACTTACAATCCACCTGCCTCAGCCTCCCAAACCGCTGGGATTACAGATGTGTGCCAGCGAATTGTACATTTTAAAAAAATATTTATTTTTAGTTTTAGGTGGGCACCATATCTTTATTTTATTTTTATGTGGTGCTGAGGATCGAACCCAGTACCTCATGCATGCTAGGCGAGCACTCTACACTGAGCCACAACCCCAGCCCAAATTGTACATTTTAATAGGGTGAAATTTACTGTATATGAATTACATCTCAATATTTAATTTATTTGTTAATTTTTGGCACAAGGGATTGAACTCAGGGGTGCTATACCACTGATATATATATATATATATATATATATATATATATATATATATATATATCCTTAATCCTTCTTTTTTTATTTTTTATTTGAAATAGGTTCTCATTATGTTGCTGAGGCTGACCTTGAACTTGGGATCCTCCTGCCTTAGCCTCCGGAGTCACTGGGATCTGACATACTTTAACATTTTAAAAAATGGAGAAAAAAGGAAAGAAAAAAACCTCTCTCTCTCTCTCTCTCTCTCTCTCTCTCTCTCTCTCTTTCACACACACACACACACACACACACACCATCTCTTACGAGCAGTTTGTCAGCACAGTGTGGTTTACATCTGGACTGGGAAAACAAAGTTATCAAAGGAAATACTCAATACATACATAGGTAAGCTATTCTGTTTATATATATTCGGTTTATATATTATAAATTTTATTGCTACAGTAACAGTTTAGTGCCTTAGAGCAGTGCTTTTGAGACTTTGCTTATAATCCTTTTCTTTTATAACTTTATTTATTTATTTATGTGGTGCTCACACGTGGTAGATAAGCTCTCTACCACTGAGCCTCAATTCCAGCCCTGCTTATAATATTTTAATGGGTCAAGAAATAAATTTAATGTGTCCCACTAAATTTTTTAAAAATATTTTTCTTAGCTGTAGATGGATATAATACCTTTATTTTATTTATTGATTTTAATGTGGTGCTGAGGATTAAGCCCAGTGCCTCATACATGCTAGGCAAGCACTCTACCACTCACTTTTTTTTTTTAAGAGAGAGAGAGAGAGAGAGAGAGAGAGAGAGAGAGAGAGAGAAAGAGAGAGAGAACTTTTTAAACTTTTTAATATTTTTTTTTTTTCAGTTTTCGGTGGACACAACATCTTTATTTTATTTTATGTGGTGCTGAGGATCGAACCCAGCACCCTTCGAATGCATTACCGCTTGAGCCACATCCCCAGCCCCCTCCCCACTAACTTTTAAAATAATGAAATAGTATGGATTAGAAACTATTAGAGCACATTATGTGGCTCCTTGGGAAGAAGCAAGGACATTGGCATAATTCAAAGGCTAACTGTGTCATGTTTTAGGAGACACAGAAGAGAGGTTGTGAAAGACACATATGCAGGCTAAAAGCTAAAAGCAGATTGTCTTATTTAGCACACTGGTACCTCATTTGGTTTTCTGGCATATGCATGTTTTTATGACCATCGTGTTATAATAGGGGAATAGAGTATTACTTAACTTTATAGCAAAACAATTTGTAGTTAGTTGAATTAAAGCTTTTTTCAGTTGAGTTTTGGTCAGGAATTTGCAGGGTAGTTTTTCAGAACATGCAAAAGTGGATATGGAGATTTTAAATATGTGATTATTGTAGCATTTTGATTGAACAAATTTAGTCTGTCCTTATGTTGATTATTTTAATGCTAAAAAAGATAAGAATGATCAAGGAAAATAGGGCAGTAAATATGTCTGAAACGTAACAAAGTTTTTAAAAAAATTATTAGCAGTATCTAAAAATATTGCCATTTGGAATATCTATCATGTGTTGTAAATCTTTGGAGAACAAAGAGATCCTGCTGAAATTCAGTTATATATTGGAGAAAACCCAGTAAAAGCCAGTTTCCTGAAATTGTATTTTCAAGGATTAGAGTTGACCATACCATTCACTGTATTAAAGTTAGTTGGTTGTTTTTAAAGCAGGTTATAAAAGCACAAGAATGAAATTAATATTTTTCCAGATGAAAAGCAATCTCATTTGGAAAATATTTCCAAAATTATTTTTTGAGTAAAAATATTGTCCTATCTAACTGATTTTTTTTTTTTTTTTTTATCATTCTTAGAGAATTAAACTATAAACTTCTGGGAAACCTGTCCTAACATGTCAAGCCTGTCCAGTCATTCTAAGTGTCATTATCATTATGGTAACCAGGATTTCAACATATATGCCTCTGGATTAGTGGTTCTCAAACGTAGTCCTTGATCTGGCAAAATCAGCATCACCAGGGAACCTGTGACAAATAAAACACTTGGCTCCCCGCCCCCAGACCCCCAGGCATTCTGAGTCTGATTCTGGGGGTAGAACAAGCAATCTGGTCTAATCAGTCCTCCAGGTGATTCTAATGCAAGCTGAAGACTGAGAACAAGGGTATTAGATGTCCCCAACATTATTGCAACAAACTCATGAGAATTTATTAGTGAAAGCAATTTGATTAGAATGAAAGGAAAGTACATGTTATACCTCATCTCCTATGTGTTATCAGTGTGATGATGTTTTCTTAACGTTTGCAAATGTTACCTCTTTTTCTGGTCTTTGGGAGAAATCATGGAATACTGGTATTATTTTTTCTTTAAGAGTTTGGTAGCCCCCTGGTGGGGTGTGGTGGCGCACACCTGTTATCCCAGTGATTCCAGAGGCTGAGGCAGAATGATCCATTGCAAATTCAGGGCCAGCCTCAGAATTTTAGCAAGGCCCTTAGAAACTTAGTGAAAACGTATCACAAAATTTAAAAAATAAAATAAAATAAAAATTAAAAGAGCTGGGGATGTGGCTCAGTGGTGAAGCAGCCCAGGGTCCAATCCTCAGTACCAAAGAAAGAAAGAAAAAGGTAAAATAAAGAGTTTGGCAGCCCAGCTCAGTGGCACACGTAATCCCATCTACATGGGAAGCTGACGCAGCAGGATTGCAAGTTCAAGGCACATCCTGGGTAACACAGTGAGACCCGGTCTCAAAAAGTTGGCAGTTGGGACTGGGGATGTGGCTCAAGCGGTAGCGCGCTCACCTGCCATGCGAGGGGCGCTGGGTTCGATCCTTAGCACCACATAAAAATAAAGATGTTGTTTCCACCGAAAACTAAAAATAAATATTTAAAAAAATTGGCAGTTGTTTGGGACTGGAACTTTCTTTATGATAAGGTATTAAATTATAGATTAAATTTTTTTTATATAGTCATGTGTTACATAGCAATAGTCAATGATAGATTACATATACAAAGGTGGTTCCTTAAGTTATAAATGAAGTTGAAAATTCCTTTTGGTAGCTGTGATAATGTGTAGCACAAGTCCCATGTGTTTGTTGTAAACAAACTTACTGTGCTACCAGTTATATAAAAGTATAGCACATACAATTATGTACAATAAATAATACTTGAATATGATAGTAAATTACTATTTATTTATTAACCCAGGGGGCACTTAACCACGTTGAGTGATTGAGCTATGCCATTATAGGTTTGTGTGGCACTCTGTGATCTTCACACAAGGACAAAACCACCTCACAATGAACTTCTTAGAAGGCATCACATCGTTAAGTGACATATGACCCATGGCTTGTAGTTATAGGATGATTCCATCTTTCTAATACCTCTTACATTTATTTAGGTAAGTGCTTTTTTTTTCTAGAAACTTGCTCCATCAAAAATTTCAAGTGTATAAACATTAAATTATTCATCATATCCTCTTATGATTTTTTTTTTCTCTTCCTTCTCCTTCTTTTCTTTTTCTGTAGTGCTGGGAATTGAACCCAGGAGCACTTTACCACTGAGCCATATCCCCAGCTCCTTTTGCTTTTAATTTTATGACAGGAGACAGGGTCTTCCTAAATTGCCCAGGCTGGCCTTAAATTTGCAATCCTCCTGCTTCAGCCTCCTGAGTGACCAGGATTACAGGCATGTTCCACTGTGCCCAATTTATAATCTTAGTAATACTAGAGATTCTGCAATGGTGTTCCCTTTTTAAATTTCTGACCTTAATTCCTGGTTGAGATCTCTTTTATTTTACTTCATGGGGACTGTTCTAAATTGATTGTTTTCTAGGATTGCAGAACAACAGTCAATCTGGGATTCTTTTTCTTCTATCAGCAGCTTTTTTAGAAAGCAGGAAACTAATGGTTATGTAAGATATTAATATTAGGGGTATTGATGAAACCTTGATCCCTGTCCCCGAGGCCAATCCAATAAACAAGACATGGTTTTGATAAAAAGAAAAAAGAAGGTTTATTGCTTTGCTAGTAAAGGAGAAACATAGGGGACTCCTGTCATAAAAGGCTGTGATTCTGCTCATCAGCAGGAACAGAGGTGATGCAAAGGCGACATTCCAACAGAGTGTTCTCTGTTGGAGTTATAATTTCACTTGTTAATTTGGAAGATAATCATTTCTGAGATCTTTTGTTACCATCCTTAAAGTCTGGATTGCTTCATTCCTATGGTGGATGTGTACTCAAGGACAGATGGAGAAGAAAGGTAATTCTGTTTCCCCTGAGATTATAAAGGAGAAGAGTTTAGTGGGGAGCAGGGAGGGAGGAAGAGAAAGAAGCATGTTCATTTTAAAAATAAATTGCTGTGGCAGAGCAGCAAGGGCTATATTCAAAGCATAATGTGGACCACTGTTACCTTTCCCCTTTCTATGGAAAAAAAAATGGGTGCTGACTTCTCTAAACTGCTTCATGCTGAAAGTGGGCAAAGTTGGGGGAAGTAACCCAAAGTCTTTGTTCTCTATCATGTAGGGTGTGGACAGTTAAGGGCATTCAGCATCAGCGCAGTCTAGAGGTTCACAGTGGCAGATGGCAGGTGATTGGGCAAGGCATACATAGGGTAGGGATCATGCTAAGACAACAATAAAGACAGCAAAGCATTACTTTTTTGTAAATAATTAGCGCAAAAACAATTAATATTTCAGCTAGTCTCTGAAAACCATGAGGACAGTAACTCATAATCTTACCAGTGAAAAACAGACCAAAGTTCATCAATGTAGGAGGTTAGGAAGGTTTGTAGGTCTATGAAATCAGACTCAAATTAACTCAGGAAAGATTTTTCGACTCTTGTGATCATTATTATTAGGCATTTTCACACAAGAACGCTTCCTTTATAGCCTCCAGCTTCACTTATTTTTGCTAGGACACAGTATACATCTTAAGTTACATTTAAAAAAAAAAAAACTTGTTTTTTCCTTTTAAACGTCCACATAGGACTGTGCTTTTAGGCTATACTCTCCTGCCAGGTATTTAGAACCAAGTTGGTCAAAACTGACCTTGTTCCTCTCTAGTCTTAAGAGTTAGCTGAGATTCCTCAGAGAAATGTGTGAAGCCTCCGGCTCCTTCAGCTTTCCTCTACCAGTGGTGCCCCTTTCCAGGATGGGTTGGGGTTTGGCTGACTATATGTGGCTTCTCTTGGAAACATCTGGAACATTTTTGTCTTCAATGACCCTCCTCTTGGCAGAAGTGCACTGGTTGGCTTCCTGTTCTTTAGGGTCCTCTCAATCTCCCTGATCAGGTGATTCACCAGAGTTGCAGGGCACAGACAGGGGTTCTGATGTTCTCTGGGTCCTGGCTGACCATAAAGGGCAAGGACCAAAATATTGGTTGCATTTTCCTTGGCCTTTTTACTTCCTTGACTTTGGTTTTCAACTTTTTGGTTTTAAACATCCAGCAAGCCAGTGATCCTCCTGCCTCAGCTTCC
Organism: Callospermophilus lateralis; assembly: GCF_048772815.1. Classification (NCBI taxonomy): domain Eukaryota; kingdom Metazoa; phylum Chordata; class Mammalia; order Rodentia; family Sciuridae; genus Callospermophilus; species Callospermophilus lateralis. The sequence goes on along the minus strand of NC_135307.1, from coordinate 176,523,843 downwards.
CAAAGAGCCACTGGGACTACAGGCGTGTGCCACTGCACCTGGCAGAAATTTAGTCTTAAAGGAAATATGGAGTCTGCCAGAGTTGGGATGATCTTAATAGTAAATGGGCCCTGTAAGCTTTCAGGGATCAAACTCAAGGCTTTGGGAGAAAATAACAGTACCGACTTCAATAGATTATTCTGAGTTGCCTTTTGCAAAAGGTACTTAACATCATCCTGGGACAAAGTAAACACTGAAGAATGTCAAGTATTTTTATTACTATTATTACATTACTTATACTGTATAAGTTTTCTGTTCAACATATGTGACATTCTAAGGCCTTCAAATAGTAATATTTTTTTTTCTTCTTTTAGAGAAAGGGTCTCACTATGTTGCCCAGGCTGGTCCCTGGAACTCCTGGACTCAGAAATCCTCCCACTTTATTTTCTCCATTTATAGATAAACATTGAGGCTTCACAAAGTTATGTGACATTTCATGGTTACAATACTTGTGTGGGACTGGAGGTGCCACTCGGTGGTAAAACATGTGCTTAGCACACCCAAAGCCTTGGGTTTGATCTCTGAAAGCCTTACAGGGGCCATTTACTATTAAGTTCATCCCAGAAAATGTCAAAAGGACAAAGGAACTGGTTTCAAAGATGAAATTCAGGATAATACAAGCATCAAAAAGAATAACAGAAGGGAAACGAAAACATACATCTCAAAAACTCGTATAAGAATATGCAAAGTAGGTTTATTCATAATAACTCCAAACTTAAAAATAACTCAAATATCCACAATCAGGAGAAAAAATAAAGCAATCATTATAGTCATACAATGAATACTTCCCAACAGTGAACAACAGAAAAACAAACAACATGAATCTAAAACATTGTGCTGAGTGAAAACAAAGGAGATATAAAAGGTTACATAAAAATAAAAGGCTGCATACTATATGGTTCCATTTATATGGCATTCTAGAACCATCAAAACTAATCCATGAGAGCTGGGGTTGTAGCTCAGTGGTAGAGCACCTGCCTAGCATGTGTGAGGCATTGGGTTCCATCCTCAGCATCATATAAAAATAAATAAATAAAACAAAGATATGGTGTTCATCCACAACCAAACAAACAAACAAATCTGATCTGTGATGATAAAACTAAAATGGGGGTCTGGGGTTGTAACTCAGCAGTAGAGCGCTTGTGAGGCACTGGGTTCAATTCTCAGCACTGCATATAAATAAATAAAAATAAAGGTCCATCAACAACTGAAAAAATATTTAAAAACAAACAAAAACTAAAACAGGGTTGGCTTGGAGGAGGCAGGAATGACTGGGGAGAGGCATGAGGAACCTCTGGAGGGGTGAAAATGTTCTATAATCATCGAGGTATTGGTTAATTGGGTATTGGCTACACAGATATACACATATGTCAAAATTTATCAAATTATATATACTGAAGATATATGCATTTCACAGTATGTAAATTTACCCTAATAAAATTAAAGAAAAATAGAATAATGATAGTAACGGTATTGGCATCAGATTCACCATTTTAGGCCAGGAGTCTAGAGTTTCCAGAGTTCTGATTCTGAGGCAAAGCTGTTTAACTTCCCGTAAGAACATGTACCTGCTATCAACCCCATCCCAGCTTGAACTCCTAAACTGCTAATGAGATTCCTTATGAGATTCCTCTTTCGGGCTATAAAGCTTCACAGCCTTGTTGGTATACCTCCTGTTACCGACAATAAATCTCTTGTGTGACGTTCTGGTGTGTGGCATGGTCCTTGGATTTGGCGTGGCCTCTATGAGTGTCCTTTCAAACGGATCATAGCACATTGCACAGAAAAGAATCCATGAGTCCATGTTAATATCCCAGATAAAAGGTGTGAGGCCAGGCATGGTGGTGCTCGCCTATAATCCCAGCTTTTTGGGAGGCTGAGACAGGAGGATTGTGGGTTCAAAGCCAGCCTCAGCAACAGCGAGGTGGTAAGCAACTCAGTGAGACTCTGTGTCTAAATAAAATACAAAAGATGGCTGGGGATGTGGCTCAGTGACCAAGTGCCCCTGAGTTCAATCAATGGTACCCCACCCCCAAAAAGGTGAGGGAAGAGCACTATCTAATAAAGAGGCAGAGATGATAGAATTAGAAAATTATAGTAACCAACATAATAAGGAAGGAATCATGAAGGCATGTTAAAAACTATGTAGAGAGGAGTTGTGGCTCAGTGGTAGAGAACCTGCCTCACATGTGTGAGGCACTGTGTTCGATTCTCAGCACCACATATGAATAACATAAAGGTCTGTCAACAACAACAACAAAAAGACTCATTGGTTTAAAAAAAAAAACCTAAAAAAAAATAGAAAGGGGATTAGGGAACAATATATTCTCATAGCCTTGAAGGCCACAGATTATTAATTACAAAGGGGAAAGTGTACCTTTTTAATAAAGGCACCATATTAGCCAAGAGATCAAACAGCATCATCAATAATGGAATAAATTTATATTTTTTCCTGATGTGAAGCATTGGGAAAGACACATCATCACCTATGTAGCATTCTTGTCAAAAAACTTTTAATTTGCCTATAATGCATGCCTATAATCCCAGCAGTTTGGGAGGCTGAGACAGGAGAAATTCAAAGCCAGCCTGGGCAAAAGTGAGGTGCTAAGCAACTCAGTGAGACCCTGTCTCTAAATAAAATGCAAAATAGGGCTGGGGATGTGGCTCAGTGGTTGACTTTTCCTGAGTTTAATCCCTGGTACACCCCCGACCCCCTGCACACAGAAATTAATCCTAATCATATCATGAAAAAACAAGCAGATCCAGATGTTAGGGCACGCAATACACGTGGCCTCAACTCTTTTTTTTTTTGTTTTTTGGTTGGGGAGAGAGGGGTACCAGGGATTGAACTCAGGGGCACTCAGTCACTGAGTCACATCCCCAGACCTATTTTGTATTTTATTTAGAGACAGAGTCTCACTGAGTTGCTTACCACCTCCCTGTTGCTGAGGCTGGCTTTGAACCCACAATCCTCCTGTCTCAGCCTCCTGAGCCGCTGGGACTACAGGCATTTACTACTGCGCCCAGATGGGCCTCTTAATTGTCAATATCACAAAAGGCAGCAAAGATGAGGGACTCTTCTAGATTAAAGAGACAGCATTCAAATGTGATGTATGATCCTTGATTGAATCCTGGATTGGGAAAAAGTGATTCAAGGGACATTTGAGGGACAACTGCAGATATTTTAATGTACATCCCAAGATAATATATCAACATTAAAATTTCTTGGGTGTGATGATATCATGGTTATTAGGAGAATGTCCTTGTTCTTAGAAGACACACACTGAAATATTGAGGTGAATTGTCATAATAGCTATAATTTGCTTTCAAATGGTTTAGCAAAAAGTGACTTAGCAAGAAAAAAACCCTCTCTACATTAAAATGTATCTCTGTATCTATACGTGAGATTATATGAAGACATATGTAATGTATTTCTCTATATGAGAATATATATATTAGTGAGAGAAGGATAAAACACAATTGGTGAGTCTCAGCAAAGAATATATGTGTTTACATTTTTTTTTCAATATTTCTGTAGATTTGAAAAAATTTCCCCCAAAAACTAAGAATAAGACAGTGTAAATGAATTGCGAGGTACGTGGTATAGTGCTTAGTAAAGTGTGGGTGGTACCCAAGAGTATATGCCTCATGGGGAGCAGGGACTTTGCTTTTTTTATTTAGCATTGGTTCTCTTCTACCTATAATAGTGCCTGGCACTATGGTAATACTCAACAAATATTAAAACTCAAATCATTGGGCTGGGACTATACCTCAGTGGCAGAGAGCTTACCTAGCATATATGAGGCACAAGGTTTGATCGTCAGCATCACATAAAAATAAATAAATAAAATAAAGGTCCATCAACAACTAAAAAAATAAAATAAAATAAAAGTATTGTGTCCATCTACAACTTTAAAAAAATCAAATAATTAAGAAGTTGTACATTAGAAATGTAATGTGAAAAAATAATGTCCAAAATGACACCATAGGATGATGCATAGTTACATGGGACAACTTCCTATGACCTGAAGGTAATTGTGCAAGTTGCTTGATTAAAATGACTTCATGATTAAAAAAACATGAAACAAAAAATTGCCCAAGAAAGTCTGTCTGCCTGAGTTTGGCAAGTCATTTTACAAGAGGTAGTAATAGTCTATGAATAATATCATCATATTTGGTCATGCCATTTGAAATTACCATTAAAAAAAAAAAAAAAAAAAAAAAACTAGCCATTTTGGTAGCTTTTCTAGCGCTGACCCCAATCCACTATCAATGGCCTTCTTGTGGGAGGAATAGTATGCCCTCTGGTGGTGAGAGGCCCTCAGCTGGTTTCCAGGGAAAAGGCCAACAGGAGGGAGAGAAAGTAGACAGATTTTACACAGAGGTTTCTGCAAACCTGTCTCCTCATTTCCTAGTCACCATAGTGTCCTTAAGGAATCAGTTTGAGGTGATCACTTTTGACTCACGAATATCCAGCTTTGGGGACTGCCTGGGCTCTGTTGGACTAAGAAAGCTACCAATAGGAATGCAAAGTGACATTTGCAGTTGGGTAAAGCTGAGGTTGGAAGACTTGTTCCTAACATGATGAATGCCAAGGCAAACCTGGAAGGCTGTTTGAACTGTGAAATTTGTCAAGATTCTGTCTTCTCGCTGTGACAAGATGAGAGTATAATACCGCCATATGCTTCAGGAAGAGCTCTGGGCAGAACCCAAAGGTGGTAGATTGTTGGCTGCTGCCCAGACCACTCTCCAATGCCAGCTTTGCATCCCTAGAAACATCTTTCTTTTTAAAATTAATTTCAAACATTGAAAGACATTTTTGTCTTGAATGTAAAACTGATACATGGCTTGTGCAAAAAAATTACGAAAAATATTAATAAAATAAAAACCACCTGATATCTGTCTACATTGGTGATAACCACAGCTGACATTTTTGGTGACATTTCTTTCAGGTAATTATATGTGTATTAGCAGATAGAGTAGGAATGTTTAATTGTACATCAAAGGGATCATAATTAAACCTATTCCTTTGCAATTTGCTTTATTTTGTGTAACAGATCTCTAGAACTTTTTTCTCTTGCAAAATTGAAATATTATCGCTTTTGAACAATTTCCCCATCATTTTCCCCTCTACCCCTTAGAACCTGGTAACCAGGTTTCTGTGAATTTGACTATCTTGGGACCTTATATAAGTAGAATCATATAATATTTGTCTTTTTGTGTATGTGATTGGCTTATTTCCCTTAGCATAATCTCCCCAAAGATTATCATGTTGTAGCATATATCAGGTTTTCTTTTTTTGGGGAGCATTATTGGGAATTGAACCCGGGGTCACTGGACCACTGAGCCTCATCCCCAGCCCTATTTTGCATTTTATTTAGAGACAGGGTCTCACTGGGTTGCTTAGCACCTCACTTTTGCCGAGGCTGGCTTTGAACTCGCAATCCTCCTGCCTCAGCCTCCTGAGCTGCTGGGATTATAGGTGTGTGCCACCATGCCCAGCATGTCAGGTTTTCCTTCTTTTTTAAGACTAAATATTATTCCATTGTATGTCTATTCACATTTTCCTTGTCTATTCATCTGCCAAAGGACACTTGGGTTACTTCTACCTGTTAACTATTGTGAATGATCCTGCCACAAACATGTTTTCATGTATCTTTAAGATCATGTTTTAAGGGGCTGGGGTTGTAGCTCAGTGCTGGAGCACTTGCCTTGTATGTGTGAGGCCCTGGGTTTGATCCTCAGCACCACATAAAAATAAATAAATAAAAATAAAGATATTGTGCCCATCTACAACTAAAAAAATTTTTTAAAAAAGATCATGTTTTAAATTCTTTTGGATATATACTATTATGGTTGGATATGGATTTAGTGTGTCCCCTAAGGTTTTATGTGTTGGAAGCTTAGTCCTCAGGTGGCAGTATTGGGAGGTAGCATGACACTTTTAAGAAATGAGGCCTACTCAGAAGTCTTTAGGTCAACTGAGGGTGCTGACCTCAAAAGGGAGTTAGGTAGATCTCTAAGGTACATCTCATGTGACCCTTTGGGAGTTCTTAAGAGAAGATGTATAAAAACCTGAGCCTGGCCCCATCCAGCTCTCTGGCATCCTGTTTTGAGATGTGATTTCTCCCTCTCAAGCCATTTTGCTATCCTTCCACGATGTAACACAGTCAAGAGAGTCCTCACCAGAACTGAGTCAATGTAAATACCATGTCTGTGAACCTTCAAAAATGTGGGTTAAATAACCTCTTTTATTAATAAAGTTATCTTGCCTCAATTTTCCATTATAGCAGTGAAAAACTGACTAATACATGTGCCCAGATATAGGTTTGCAGGATCATATGGTAATAACAATTTTAATTTTTTGAGAAAACACCATATTATTTTTGTACCAACTCATTATAGTTTTGATTTCCATTTCTCTAATGATTAGTGAAATTGAGCACCTTTGCATATGCTTGTTGGTTATTATGTACCTTCTTTGGAAAAATATCTATTTAAGTCCTTGCCCTTTTTTTTTTTTTTTTTTTTTTTTTTGAGAAAAAGAAGATTTAGTGCTTTGTTAGCAAAGGAGAAATACAAGGGACTCCTGTCCCAAAGGCTGTGATTCTGCCCATGAGCAGGAACAGGGTGCATTTTAAAGAGATGACTCAAAGGCTGCATTCCACATATTCTTCATCTGGAGTTGTAATTCACTTGTTAATTTGGGAGACAGTCATTTCTGAGATCTTCTGGTACCATCCTCAAAGTCTGAATTACTTCATTCCTCTGGTGGGTATGTATTCAGGGACAGATAACACTGCCTGGGACAGAGAAGAAAAGTAATCCTGTTTCCCCTGAGATTAGGGAAGGAGAGAGATTAGGGAGGAGCAGGGAGAGGAAGAGAAAGAAGCATTCATTTTAAAAATAAATTGCATTGGCAGGGTGCGGTGGTACATGCCTGAAATCCCTGCAGTTTGGGAGGCTGAGGCAGGAGGATGGCAATGAGGCCCTAAGCAACTCAGTGAGACCTTGTCTCTAAATAAAATACAAAGCAGGGCTGGGGATGTGGCTCAGTGTTCGAGTGCTCCTAAGTTCCATCCCTGGAACCAAATAATAATAATAATAATAATAATTATATATAAATTATTATAAATAAATATTATTATTATTATTATTAAAATAAGTTGCATTGGCATAGCAGCAAGAGCTATAGTCAAAGCATAAAGTGCACCACTGTTACATTTCCTCACTGTCAGTTTCTACATTCCATTTCTGTGGGAAAAATGGGCAAAGACATCTCCAAACTGTTTCCTGCTGAAAGGGGGCGAAATTGGGGGAAGTAACCCAAAGTTCTTGTTCTCTATCAGGTGGGGCATGGATAGTTAAGGGCATTCAGCATCAAAGCAGTTCAGAGGTCCATGGTGGCAGTTGACAGGTGACTGGACAAGGCATACATATGGCAGGAATCATGCCAATGGCCAAAGTTGTAGTAATTTCCTGCGTCCAGTTTCCTTTTTCTCAAAGTGTACCATGATGCAGCAACCTGTACTGTTCAGGCAGAGAAAGTGGGAGTTTCTCCAAAGCAAAAAGAACTCCTCAGTAGCTGCTGGGATGGTGCTTCAGTCCCTCCTTTGGTTACAGGAACAGTTCCTCTGGTTCGATCAGAGGCAAATTCACTCATCTCCTAACTCTCCTGCAGCTGGCTTTCAACAAGTTCACCAGCACCAGGAATCCTCAGCATGGAAGTGTGGTTCCTTGGAGAGCCAGGCCTTCCCAAGAAAGCTGGAGAGGGGGCTGCTCTGGGGTTCCCTTCTAGGGTGCCAAATTTGTTGCCAAAACTTGGTCCTTGTCCCTGATACCAATCCAATAACAAGGACATGGGTTTGAGAAAAAGGAAAAAAGAAGGTTTATTGCTTTGCCAGCAAAAGAGAAACAGAGGACTGCTTTCCCAAAGGCTGTGATTCTACCCATCAGCAGGAACAGGGGGCTTTTATAGAGGTGATTTAGAGAAAATGAGATTAGGGAGGAGAGATCAGGAAGGAGAGAAGGTCAGGGGAAAGAAGATCAGGAAGGAGAAGGTTAGAGAAAATAAAGATCAGAGAGGAGAAGATCTGGGAAAAGGTTAGGGAAAAGAAAATCAGGAAGGAGAAAGGGAGAAGAAAGTTGCGTAAAAGAAAAAAACATTTAAGTTTCAAAGCACAAGGGATATTGTCAAAGCATTAAGTGAACCCCTGTTACAAAACCTCTGACTTCATTCTTACTTTTCTGAGATTGCTTTGCCTATTTGGGTTCTTTGAGACCCCAAATTAGGATTGTTTTTTGTTTCTACAAAAAAAAAAAATGCCATTGGGATTTTCATAGGCATTTTGCTGAATCTGTAGGTTATTTTGTGTTAAGGACATTTTAACAACATTAAGTCTTCCAATCCATGAGCACAAAATGTCTTTCCATTTATTTGTATCTTCTTTAATTTCTTCTAGCAATGTTTTGTTTTGCAGTGTATAAGCCTTTTACTTCCTTGGTTATGTTTATTCCTAAGAATTTTATCCTTTTTTGAAGCTGTTGTAAATGGGCTGGTTTTCTCCAATTTGTGTGTGTTGTTTATGTATCCTGTAACTTTGCTGAAATTATGACTCAATTCATATTGCTAAACAATCGCTTTCTAGAAATGTGTATCAATTTATGTTCTCACCATCATTATTCTACTATTGGTAAAATGAGAAGGGTTATCTTTTTCCACATTTACTGGCCATTTTCCCTCTGTGAATTGCCTGTTCCTATCTGCCTCTTGTGTTGTTTGGCTTATCTTTTAAATTATGTAAGTGCATGTATCTGTTCATTAACCCATTGGTACCATTAATAAATACTTATCACCTACCATGTGCCAGGTACTGTTCTGGGTGCTGAGAATGGAAGTAGCAAAGAACAAAACATCGAAATTATACTTTAGTCCAGGGGGATGGGTGCAGAGAGTAATCAAATATATATTTCAGGTGGAGACAGGTGCAATTTTTTTAAAAGCAGCTAATAAGATGAAAAGTGTAAGAGAATGCTACTTTACATAGATGGTCAGGGCAGATCTGTCTTCGAGCAGAGAACTGGGGATGAGAAAGCAAGCCATTCAAAAAGCTACCTGGGGTTGAGAACTTCAGGCAAAAAGAACAGTAAATTCTTCATAAATTCTGGAGATATTATATAAGATCCTCTGGATGGCCATTTTAAGGAAAAAGTTTTGCTTTCCCGGCCAAGGGCATTTCTGAGAAAGGCTCATCACTCCCTCATACCAACCCAACCCTTAACCATCTGCAATAGGACCTGCCAGTCTCTGATTCCCGAGCCTCCCCTATGAAAGTCCCAGGACTCAAGCCTGTTTTGCCTCTCTCTCCTACAGAGAGATGGCCTTTATTGTCAGTTCCGACAAATAAACTCTCATGTGTATCTCTGCCAGGTCTCTGGTCTTTCATTTCTCGCTTACCATCTCTCATTCCTAGCTTTCCCTTCATTAACTTTTCCCCAGAATATTATGTGCCTTCTATGGATTGTTCATGCTGTCTTGCATAGATTATCCTGTTGATAAAGTCAAGTTTATTAATAATCTTTTATTCCTGGTTCTAGATTTTAGACTTAAGAATTCCTTCTCTTTTGGGTATGGTGGTATATGCCTATAATTCCAATGACTTGAAAGGCTGAGGCAGGAGGATTGCAGATTTGAGGACAGCTTCAGCAATTTAGTGAAGACCTAAAGCAACTTAGGTAAACTCTGTCTCAAAATAAAAAATAAAAGGGCTGAGGTTTAATTCCTAGTACCCAAAATGAAAACAAACAAACAAAAAAAACCCAAAACTTTTCTACCCCCAGATCATAATAATATTCTCCTATATTTCATTTCTCTTATTTTTACATTTTTAAAAACAGATTTATTGAAGTATAGTTTGAATATATAATAATATTCACTCATTTTGAGTATAAGATCCAGTGGATTTTTAGTAAATTTATGGAGTTGTACTTGAAAGGAAAGTGACCACAACACTCAGAGCGACCAAGAGATCTTTATTGCAGCAGTGAGAAAGAGGAGAAAAAAGAGATCGAGAGCATAAGGGGGAGGGGCAGAGCAAGAGCAAGAGAGAGAGGCCCTATAGGAGGGAGTTTTTATAGCCAAAATCTAATGGGGTCTCTGGGTCTGCAAGCTGCCTTGTTGGTGTACAGTGATTGGATCATACAGTAGTTGCTAAGTGTGTCATCTTCTGCCTTCAGGCAGATGGGGCAGGGATTAGATGTGGGTTTCTGTTGGGCCAGATGGGTGGGGTTGAGTGTTCAGCCTTGAGTGGGGTTGAGTGTTCAGCCTTGATGCAAATAGGTGATAAAGGACCAAACAAAGGGCGGGGTTTGAGTGTGCAGGTTATCTTACAGCTAACATTCCTTCAGCCCACCCTGCAGACAACTTAGTTCAGCCTGTCCCATATCTAACAGTACTACCATCATTACAGTCCAGTTTTAGGACTACACTTTGATTTTGTTATGTTTAGCTTTTAATATGTCTAAGATTCATTCTAGCTTTTAGTATGAAGTTAGAGACCTATCATCATCATCATCATCATCATCATCATCATTATCATCATGGTTATTTATTAGAGACCTAACATTATTAGTTTTTCTCTTCTCATTGATTTGAAATATTTTCTTTACCACATGCTAAACTTTCATGTATGTGGATATCTTTTTCTGGTCTCCCTCTTCTAAGGATTTTCCAGGGTTTTATTTGGTTAGTAAATATTTCAGAATTGGGGGATTTCACATAAAAGCCAGATTTTTTTTTTAACTTTTTTGGAAAAACCAGATGATCCAGCATCAAAATGTTGGAGGTGAGTAGAGACCACACCTTTTAAATGGGGCATGAAGATGATAACATAGTCTCTGTTTGTCCCCGATAGTGGCCTATTCTTCACTTAGTAGCGAGTTATATCCTAATTCATCACACTTGACACTCCTCTTTCATGAATCGCAAGATTGCCTTCTAGCAAAGAAAAAGGGGAGGAGTCAATGCCATCCTCCTACAAAAATATGTCAAAAGATTGAGTATATGGGCTCAGAGTAGAGAGAGCATGCTGATGGGGAGAAACTAGGACAGAGTTTTATCTGACAGCTGGTGTAACAATTTACTAATCTTTTCCTTTACCACTTAACTTCATAACAATCTATCCAGTTACCTTGCCCAGTTTGTTATTGTATATTTAATTCTGTGTGGATTTGCTGTCATCCGCTATACCTCCAAACATCCGATATACATCCCAAACAGGATCCTAGGCATTCTGCTTCAATCTACACTCCTGACCCCAGCGACCCATCGAGTGCCACGTACACAGTTCAGCCTGCCCTGCACCTAACAGTACTACCATCATTACAATCCAGTTTACAGGCCCCTTAGGAAATACTGACTGGCTGATCTGGTCCCAACAACCAAAGATTGAACCGACTAACGAGGAAATTGAGGTGGCAGGTGCAGAATGCCGTGACTTGGTGGAGGTCAGTGGCGAGGCTGACGCAGAGGGAAGGAGGCAGGAATTAAACTTGAGGGCTTAACTCCCGGCCTGTAGTTCAGGATATTTTACTGGCCAGTTTACTGAATCTTCGGAGAGTGCCCACGCAGGGACTTGCCTTCGACTTGAAAGAACTTCCTGGAAATGCTGATCGTACGGCCCTGAAAACTGAAGGTGCAGGAAACACCGAAATCTCTCTGTCACCTGCTCCGCCTCAGAGCGGGACTACACTTCCCAGCAACACATGGGGCACGCACGGACACTGCCACGCGGCTTGTGCCTCCGCCGTCAGCCCACTGGGGGCGCTGCGGGAGCCCTCCGCCGCCCCGTAGAAATCTACGCGGCCCCGGGGCCGCTTGCTTCCTGTTTGTCCGACGAGGAGACATGGCGGCTGCGCCCGCGGCGGCTGGGGCTGGGGCCGGCCGGGGGAGACGGTCGGCAGCAACAGTGGCGGCATGGGGCGGATGGGGCGGCCGGCCGCGGCCGGGTAACATTTTGCTGCAGCTGCGGCAGGGCCAGCTGACCGGTCGGGGCCTGGTCCGGGCGGTGCAGGTACGAGGGCGGCCCGGAGGGGCGGGGCGGGGCGGACCAGGCGGGAGCTGGCTGGGGGCCGGGGAAGAGGCCTTTCCAGGCCGCTGCTGGACGGGCCGTACCCTTCCAGGCTGACCGCAGGGCCTCCCTGTGGGCTGCCTGGACGCTGTCAGCCGCGGTGGGGCCGTGGACAGCTGCCAAGTAGAGGCCCCCGGACAGGGGCTGAGCGGGACTGGGCTGTTGTGGGCTTTGATGGCGTGTACAAGCCTTGGGCCCAGTTTCTGGATCCTCCTTCCCTGCGCCACGTCTACATGTCTGGGGGACCCTGGCGAGTTTGCTTTATCCTCTGTGGGCCTTGAGTTTCTAACCAGTGAATTGGGCGGGGGTCTTCATTGCAGCCCTGAAAACGGTTCCCAAGCGTATCATAAATGTCATTTTCTCAGAGAGGCCTTTCCTTGACATTCTTCCTTCCCTCTTTCTAAAGTAGGTCCCCATTGTTAGTCTGTCAAAGCCCTGAATTGGTTTCATTCACATTAGTTTCTTCGCGTGTAATTACATATTTCTTTGTTGTCTGCCCTTTTCTCGTCTGTCTCCACATTAGGCTGAGCTCCAACGGGTGCAGAGACTGTTTTGCCATTGTAGAGCGTCATGGTGTTACAGCAAGGACTCAAGTCAGGCCAGGGTTCAAAGCGCTGCTCTCTTGTTTGCTTGTGCAGTTACCATCACGTGCCTCAGTTTCCTCATTTGTAAGATGAAGATGAGAATTAGTAACCTGCCTTTTAAGTTTGTGAAGATCAAAGGAGACAATTGTGTAAAATGTTAACACATTTCTGGTGCATAGTAAGGATTCAACGTTTATCAGTGAATGTTATACTTAAGGTCTGGCTTGTAATAGGTGCCCAATATATGTTAAATGTTTTTTGATGAGTGTGGGACACTATTTTAGCAAAAAGCCGGATGGCTAAGACCTATTCCCTCTTCATCAAGCTTCATGGTCCCAGAACTATCCTTGCAAACACATCTGTAAAACATTAGCATAATTTAAAGAAAGCTTTTGCATAAAGTTTTGAAGGATACAAGAAACTAATAGTGTGGTTTGTGGAACAAGGGTAGGAAGTGGGAGAATAGAGGAGAGAATAGGAGTGAGACTTTTCACAGTACAACTTGTTGAAAATTTAATTTTCAACCAGTTGAATATTACGCAAAAGACTAAAAAGAGTAAAATAAATGAAGGTGGTCTATTTGGAGGATTGCAGATGAAGGAGCAGTTCTGAGTGAGCCATATTTTCCTGGACATCAGACAACCATAGATGAGCAACCTTTTTTCCTCTTACATTCTTTTTTGCGTGCCTTAAGATCATGGAAATACTTGCTCTGTCCTATAAGCCATAATACCTTATTGAGCTGGGTATGTAGAGACAGGCAGAAAGGGATAGGGGTAACTGTCTCTTAGTAAGCACATACATTACGAGGTGTACAATATCTTTAATCCTTGATCTGAGGAATCTGAGGCTCAGAAAGATTAGGTAATATGATTTTAAACACCTATCTGGATAATCTGTGTTCTAAAAACAATAAGGAACCATAGAAGTTCTTTAGCCTGATGAGTGAGGCAATTTAGAAAGTTAATTAGTTTCCAGTACTGAAAAGATTTAAGAATGGGAGGAAACTAGAGAATCTCACCTGATTAGAAAGCTACTGGAATATTCTCTAGCCCGACTTAGGCTGCTTATTTTGATTATTGATAGTTGTATACAGGTGAGGGAGCTATTGCAGAGGTTAAGATAGGAACTTTTGCCCAGAAGTATAGTGAAGATAAAGTGGAAACCTTCATCTTTAATATATTTTCTTTCTTAGTAACTTTCTTTGATCACAGCTCCTCCTCTCTTGTGCAGAATAAATTATTAACCATATTTCCGTAGCACAGTGAACATATCCATTATGACATGGTATAGTGGCAAAACAACAGGTCTTAAAAATTTTTTTAAATTGTGATAAAAATTTATATAACATGAAGTTTACCATCATAACCATTTAGTAAATGTACAATTCAGTAATGTTAAGTGCTTTCACTTGTGCAGCAGATCTTCAGAACTTTTTCATCTTGTAAATTTGAAACTGTGTACCAACTGAACAACTCCCTGTTTCCCTTCCTCTTGTCCCCAGTAATCACCTTTCTACTTTCTGTGTGAGTTCTACTACTATTATGTAATGTAATAACCTCATATAAATGGAATCATGCAGGCTTTTTGTGATTGATTTATTTCACTTAGCATAATATCCTTAAAGTTCATCTGTATTGTAGCATGTGATGGAATTTCCCTAGAAAAAAATCTAGGTTTTGAAGTAAAATGTACCTGAATTGAATCCTAGTTCTGTAACTTACTAGTTAAGTGACTGAGGTTGTTATTTAATCTCTCAGAACCTTATTTCTAAAATGGTGATAACAATGTCTACCTCCTTAAGTTGTTCGGAAATTAAGTGAAATAATATGTCTAAAATGCTTAGCTAGCATGGCATATATTAGATATTTAGTAAAAAGTTGCTCTCAGCTAGTAGTTATGAGACTGATATTCTTTATGGAGTGTGTCTTATTTTTTCTTGGTATCTGCAGTGCCTGAAACCATGCCAGGCACTTGATACTAAGGACTCAGGAAATTGTTTGAATTTAAATACTTTATTCTCAGTCCTGTGTGCTTCTGTTCTTATTTCTCAGCAATCCCATGACCTTAAAGGGTTCCAGAGTCAGATTGCCTAGCTTGAAACCTGGCTCTGGTTCATGCTTGATTGTCTTTAGACAGGTTATCTAATATCTTTATGCCTCACTTTCTTTACTACTAAAGTAGGGATAATAGGACCTAACTTCCTGAGGTTATGGTGAAGGCTAAATGAATTTAAACATATAAAGCACTTAAAATAGTGACCAAAATGTATTACACACTATAAAGGTTAGCCTGTATTATTATTAATACTCTATATTTTGATGGATCTGAAGTCTGTATTTTCATTCTTGATTTCTCCATTTAGCTCCAGATGGATAGGTGTATCCAGCTGCCTGCTTAGTATTTCCACATAGATGTCTAATTGGCAACTCAGTCAGATTTTGAAAACCAAATTCTACTTCTTTTTCTACCAAATGTGATCATCCACATCTCCCTAAATGAAATGTAAGGGAAGCCTGGGAGAAGACTACAGGCCACATGATTTAGAATGAACCTGTCCTACTTGAATTTTAGTTGGCAGTATTTTCTTCCCTTTTCTGTTCTGCCATTTGTCAAGGTAATAAAATATGTGGGTATGCTGTAGTCTTTACTGAGCCCTTCTACATTCATCACATATTTGATCCTTAAAATAATTCATATTTTATAAATCCCTTGCTTAAAACACTCCAGCCACATCCCATTGTAGTTAGAATCAAATCCCAATTCCTTACCATGTGTGTACAAGGCCCTATGTGATCACTAGGAGTTGAGGGAAAGGATAGGCTAGGTAAAACCTGTGCACAAGGGCAGTGCAGCTCACACTACAGGTCCTGACCCACAATCCCTAGACACTTTTCAGTTTGGCAGTCTAGTGACAGACTAGATTATGGGATCCTCTTTCTGTTTCCTAAATGCCAATTTGCCTTTTATGATTATTGGTATATCTACCTCTGAGCTACATCTCCAACCCCACTTTTTTTTTATGACATTTCAATAAATACTAATTGTTTTAGGCTTATTCTAAGCAGTTCTGTTTATAAAACCTAAGGGTTTAAGTCAAACTTCTTGCCTGTCAAGGGTAATTTGATACTGAAAAACCCTTGGATAGGATAAATTCTCACATAAAAGCTTTGTAGTCACAAGCTCTAAAATGCACTCCTAATTATATTTAAACAACAGACACCATTATGTATTCAGTGGTTAACATTTGTTGTCAGAATAACATAACAAGATAATTAATCTTTGTCAATAATCCTTTAAGATGTCTGTTTACTTGGACTTAACTTGGCATTTTGAGACACTAGATACACTTAGGATTAAACAAATAAGATATACATTTGTTTTTATGGAATTCATTCTTTAATTATTTAAAAAGAAAAGCAGTAAAGACAAAATACATAATTAAACTAAATGTCTGAAGATGTTACATTGGCTGAACCAGTTGACAGCTTAGGGTGCTTGATGTAAGAGATTATCTCTACCGTAAACTGTCAAACCACAAGTATTCTAAGAGAAAAACTCATGTGACACCTGCCAATAATTCAGCTGTGAAATTGACTGGAAGGTGACTTTTTTCATCACAGTGCTCTGCTGTTCACAAGGAAAGCAAAATCCTAATGATTATTTTAAAATGAGAGTAAATGCCTTGTAAGACAGTGTAGAGGTAGTAACAAATTCTTTGTAAAGTTGAGTATTTGGACTGTGATGGGATCTTTGGGTATCATAGGCTTGTAACAAAAAACAACAGTGGCCTACCCCAGTCTGTACCTCCAAGTTTCATACTTCTGAGGCAATTACTATTCATGCTGTAACTATTTTGCAAGAAAGCCAAAAAGCTAGTATTTCTTTTTTAATATTTTTAGTTTTAGATGGACACAATACCTTTATTTAACTTATTTATATGTGGTGCTGAGGATTGAACCCAGTGCCTCACACATTGCTAGGCAAGCACTCTACCACTGAGCCACAACACCAGCCCAAGACCTAATATTTTTAAACAACATGCTTTTAGAGCTATTTCTTGACATTTTAATT
Source organism: Callospermophilus lateralis (assembly GCF_048772815.1). Lineage (NCBI taxonomy): Eukaryota > Metazoa > Chordata > Mammalia > Rodentia > Sciuridae > Callospermophilus > Callospermophilus lateralis. Next base: position 176,507,018 of record NC_135307.1, on the reverse strand, counting down.
TGCTATTATTTATTTCTTCCTCCTGTAAAAGATTAGGATTTAATTTATAACACTTTATGCCATCTTATTTGTGCTGATATTGCACATTGTGCAGATATAATTACTGTTTAACACAAAGCCATATACGTAAAAAAATTGTATTGGTTTTGTTTTATATAATTTTAAATTGAAGTATACTCATAGTATACTTTTTTTTTTTGGTGCTGTAGATTGAACCCAGGGCATACACTCTACCACTGAGCTACATCCCCATTCACATTCACCTGTTTTAGTATATAGTTCTCTGAGTTTTGATAAATGGATATAGTCATGTGATCACCACTACATTTATAGAAAATTCCCTTGTTGGGCTGGGGATGTGGCTCAAGCAGTAGCGTGCTCGCCTGGCATGCGTGTGGCCCCGGTTCGATCCTCAGCACCACATACAAACAAAGATGTGTCCGACGATAACTAAAAAAAAAAAATATTAAAATATTCTCTCTCTCTCTAAAAAAAAAAAAAAAAGAAAAGAAAATTCCCTTGTAGTTGTGAGCCCTTTTCCAAAACTACTCATCTGTTTTCTTTCTATTTTTTTACCCTTTTCCAGACTGTCGTAAAAATGGAATCATACCTTTTAAATACATATGCACATGTACCACTTGTAACCTTATGAGAGTGACTTCTTTCACTAGCATAGATTTGCATCTGTTTAAAATTCATTTTGTTTTCTATATACTCATAATTTATTCCCAAATTCTAAGACTCACTTTTTTTTTTTTTTTTTAATTCTTCATCCTCCTCTTACTGGCAAGTTTGGATTGTTAATTTACTACATGTACTATACAACTGAACTCTTGGGACTTCATCAAATTCAGAGTGCTTTATTTGCTTTTCTCATGTTATAAACTGATTCCTAAATTTTGTGCCTTTTCTTGGAGCATATTCTCTAGTAGCCTCCCAAGAAAGAGGATAAGGGAGGTAATTTTTTAAGCTTGCATATTTGAAAATGTCTTTTATTCTGACTTTTGCGTATTTAGTTTAGCTAGGTAAAGAATTCTGGGCTAGTAGTTATTTTCTCTTAAATTTTAAATGGTATTGTTCCATTGTTTTGAAAAAATATTCTTTTAATCTATATTGTTGGTTATATTAATCTATGAAGTTGGTGAAGCTGTAGTTCATTCATTTTCATTGAGATACTACAATTCTTTCTACTTTTGAGAAGTATTCAGAATCCTTCCAGTTTGGGGCTATTATGAATAATGCTGATGTGAACATTCTTGTTCATGTAGTTAGTACATGTATGCACAATTTGTACATGTATTTACAAATTCTACTTCCAAGTATAGTAGAATTGCTGAGTTATAGGATGTGCATATGTTCAGCATAAGTGGCTATTATGAGGGTTTCCCAAGTGGTTGTACTAATTTAATTTACACTTCCACCAGTTGTGGGTGTGAGTTCCATGTTCTCAGTAACCTGTGTCAATATAAGTTATAACCTATGTGTCAGTCTTTTAAATTTTACTCTTACAGAGTGTAATAGTATATCTTTTGCGTGTGTGTGTGTGTTGCTGGGAATTGAACCCAGGACTTTGTGCAGGCGAGGCAAGCACTCTACCAACTGAGATATATCCCCAGCCCTCATTATGGTTTTAATTTCTATTTCCATGATGACTTAATGAAGTTGAGCACTTTTCAGCATTATTGGCCATTTGGACATCCCCTTTTGTGAATTGTTTTCAAATCTTTTGCACTTTTTTTTCTGTAGCATCTTTTTAAATTGATTGGAAGACCTTTTTTTTTTTTTTGAAGTTTTTGTTGTTTTTTATTTTGTTTTTGCTGTGCTGGGAATTGAACCCTAGCCCTGCACTTCTATGCAAGCACTCTACCACTAAGCTACATACATCCTCAGTCCTTTTTTGAAGTTCTTCAGATTTTCTGGATATTAGCCCTTTGTAGTGAAGTTTTGTAGATAATTTTTCTCATTCTGTGGCTCACCTTTTTAATCTCTAATAAGATCTCTATATGAATAAAAGTACTTCATTTTACTACAATTCATTGTGTCACTTTTACTTTGTGGTTAATGATTTTTGTTTCCTGTTTAAGAATCTTTGCCTACTCTAAGGACATGAAATACTCTGTGTTTCTTCTAGAAACTTTATGGATTGCCTTTTACATTTCGGTATACATTCTGCTAAGAATTGATTTAGGGATATGTTGTGAGGTTTTCCATATAGACATTCAGTTTGATCCATCATTGTTTATTGCAGTGTACCCCTGTCTGCTCTGTAGTGCCACCTTTGTTATCAGTCAGGTGTATGTGCATATTTCTGTTCCATGTCAGTTGTGTTCTGCTAGTCTTATTTATCCTTGTGCTGGTATTAATGTTGTCTATATTCTGTAACTTTATATATGTAGATTTTGTGTAGAGTATATGAAATAGGAATATGTTTTTCAGCTTAGTTATAGTCAAGATTGTCTTCCAGGAGCTCCTGGGCTGTAGATTGGTGTTGGGATCCATTTGGTGGTTGGTTTGTAACCCAAACTCAGTGCATTTTTTTAAATAGTTAAAAATACAAGATAAGGAGAACACTTGAACACACAGAAGGGAGACTATGCCTAGTGTACAGCCTGAATGCTAGTCCATCGGATCAGCTGTTCCCCTGTGGGAACACAAAGACGGTGACACAAACCCCCATCCACTGCATGGTCCCAGTAGAGACCCCGTGACTCGCCTGTCTTTGGGTCACTTGCATTCCATAGCGTTGTGCTTGTACTTGTGCTCACACAGTCACCTGGGGGTGGGCTGGGAGAGCCATTGCAGGGGATATGGCCCAGATGCGCCCTTTGTTGGCGTGTGGCCAGAGCAGTAGCCCATGTTCCCAGCACCCACTCACTCTTGCTGCTCAGCCCACTGGCAGGAGATCTGGGTCTCACCAGCATGAGTGCGTGCAAGCTGGGAGGGTTGGTCCACTCCAGACCCACAGGTCCCGGAGCACCCCCATCTCCATGTGTGAAGTAGCTTCCTCCCTCAGCCTGCAAGGGTCCGATTTGCCATCGAAAAAGACGACCTCTACTTTTTTCTTTTGTATTTTGATAAACACTGAAGAAGCTGGAGCTGTTAAATTTATCTTGGGAAAACCTCAGAACTGGTTTATTTGGTGTCGTGGAACCTCTTAATGCTTTCAATACACAATTAGTAATCAACTGTTTTGTATACTTGTTTTCAGTTTTCATTTCGACAAGCACTGTAATTATAGCTATTAGAATAAAGTCTCTTAACTATTAAAAAAAAAAAAAAAAGATTGTCTTGACTCTTCTTGACTCCCCTTTACCATTTTTATACCCATTTTAGAATGAATTAGTATATTTTTACAACTGAATTTTGATTGGGATTGCAATTCAGTCTTAATTCCTTCATTCTCCCTCTTCTCTTTCTTTGATTTGGTCTTCTTTAATTTCTGTTGATGTTTATAGTTTTCTGTGTGGCAGTCCTGTTTAACTTTGCCAATTTTATTCCTTGGCATTTGACTTTTTTTTAATGATGTTGTAGTGTTTTGAAATTGTACTTTAAAACTGTAACTGTAATATAAATTAAGATTGTTTTATATTGATCATAATATGATAATTTATCTTTTAGACTTGAATTATATGTGTATACAGTCATGTTGAATATTATATCTGCAATTGAAGCTTTTATTTTATCCTTTCTAATTTAGCATCTTATATTGCTTTATCCTGCCTTACTCTACTGCCTAAGACCTTCAGTACAATGAATAGAAGTGGCATGTTCTGATGTAAGAGGGGAAAAAAAAGCCTTACTCATTTCACCATTAGGTATATTTGCACTAAATTTTTTGCAGACACCTATTATTTGAAATTCATTTTTTTAATTAATGAGTTTTATTATGAATGGCTATTGAATTATATCAAAGTGCTTTTTCTGTATCAATATGCTCATATAATTACTCTTTGTTATTAATGTGGTAAATTACATTGAATAAAACTTTCAGCTATTAAACCAACTTTTTGTTGTTGTTGTTTTTTGTACCAGGGATTGAACTCAGAGGCACTCAGTCACTGAGTCACATCCCTAGTCCTATTTTGTATTTTATTTAGAGACAGGGTTTCACTGAGTTGCTTAGCGCCTTGTTTTTGCTGAGGCTGGCTTTGAACTTGGGATCATCCTGCCTCAGCCTTCTGAGCTTCTGGGATTACAAGCATGCCCCATCATGCCTGGCTTAAACTGACTTTTAATTTCTGATGCAGATTTCTATCCTTTTGCTAAATTTGATTCCCTACTTTTTAAATTAGTTTTTTTTTCCCTTCTATATTTATGAGTGAAACTAGACTACAATTTTCTTTTGAAGGGGTTTTGGTATCAGGTTTTAATTTTATTTTCTACTTAGTTGTATGGTATCAGGTTTATAATAGTCACTGAACATGGATTTACTTGCACCCCATGAGGTTTGTTTGTTTTTTTAAGTTCTAGGTGGACACACTACTTTTATTTATTTATTTTTATGAGCTACCACTGAGCTACAATCCTAGTCCCCACCCCATGAGTTTTGATATATGATATTTTCATGATCTTTCATTTCAGGATATTTTCAGATTTCCGCTTAGATTTCTTCTTTGATCCATGCTTTTTTTCTTTTTAGTAGTATAGTTTTTTTAAAAAAAATAATTTAGTTGTAGATAGACCAATACCTTTATTTTATTTATTTTTTCTAGGTAGTGCTGAGGTTCAAACCCAGTGCCTCACATGTGCTAGGCAAGCACTGTATCATTGAGCTACAACTCCAGCCCAATAGTAGCATAGTTCTTGGGCTGGGGTTGTGGCTCAGTGGCAGAGTGCTTGCCTGAATGTGTGAGGCATTGGGTTTGATCCTCAGCATCACATTAAGATAAATAAATATAATAAAGACATTGTATCCATATAACTAGAATTTTTTTTTAAATAATAGTATAGTTCTTAATTTCCAAATATGGGGATTTTTTAGTTATCTTTTTCTTAACAAATTTTAGGTTAATCGGACTGTGGTCAGAGAACTTAGTCTGTATCTCAGTTCATTTAAGTGTGTTGCCATTTGCTCTGTGGCCTAACAACTGATCGTTTTGTAAATGTTCTTTGGTGTAAAGAATGTGTAGAGAGCAAATAATAGATGCAGTGAAATAGGGATTCAATTTTATTTGTGTTTAACTATTTTATATTCTTATTAATTTTTAGTCTACCTGTATCAGTTTTGGAAAGAGATATATAAAAATTTCACATGTAATTATGGATTTCCTTATTTCTCTTTTTAGCATGGTCAGTTTTTGCTTGTGTATGTTGAAACTTTTATTGTTACATTTATTGTTAGGACTATAATATCCAGATTGACTTTTTTATCCATATGAAGTACCTACCTCTGGTAATGCTGTTTGCTTTGAGTCTCTTGCTGATTTTAATAGTTATACCACCATTATTTAGGTGTGGGTTTAGATGACATGTTTTTCCCATTATTTTACTTTTAGCTTTTCTGGAAGTATTTCCCTGGTAGGCAGCATAACACATTTTATTTTTAATTGGAACATTTAGTACATTTACACTTAATGTAATAACTGACATTTTAGGATTTAAATGTATTTATTTATGTGTTTGATTTTTTTGATTTTTGAATGTCCTACATGTTTACATTTTTAAAGTTTTATTGAGACATAATTTAGGTGATCAAATTTACCCATTATAAATGTATTTGATGATTTTCAGCAAATTTATATGTATTTGATGATTTTCAGCAAATTTATAGTTATGCAGCTGTCACCACAATCCAGTTTAGATTGGATTTAGAACATTACTCTTACTCTGAAAAGTTAACTTATATCCATTATTTATTTAGTTTTTATGACAGCTTTATTGAGATATGACTCACATACTGTACACATCACCCACTTAATGTGTACAAGTCAGTGATTTTCACAGTTTTACAAAATTATACAACTATTACTATAGCCAATTTTAGAACATTTCATCACTTCATAAAGAAACCCTGTACCCAGCAGCAGTTACTGCCCAATTCCTTCTTCCCTCTGGTCTTTGGCAATAACTAATCTATTTTGTGTCTCTGTGGATTTGTTTATTTTGGACATTTCATATTAAAAGAATCAAACCATGTGTCATCCTTTGTGACTGGCTTCTTTCATTTAACATTATGCTCTCAAGAGTATGTATTAGTATGTCATTCCTTTTTCTTGCTGAATAACATTCCATTGTATGAACATACAGTATTTATTCATACATCAGTTGATGGGCATTTGAGGTGTTTCTATTCTTGTTAAGATTAATGCTGGGTTGGGGTTGTGGCTCGGCAGTAGAGCGCTCGCCTTGCACGTGCAAGGCCCTGGGTTTAATCCTCATCACCGCATACAAATAAGTACATAAAATGAAGGTATTGTGTCAACTATAACTAAAAATAATATTTTAAAAAAAGATTAATGCTCTATTTGTGTGTGTGTGTTTTGTGTTTTCTTTCTCTTAGGAGTAGAATGGATGGATCATTTGATAACCCTCTGTTTAACTTTTGAGATCTGTCAAACTGTTTTTCAGAGTGTCTGTACCATTTTATATTTCCACCTGCAGCATGTGAGGGTTCCACTTTCTCCATTCTCACAAACACTTCTAATTTTCTGTCTTTTTGATTATGCTCTCCTAATAGGTGTGAAGTGATATCTTATTGTAGATTTGATTTGGATTTCTTCTGATGACTAATGATGTTGATCTTTGTTTTATGTGCTAACCAGCCATTCATATATCTTTTTTATTTTATTTTTTTAGTTGTAGTTGGACTCAATATTTTTTATTTATTTATTTTTATGTGGTGTTGGGGATCGAACCCAGGGCCTCGCCTGTGCTAGGCGAGCGCTCTACCGCTGAGCCACAACCCCAGCCCATTCATTCATATATCTTATTTGGATAAATGTCTATTCAGAGATTTGCCCCATTTTAAAAATTAGTCACAATTTCTCTAATAGATGGTTTTATTCAATGTATCTTTTTCCTTCCTTCCTCCCTCCCTTCCCTCCCTCTCTCCTTCTTTCCTTCTCTCCCTCTTTCCCTCTCTCCCTTCCTTCTTTGTTTCTTTCTTTTGTACCAAGGATTAAAAAATAAGGCTGGGGGCTGGGGATGTGGCTCAAGCGGTAGCGCACTCACCTGGCATGCGTGCGGCCGGGGTTTGACCCTCAACACCACATACAAACAAAGATGTTGTGTCCACCGAAAACTAAAAAAATAAATAAATATTAAAAAATTCTCTCAAAAAAAAATAAGGCTGGAGATGCGCCCACTGAGCCACATCTCCAGCCCTATTTTGTATTTTATTTAGAGATAAGGTCTCACTGAGTTGCTTAGTGCCTTGCTGTTGCTGAGGCTGGCTTTGAACTCATGATCCTCCTGCCTCAGCCTCCGGAGCTGATGGGATTACAGGGGTGTGCCCTCAATGTATCTTTGTATGAGTTTTGGTCATTAGTGTCTTTCAAAGAATAATTCATTTAATTCAAGTAATAAAATTTTGAGGCATGTTCATAGTATTCCATAGGATCAGTAATAATGGCCCTATAAACATTTCTGATATTAGTAATTTGTATCTTTTTTTTTTTTAATTTTATTTGAAAGAGGGTCTTGCTAAGTTGCTGAGGCTGGCCTCAAACATGTATTACTCCTGCCTAAGCCTCCTGAGTCACTGGGATTACAGGCTTGCACCTCTACACCTGGACCCTTTTCTTTCCCCCTTGACTAGACTGGTTAGAGTTTATCAATTTTATTAAACTTTTCAGAGAGAGCTTTGGGTTTTGATAATTTTCTCTATTGATTTCCTGTTTTTTATATGAATGATTTCTGTTCATTTTTATTTCTTATTTTTTTCCTACTTGATTTAGGCTTAAATTGCTTGTGGTTCTCTGGTTTACTAAGGTGGATGCTTAGTTATTGACTATAGATATTTTTTATTTCCTAATGTGTTCATTGAATGGTATAATTTTCCCTCTAAGCACTGCTTTTGCCTTAATCTCACAATTTTGGGTAAGTTGTATTTTCATTTTCATTTAGTTTAAAATATTTTAAAATTTCTCTTGAGATGTCTTTGACCCATATTTTATTTAGAAATGGATTGTTTCATGTCCAAATATTTTAGGATTTTCAACTCTTCTTCTGTTAATTGGTTTCTAGCTTAATTGCATTGTGGTTTGAGAACCTACTTTGCATAATTTCTAAATGAGAGAACATAACTTTGCATACTTTGTGGCCCAGAATGGGTCTAACTTGGTGACTCTTTGATGTGAGCTTGAGAATAATGTATGCTCTGCTGTTGTTGGATGAAGTATTCTGTGAATGTCAGTTAGATCCACTTGATTGATGGTGGTGGTGGTGTTTATGTCAACCATATCCTTATTGATTTTCTGCCTGATAATCTGTGTCTTTTTTTTTAATACTGAGGATTGACTCAGAGGTAGTTTAACCAGTGTCTTGTCACATTTGTAACAGTTTTCTATTCATTATACTTGTTTCTTTTTTTTTTTAACCTTTTCATCTTGTTCTGCCTTCTATTTAATTGAACACTTTATATGATTTATATGATTCCATTTGTAATGGTTACCCTGGAATTTGCAATATTTATTTACAGTGAATCTAAGTCCACTTTCAATAATGCTGTGCTGTTTTGTGGGATTCGCGTACCCTATTACAGAGTATTCCCAGTTCCTTCCTCTTACTACTTCTGTCACTCATTTCATTTCTCCAAATCCTAAAATTACCTAATGTCTTGTTATTTTTTAGAATGATTATTAGGTTTATTGAAAATAAAATATGTTAAAGCTATTTTTATTTTATATTCATTTATTCCATCTTCAATACTCTGTATATATCTTGAGTTTCTAACCTATACCATTTTCCTTGCTCTAAAAAACTACTTCTCACATTTCTGGTAGAGTGGGTCTCCTGGTAAAAATTCTCTGAGTTTTCATTTATATAAGAAAGTTTTAGTTTTCTTTGCTTTCAAAGGATCATTTCACTGGTTTCAGTGTTTTTTGGTGTGATTTTTTTTTTCTCAGTGTTTTAAATATTTTACTCGATTCTTGGCTTGCATGGCTTTTTTCACTAAGCCCTATATAATTCTTACCCTAGATAAGCTCCCCACCATCTTTTAAGATTCATTTCTTTGTTGTTGCTGTTTGTTTTGCACTTTGAGTATGATATGTTTGCCTACCATAAAACCAAACCAAACCAAAATAAAATAAAAAACCCTTCTTTTTTTTTTCCTCCACATTCCTGAATCTGTGATTGTTGTCATTAACTTTGGGAAATTCATAGCCATTATGTTTTCAGCCACTTCTCCTTTGTCTCTTTCTTCTTCAGGTGTTCCAGTTACATGTACACTATACCTTTTGTGATTGTCCCCCATTTCTTGGATATTCTGTTATACTTCTTCATTTTATATTTCACTTTGGGAAGTTTCTATTGTCATATTTTCAAGTTCACTGATTATTTCTTTGGCAATATCCAGTATACTGATGAACCCATCAAAGGCAGTCTTCATTTCTATTATAGTCTTTTTTATTTCTAGTGCATTGTTTATTTCTAAAATTGTATTGTCTTTTTATTGTTGAGTTGCAGCAATTTTTTTATATATTTTGGACACTAGATCCTTATCAGATAACTGGTTTACAAATACTTTTTACAATTTTTGTGGGTTGTCTTCACCTTCTTGGTACTGTCCTTCGAGGTATTAAAGTTTTTACTTTTGATGAAGTCCAATTTATTTTTTCCTTTGGTTTCTCATGCTTTAGTGTCAACTAAGAAACTATTGCTTAATCCAACATGATGATAGTTACACATGTTTTCTTCTAAAATTTTTATGGTTTTAACTCTTACATTTAGATCCATGTTGAATTAATTTTCGTATATGATATGAGGAAGGTGTCCATCTTCATTTTTTTGCTTATGGAATATCCAGTTGCCCTATTAACATTTGTTGAAAAGGCTGTTCTACCACTGAAAAATCTTGATATTCTTGTCAAAAGTCAATTGATCTTAAATGTAAGTTCCCCCACAGAAATGGGGTTCCCCTCGGTGGAGTGGACTGGTTGAGAAATAAAAACTAGGAAAAATAGAATGATGAAAAAAACCACAGGACACAGAAAATATTTTCAGAAAGTTGAGGATCATACCAATCAAATTTCTATATTAGAAAGGCAAAGCGGAGCCCGTGCTTGCTTTATTTATATCGGGGGAACATCAAAGGCCTTCCATAGGATGCCCTTCACCAAAAAAGGTAATGGGTGGGCTGTCCAGTTCCCAATGGTTTATACTGGAGCTGTTGTGAGGGATCTTCCTAGTAGAGCAGAGATAAAGGTCATCTGCCTTAGGCAATCTATTGCATGGGAGAGCCACAGATATTTCCCAAGGTTAAACCTGAAATCTCTCTAGCTGCCATCCTGAGAGAAGACCCTCAGGTAATACACAGGTGGCTTCTCGCAGTGTTTTATTTTTAGAATCCCAGTGTTTTTTCCTCTGATCTGTATGTCTGTCCTTATGCCAGAATCATTCAGTTTTGATTATTTTAGCCTTTTAGTGAATTTAAAAATTAGAAAACATGATTTTTCAAACTTCAAGATTGTTTTGATTATTCTGAGTCCCCTGCATTTCTATCTGAATTTCAGGATTCACTTGTCATTTCTGCAGTGAAGCCAGCTGGGATTTTGGTTGGCATTACGTTGAATCAATTAATGGTTATTGCCATTTTAGTAATATTAAGTCCTCCTATTCATGAACATGGGATGTCTCTCTTACTTATTTAATTTCTTTTAACAGAAATTTTATTTTCCTTATATCCTTTTTTGTTAAATTTATTTCTAAATATTTTATTCATTTTGATGCTATTACAGATGAAATTCATATACAAAATCGAGTTGTCTGCAGATGGAGAGAGTTTTATTTTTTCCTTTTTAATCTGGATGCCTTTTATTTCTCTCTTAATTTTTAAAATTTGTTCTAATTACTTATACATGTCAGTAGAATGCATTTTGACACATTGAACACAAATGGAGCACAAGTTCTGATTCCTTTGACTGTACATAGTGCAGTGTCACACCAGTCATGTAATCATATGTGTATATAGGGTAATAATGTCCATCTCAGTTCACCATCCTTCCCACCCCCACAACCCTCCCCTCCCTTCATTGGCCTCTGCCCAATCCAAAGTTTCTCCATTCTTCCCTACTCCCCATGCCCCCACCCTCAATTATGGATCAGCATCTGCTTATCAGAAAAAAATTGACTTTTGTTTTTTTGGGGTGAGGCTTGTTTGCTTAGCATGATATTCTCCAACTCCATCCATTTACCTGCAAATGCATTTCATTCTTCTTTACTGCTGAGTAATATTCCATTGTGTATATTGAAGGGCATCTAGGTTGGTTCCATAGTTTAGCTATCGGGGATTGAACTGCTGTAAGCATTGATGTAGCTGCATCATTGTAGTATGCTGTTTTTAGTCCTTTGGGTATAAACCTAGGAGTTGGGATAGCAGGGTCAAATAGTAGTTTCATTCCAGGTTTTCTGAGGAATCTCCATACTGCTTTCCAGAGTGGTTGCATCAAGTTGCAATCCTACCCACAATGTATGAGTGTACCTTTTATTTTTCTTGTCAGTTGTTTGAGGTAGTGAGAGTGGTCATCCTTATTTTTTTCCTAAGTACTTTAATAGGAAAGTGTTTAACCTTTTACTTTTAAGTATGATGTTATCTATGTATGGTAAGTGCTTTTAATAGGTTGATGAAGTTGTTTTGTATTCCAGGTTTGTCCACACATTGAAGGTGTGTTTGATTTTTGTCTTTTTTTTTTTCTTTTGTGTTAATTGATACATCATGAGGGTTTAGTTCTGTAGTCTATTGATATATTGTATTACATTGATTGATTTTCATATGTTGAGCTATCCTTGCCTTCCTGGGATAAATCTTGCTTGATCATGGTATGTAATCCTTTTGATATATTGCTGAATTTGATTTAGTAGTATTTTGCTGACGATTTTTACATCTTTACTCATAAGAGATACTGATCTGAAGTTTTCTCGTGATTTATTACCAGGGTAATACTGGCCTCCTAGAATGAGATGGGAATGTTATCTCCTATTTTAAAGAAAAATCTGAATTATTGGTGTTAATTCTTTAAATGTTTGGTAGTATATATCAGTGAAGCCATCTTTCTGGACCTGGGTTTTTCTTTGTGAGGCTTTCAGTCTCTTTTCTCGTTATAGATGTATTCAAATATTCTTCCTTAAGTCAGTTTCAGTTTATATTTTTCTAGTAATTTGTGCTTTTCATTTAGGTTTTCTAAGTCATTGGCATATGATTATTTATAATTTTCCATTATAATCCATTTTATTTTTCTAAGGTTGATTAGTAATATTCCCTTTTTAATTTCTGAATTTAATAATTTGAGCCAGTAGTAGTTAGTATAGCTAAATATTTGTCAGTTTTGTTGATATTTTCAGAGAATCTTGAAACTTTTGGTTTCATTGATTATTTTCCTATTCTTTATTTCACTTATTTCTGCCACAACCTTGTGTGTGTGTGTGTGTGTGTGTGTGTGTGTGTGTGTGTGTTATGTGTGGTGTGTGGTGAGTGGTGATGGGGGTTGGCCTTGTGCATGGTAAGCAGGTGCTCTTTCACTGAACTACATCCACAGACTTGTTTTGTCTTTTTTGGTACTGGAGATTGAACCCAAGGGTGCTTAACCACTGAGCCACATCCCCAGCCTTTTTTTTTTTTTTTTTTTAACCAGTTTATTCATTTTTTTTTTTTTCTTAATGTGGTGCTGAGGATCGAACCCAGTGCCTCACACATGCTAGACAACATTCTACCACTGAGCCACACTCTAGCCCTCCCAGTCTTTTTTTAATATTTTATTTAGGGACAGGGTCTCGCTGAGTTACTTAGCCTTGAGTTGCTAGGGCTAGCTTTGAACTCACAATCCTTCTGCCTCAGCCTCCTGAGCCACTGGAATTACAGGTGTGTGCCACATGCCCAGTTCCACAGACCTTCATTTAAATTAAGTTTTGAAACAGAGTCTTTCTTTTTTATTTTTTATTTTTGAAAAAATATGGAACACATCACGAATTTGTGGGTCGTCCTTGTACAGGGGCCATACTAATCTACTCTATATCATTCCAATTTTAGTATATGTGCTGCGGAAGTGAGCACAAGACAGAGTCTTTTTAAGTTGTCTAGGCTGGCCTTAAATTTGTGATCCTGCTTTATCCTCTGGAGTCGCTATGATTACAGGCATGTGTCACTGGGTCCAGCTCCTGCTGCAATCTTTTTAGTTTTCTTCCTTGTATTTACACTTTTTTTTTCCTATTTTCTCATGGTAAAAGGTTATATTATTGATTTGTGACATTGCTTCTATTTTTAATATCATCGTTTACAGCTGTAAATTTCTCTTAAGCACTCATTTTGCTGGATCCCCTAACTATGTTTGTTTTATTTCTTTGCCTTCCAAAGAAAGGAGAAGATATATTTTCATTGTTTTTGAGCTTGTATTGATTTGAACTTGCTTGAACTAAATGAAATTGCTGATAATGGCATTTGTCCATTTTAATAGGACTAATAGATATCAGGATAAAACCAAAATATTATTGAAGATCTATTTATCCTGTACTAATAGTACTAGAAGTTTTTGATCTGATTGAGGGACAAATGCACATGAAAATAATTCATATCTGGCCCCTCACAGGTCAGTTATTCTCAATAGTGTTCATAAGTGTTCATTGCATAATGGTGTGTCCCAAGAGAGTTAGTGAAAATTTTCATAATTGATTAATGTTTCTGACATTGTAGTGTTGCTGTTCCTCATGTTGTCAAACATTTACTGAGTCCTGTCCCAGGCACTCTGTGGTTGAGTGAGATTGGGAGTCAGGAGGACAGGGGCAGGCATAGTTTGGTACTTGCTCTGAAGTAGTTGTGGTCTAGAGGAGAGGGATAAATGAATCTTAAGTTAGGAAACGATAGGATAAAGTATGCAATAGATAAAGCCCCAAAGGAGGGGTGCCTTATCTCTTAGAAAGGAGAGAGGAAGGCCAATCAAGAAAGATTTTTGTTTGGCTTGTGTTTTAAAGGGGAATGAATAGTTCAGATAGAAAACACCAAGAGTGTTTTAGGCAAGAGAACATGTACAGAGAGGTACAGAAGAGAAAACACATGCACTTGGAACCTAGAGTGAGCCTTGGGAAATAGATGAGGCTGAAAAGTAGGGGTTAGTTTATGAAGGGCATTGCATCATGAGGTAAGGAGTTGGACTTTTAGTTTGTAGGCTCTTGAGCTTTTGAAGATTTGTGTAAGGAGGCTTTTGAATTGTTTTCCTGGGTGCTATAGGGAGTCAACTGCTCTGCTGGCTAGTATTTCTTTCCTCTTCAGTAAAATGTTCCTTTTTTTTTTTTTTTTTTCAATTCACAGTTCACTGAGACTTTTTTGACGGAGAGGGACAAGCAGTCCAAATGGAGTGGAATTCCTCAATTGCTTCTTAAACTGTATGCCACCAGCCACCTCCACAGTGACTTCATTGAGTGCCAAAACATCCTCAAGGTAACTTGTAGGGGCCCGAAAGGGCTATCTTTAGGGTCTACAGGTGATACAAACTGCCTGCCATTTTAAAATAGCTTTGTCTTAAAATTATGTAAGCTGTACAGAATTTGAGAATTTCAGAAAAAATGCAGAGAAGTAAAAATCACCAGTAATCCCACCATCTGGAGATAATTACCATGAAGTTTCCTTTGTATATTCCTGCGTGCTTTATTCATGCTTATTTTATAGTACTGTTTGGTTAATTTGGGAGGTTAAAACTGTTCCTGAGGATTTTGATAACACCCCCCGCCCCATGGTGCTTGGTATTGAACTCAGGGCCACGTGCATGTAGAAAAGCACTCTTCCACTGAGCTATCTCTCTAGCCCTAGATGACATTCTTTAAACAGAGTTTAAAAGATCCCATATTGCTGAAGGCTTATGAAAGGTGCCTTATAAGTTGTTCATAATTACCATTAACATAAAAAGATTGAAGGGACCAGGTTTGATAGCTAGATAGGGGTGGAAAGAGTGCAAAGACATTATGCTAGGGCAGTTATTCTCAGCAGTGTTCATTGGAGTGCTGGGTTCCATCCCCAGAGTTTCTAACCCAAATGTAAATTTAGAGTACCAGATCTAGCTGCAGTTATAACCTCTGTAAGTATATTTTATCATAATGAAGCTGAATTATATAATGTTCTTTAGAGGTAAAGTTTTGATGTTATATTATAGAAGGTATTCCAAAATAAGATAGTCACTAAACCTCAGCTTTACCTTTGAGATGTTTTTATGTTCTTGATCTCCCAGTCTGATTGAGATTGATAGAAGTAATTTTAGCCTCTTATTTAGAAATGCTTTCCAAAGAATTTTATATTGTTTCATTTCATTTTTGTAAAATCTCTCAAGAGATAGGGTTGAGGTAAACTTGAAGGAGAGGAAAATTAATATCTGAGTCTCTAATGCCTGATCATCTTTCTTTTATATATAAATGTGTGTGTATGTTTATGTTTTTTTTGTTGCTGTTGTTGGACCTTTATTTTATTTATTTATATGTGGTTCTGAGAATTGAACCCAGTGCCTTAGACATGCTAGGCAAGCACTTTACCACTGTGCTTCAACTCCAGCCCCCTGATCATCATTTCTTTATTCATCTAACAACTACTTATTTGAGACTTACTGCACAGTAGGCTTTTATACGATTTTTTTTCTATTAAGTTTTGTTCCATATGAATAAAGGTCTCTGTGGCTCCCAAAATTTGTTGAACCATTGCCCTATTTCTACCATATCAAATACCTGTTATATCTTAAGACCTATAGTGAAGAAACACAAAGAGGAATCTGTTCTGGGCTTCTCTTGAAGGAGCTTTGTATTCTAGGGAAGAAATAACATAGATTTATAAATAGATAAAAAATAAAAATGCTGAATGTCATAAGTTACTTACAAATTGCTTTGGGGCTTTAGAAGAGCATCGGATTACTTTTGAATGGGAGGAATCAAGATGGACTTTCTTCAGGAGATGACTCTTGAACAGATTTGGTTATTGTTGAAGAATCAGTCACCACAAAACTTAGCATTTATCATTTATCTCTCACAATTCTTGGTTGATTGAATGGTTCTTCTGCTTCTTCTTCTTTGGGAAGGGATACTGAGACATCTGGAATATTCAAAACGGCTGGTTAGTGTGAACTGTCAGCTGGAGAGAGGCTAAAGATATCAGTCCTGGCCTTAGTTCTCCTGCTTATGACCTCAATAGGTGGCTATGTTGAGTCTCTCATAGCAGTACCATTAGGTTCCAAGATGACAAAAGCCAACTCTACCAGGCCTTTTTAAGGGTTATGTCGGAAATAGCATAGTGTCACTTCTGCCACATTATGTTAATTGAAGGAAATCACCCCAGCCCAGATTCAGTGTGGGCAAGGATTCTAAAGGAGTCTGAATACTAGAAAGTGTAATTCATTTGGAGCCACTTATCATTATGCTCGTTGGGATTCAACTTGTGACTCAAATGCAAACTGATATTTTAATGTTGGTCTGTGTTGAATTCTAAAACAGAATGTCTTTGTCCTGTTTTTTAAACTAGGAAATTTCTCCTCTTCTTTCCATGGAGGCTATGGCATTTGTTACTGAAGATAGGAAACTTACTCAAGAAACCACTTATCCAAATACTTACATTTTTGACTTGTTTGGAGGTGTTGATGTAAGTAACTGTTTTCTTATTGTTACTGTTATTTCTCCTTCTTAAATGGTTTGAGAATTTAAGTATTAAAATGGAAGACAGGAAACATTTCAGAATTTATAGCAAACATTTCAGATTTTACCTTTCAGAAGCAGAGTGGCATTCTTCTATGTTGAAGCAGCATACAGTTTTTTTTTTTTTAAGAAGAATTTATTTATTTGAATTGATAATATGGCCATCTTTTTTTTAAAAAGACACAAAGCAAAAAGTGTCTCCCACTTCCCCCTGTGTCTCCTTCTCAGAAGCAGTTGTAATTATTAGTTTATTTTATGTCTTTCTAGAGATATTATGAGGCAATATGTGTGTAAATACCCCTCACTCCTTAGCTTATTGTCTCTTTACATGCAGGGGCATACCATATATTTGGTACACTCTCCTGTGCCTTGCTTTTTTGATGTAATTTTCTCTAGCTTGGGGATAGTTTCATTTTAGTACACATAAATCTGCCTTATTTTAAATAGCCAAATAGTATTCCTTGGTGTAATTATACCATGATTTATTCATGCAGGTCCCAGTTGATGTGCATTTAGTTTTTCTACACCTCCGCCCCACTTTTTAAAATATTTATTATTTTACTACAAATAAGTTCATTTTTGTCTTACTGCCCAAATCAAGAAGAACATTACCAGATCTAGAAGCCCCCTTCACCAAACTGTCTTTAAGTTTTCACTAAGCAGATATGAGAAAAGTAATATTTCTTCATAGTTTTTTCTAGCTTTGTTGAGATATGGTTCACATGCCATATATTTCACCCTCTTTTTTTAAATATTTTATTTTTTAGTTGTGGTTGGACACAACTAAAAAATTATTTTTTTATTTTTATGTGGTGCTGAGGATCAAACCCAGGGCCCTGCATGTGCTAGGTGAGCACTCTACTACTGAGCTACAACCCCAGACCTATTTCACCCTCTTTTTTTTTTTTTTTTAAAATAAATGGGAAAGACCAATGTGGGATCAATTTCCATGTGAGAGAAGGCCAGGTGCTCAGTGCTGGTTGTATTCCATTTGAGACTTTTGGACAGTCAAGTTGAGAAGTGGGTAGGGCTGCTTGATATTATCTTCATGAATTTCAGAGAAAAGGTCCTGATTGGCCTTATAATTTTTTTTTTTTTTTTTAAAGAGAAAGAGAGAGAGAGAGAGAGAATTTTATTATTTATTTTTTAGTTTTCGGCGGACACAACATCTTTTTTTGTATGTGGTGCTGAGGATCGAACCCGAGCCGCGCACACACCAGGCGAGCGCGCTACCGCTTGAGCCACATCTCCAGCCCCTTTTTCACCCTCTTAAAGTATACAGTTCATTGGGTTTTTAAAAAAAATTTTTTGTAGTTATAGATGGACAGAATGAATTTGTTTATTTGTTTATCGTTAGTGGTGCTGAGGATTGAACCTAGTGTCTTATGCATGCTAGGCAAGGGCTCTGCCTCTGAGCTACAGCCCCAGCCCAGCTTATTGGTTTTTTAGTGTGTTCATAAATATGTGCAATCATCACTACAATCTTAGAACATTTTTATTACCCCAAAAAAGAAACTCCATATGTAGCCAGGAATGGTGGTGCATGCTTATAATCCCAGCGGCTAGGGAGACGAGAGGATCCTCCTGAGACAGGAGAATCACGAGTTTAAAGCCAGCTTCAGCAATGGTCAAGAGCTAAGCAACTCAGACGCTGTCTCTAAATAAAATACAAAATAGGGCTGGGGATGTGGTTCAGTGGGTGAGTGCTCCTGAGTTCAATCCCTAGTACCCACCCCTGGCCCCCCGATAAAAAAAAGAAACTCTGAATGTATTAGTTTTTGCTTCTCTGTCTCTCTTAACACCATCTAGCCCTGCCCTGGATACTGTGAATCTATTTTTTGTCTCTGTAATCCGTGTTCTGGACATTTCATATAGATGAAATCATGTAATGTCTAGTCTTCTGTGACTGGCTACTTTCACATAACATAGTGCTTTCAGGGTTCATCCATGTTGAGGCATATGTCAATACCCATTTTCTTTTTATGGCCAAATAATATTCGATTACATGGATAAATTGTATTTAGTACATCTGTGTATCCAAAGATGGGCAGTTGGGTTATTTCTACCTTTTGACTTTTTTGTTTTGGAGTGGGGAGGTACCGGGGAATTGGACTCAGGGGCACTCAACTATTGAGCCACATCCCCAGCCCTATTTTGTATTTTATTTAGAGATAGGGTCTCACTGAGTTGCTTAGCACCTCGCTTTTTCTGTGGCTGACTTTGAGCTCACGATACTCCTGCCTCAGCTTCTCAAGCCACTGGGATTATAGGTGTGTACCACCTTTCCTGGTGCGCCTTTTGACTATTATGAATAACATCGCTACAAAGATTTTTGTATGGCTTGTCTGGCTTTCCTTGTCTGGCTTCAGAGTCTTTTTGCATGTTTTTTCCTGCTGTTTGATTATAAACTATGTCTATTTCCTTCTAATATTTAAAATTTTTTATTGTATACTTTAAATTTTTATACCATTTGAATTTTATTTTGTTTAGGGGTTGAAATTTGACAAGTTTTCTTCAAGATCTCTACCTTTTCCCTTATTATTTGGAGGGAGTAAAAGGGAAGGATCATAGTGGGGTGTTAAGGTTATTCTCTGTCTTGATCTGGGTGATGACTGTACAGGAATAGTGTTCTGTTTATAAAAACTGGAGCTGTACTCTTAAGATTTCTACTCTTTACTGCATTGTGTTATACTTCACTTTAAAAATTTTCCATTTTATTAAAGATACCAGTTTCCACAAAAATAAAGATTATTTTATCTTCATCCATGTCTTCAACTCTTACCACCCTTTCAGTGCTGGGGATTGAATTGAGGCCCTTGTACATGCTAGGCAAGAGCTTTACACTGAGCTGCACAGCCCAGCCCTTTTATTTAATTGCTGCTGAGCATTCCCTCCTCTTAGCAGATCCAGTCATCCTATAGCATTTACTTACTAGCCAGCTAGAGACCCTTTACTTCTGAATTGTTCATCAAGGAATTTACTGAGTAAATACCAACGTACTTACAGAAGGAAAAAGAATAATGTAAGTCTGTTGCCTGGTTTGCAGTGAAAATGTGGCTTTGCATAGTAAGTGCCTGTCGTATCTTAGGACCTCATTGGATCAACAGTTCTTGATTTTGTGGGGTTTTCTTTTTCTTTCTTTCTTTCTTTTTTTTTTTTTTTTTTTGTACCAGGAATTGAACCCAGGGCACTGAGCCACTTCCCTAGCCCTTTTTTGTATTTTATTTAGAGACAGGATCTCACTGAGTTGCTTAGGATCACCCTAAGTTGCTGAGTCTGGCTTTGAACTTGTGATCCTCCTGCCTCAGCCTCCCAAGCCACAGGGATGATAGGTGCGCCAGCGATTTTGTGGGTTTTTCTTTCCTGCTGTGAGTTAGATCATCCTCAGGAATCCCAGTCTTCATAAATAGGGGTTTTGCTTTGTCTTTTGTGTTGCACAAAACTTTCAGTTGTTGCATTTGTTCTTGCTGAACTTTCTTGCCGTCTTGCTCTTGAAGATTTTTTTTAATATATGTATTTTTAATTGTAGATGGACACAATATCTTTATTTTATCCACCTATCTATCTAT
Organism: Callospermophilus lateralis; assembly: GCF_048772815.1. NCBI lineage: Eukaryota > Metazoa > Chordata > Mammalia > Rodentia > Sciuridae > Callospermophilus > Callospermophilus lateralis. Next base: position 176,486,631 of record NC_135307.1, on the reverse strand, counting down.
CTATCTATCTATTTATTTATTTATTTATTTTCATGTGGTGCTGAGGCTTAAATCCAGTGCCTCACACATGCTAGGCAAGTGCTCTACCACTGAGCCACAACCTCAGCCCCTTGAAAGTGTTTTCTAAACAAGCTCATTTCCTCCTTTGTTCCACACTAGCAAAATCCCAGAATAAGCCTCTATTGGTTGTGCTGTCCAAACCTCAGCTGAATTGGAATGACTGAGCACAATCTTAGCTGGATTACTTCTTATCAACTTGACTTAACCCTACAAATGACACTGACAATATATCTTAGAGTCTGTAAAGTCACATGACAAGTAGGTAACCAAGTGGAATGAAGTAGTCCCAAAGCAAAACCATCTGCAGAAATCAATCAAAAGACTATAGGGGCTGTGGGGAACTGTGGTGGGTGTGCCTGATACTATGTGGGAAATGACTCTTTCGTTCTCATTGTCAGTTTCCCTGTGGGGATGGGAAATCTAGATTTGTGGATAAAGTCTCCCAGCTTTTTAACCGATGTAGGCCAAAATACACACACACACACACACACACACACACACACACACACACACACATATATTCTATTAACCAATGTATTAAAATATAGATGTATTGTAAGTGTGCACCAAAACTTGGCATTCAGAGACTTTTATTCATTGACCTAGTCCATCTTCCATTTGAAATAAACTTTTTTTTTTTAATTTTTAAATTTTTTTAATTTTTATTTATTTTTTTATTGATTGTTCAAAACATTACAAAGCTCATGACATATCATCTTTCATACATTTGACTCAAGTGGATTATGAACTCCCATTTTTACCCCAAATACAAATTGCAGAATCACATCGGTTACACATTCACATTTTTACATAATGCCATATTAGTGACTGTTCTATTCTGCTACTTTTCTTATCCCCTACTATCCCCCCTCCCCTCCCCTCCCCTCCCATCTTCCCTCTCTACCTCATCTGCTGTTGTTCAATTCTCTCCCTTGTTCCCCCCCACTTGAAATAAACTTATTTTAAATATAGTAATCTGAGCAGTTGAGCATAATACGTCTTGTTGGGTGATTGTGATCTCTTTTGAAAAGCACTTATGTAGGATGCCTAGCCATCTTAAAGATCAGTACTTATTTTCTGTTGTTGCTTTCATTTCATGGTGGTCTCCTGATGACACAAGTCAAAACGAGATAAAGCTTTGTATACCCCCCCAAAAATTAAATAAAAATAAAACAGAAAACAAAAAAGGTCTTATTTACATTTATATACATAGATAGTGTAGCATTATTTGCTTTGTTTTGTTTTACCTTTATTTTTATTTTTTATGTGTGATGAGGATTGAACCCAGAGCCTCACATGTGCCCTACTACTGAACCACAACCCCAGCCTCAGTGTAGCATTATATGTAATGATTGAAAAGTATCCAGCCAGGTGTGGTAGTGAATGCCTGTAATCCCAGCAACTCAGGAAGCTGAGGTAGGAGGATCACAAGTTCAAGGCCAGTCTCATCAATTTAGTGAGGCTCTAAGCAATTTAGTGAGACTCTATCTTAACAAATAAAAAGGGCTGGAGATGTGGCTCAGTGATAAAGTGCATCTAGATTCAATCCCCAGTACTACCACTACCACTATTACTACTACTACTACTACTAATAATAATAATAATAATATAATAATGTACATACCATAAAGTTAGCTTTTTAACCACTCTTTATTAGTTTCTAGTGTGTTCATGAAGTTGTGTGGTGATCACCAGAACAATATTTATTTTCTGTCTCTGTAGATTTGCCTATTATAGACAGTCACATAAATAGCATCATATATTGTGACTTTCATGTCTGGCTTTCTTAACTTAGCATAACAGTTTTATTGAGATATAATTCACATACTATACAGTTAACCCATTTAGAGTGGACCAGTAAATGTTTTTTAGTAAGTTTACAAAGTTATGCAACTATCACCACAATTTATTTTAAAACATTTTTACCACTCAAAAAAAAAAAAAAAGAAACGGGGGGGCTAGGGTGGTAGCACAGTGGTAGAGTGCTCGCCTCGTATGAGTGAGACACTGGACACTGGGTTTGATCCTCAGCACCACATAAATATAAAATAAAGATATTATGTCCACCTAAAACTAAAATAAATAAATAAATAAATTTTGGACTGAGGTTGTGACTCAGTGGTAGAGCGCTTGCCTAGCATGTGTGAGGCTCTGGGTTCGATTCTCAGTACCACATATAGATTAATAATTATATAAAGGTCCATCAACAACTAAAAAATATTAAAAAAAAAAAGAAACACAGCATCCTTTGTCATATCCCATTTCCTCCTAAGCCCCCCATCCTTAGGCAACCACCAATCTACTTACTTTCTGCCTGTATAGATTTGCCTATTTTTAACATTTCATATAAATGGAATCATAAAACACATGATTTTTTGTGACTCAAGATTTATCTGTGTTACAGTATATATCAGTACTTTGTTCCTTTTTTTTTTGGTACCAGGAATTGAGCCCAGGAGCATTCAACCACTGAGCCACATTCCCAACCCTATTTTGCATTTTATTTAGAGACAGGGTCTCACTGAGTTGCTTAGCTCCTGACCGTTTCTGAGGCTGGCTTTGAACTTGCAATCCACCTGCCTCAGCTTCCAAGCTGCTGGGATTACTGGCGTGCACCACCGCACCCGGCTTCATTTATTTTTATTGTCAAGAAATAATACCATATTGTGTTTCATCAGTAGATGGGCATTTGGGTTGTTTCCACTTCTAGCTATTATTAATAATGCTGCTTTGATTAGTAAAATTGCAGTGAACACTGGAGTACAAGTGTTTCTGTGACCATATTTTAAAATTTCCTACTGAATTGGGTGTTTTTTTAAAATTCTCTTGGTATATATGTAGGAGTGGAGTTGCTGGGTCATATGGTAGCTCTATTTAACTTTTGAGAACCTGCCAAACTGTTTTTTTTTAAAGGTGCTGCATTAGCCATTTGAATTTCAGGATCAGTTTTGTCAATTTCTGAAAAGAAGCCAGCCAGGGTTTTGATGGGCATCACTTTGAATATGTAGGTCAATTTAAGGGAGGATATCTTTCAATTTTTAGATTATCTTTTGTTTCTTTAAAAAAATTATATTTTCATTGCACAGTCTTACACTTGTTTAATTTATTCCTAAGTTTCTTATTCTTTTTGATAAATGGAATCTTCTTTATTTTGTTTGTTTATTTTTATGTAGTGCTGAGAGTCAAACCCAGTGTTTCACATGTACTAGGCAAGCGCTCTACCACTGAGCTACGACTCCAGCCCTGGAATTTTATTATTATTATTATTTTAAAAATATTTATTTTTTAGTTGTAGTTGGACACAATATCTTTATTTTATTTATTTATTTTTATGTGGTTCTGGGGATCGAACCCAGGGTCTTGAATGTGCTAGGGCAACACTCTATCACTGAGCCACAATCCCAGCCCCTGGAATTTTATTATTATTTTTTTAATTTATTTTATTTTTTATTGGTCCCTTTTAGTTGGAATTTTTTTAACTTCAGTTTGGGTTTAATCATTGCTATAGTTGTATAGTTGTAGAAATGCATGCTATTTATATGTGTAGCTTATGCATCCCAAAAGTTTACAGAACTCTTATTTATTAGCTCTATAATTTTTTTTTTTTTTAAGTGGACTCTCTTTAGAATTTTCTGTGTTCTGGGTTATAACACCTGCTCATAGAGATAGTTTTGCTTTTTCCTTTCCCATTTGGACCGCCCCCCTTTAAAAAAAAAAAAAAAAAAAAACCTTTGCCCTGGTTAGAACCTTTATATAATAATATAAATAGAAGTAGTGAAAGTGGACATATTTTTGTTCTTTCTGTTTTTGGTGGGAAAGCACTCAGTCTTTGACCAGTAATATGAAATTAGCTGTGAACTTTTTTTTTTTTTTTTTTTTTGTAAATGCCCTTTATTAGGTTGAGGAAATTCCCTTCTATTCCTTATTGATTATAGTTTTTTTAATCATGAAAGTGTGTTGAATATTTTTCAAATGCTTTTCTGCATCTAGAGATTGTGTGGGTTTTACTCTTTCTTCTGTTGATATGGTTACTAATTTTTTTATTCCCAAAGACTGGGTACTATTTCCCTCTGAGAATTGTAGGAAATAATAAAAATACCAAGCACTGATTGAGCAGTGGAGACTTTTATTTTTGTCCAAGAATAGAAGAAATAGGAGATAAACTCACAAATCACCTTCCTACCCCATAAGGGTCTAGTGGGAAGTTATTAAATCTACAGTAAAAGAAACGAGGGGGAAGGGCCAGCTAATAAAGGGGAGGAATATTTATGGTAATAAAGTTAAGAGATTTTTGGCTGTCACTCTGGCCACCTTTTTAGATCCAACCGCTTCAACCAGCTATACTAAAGAGCAGTGTCTGCCCTTCAGGCATCCTGTCCTCAAAGCAAGATTAGGGCAAAGTAAAAATTATACAAGGCTACTCAGGCAATACAAGACTAGGATAGAGTAACAATATGGTGTATTATATTAATTTATTTTTATATGTTGAACCAACCTTGCCATTTGGGGGTAAATCCCACTTTGTCATGGTGTATAAGCCTTTTTATATGTTGCTGAATTTGGTTTGCTAGTGTTTTTAGGATTTTTTATGTGTGTACATTTTTTTAAAATTTCAAATTATGTAAGTTTGTGAACAATTCTAAGACATGTATTTTATTTTTTTCAATATTTATTTTTTTGTTGTAGTTGGACATAATACCTTTATTTTACTTATTTTTATGTGGCGCTGAGGATCGAACCCAGGGCCTCAAATGTGCTGGGCGAACGCTCTACCACTGAGCCACAACCCCAGCCCCATGTGTACATTTGTAAGAGATATTGGTCTGTGGTTTTATGATATCTTTGTTTGACTTTGGTATCTGGGTAATTCTGGCCTCATAGAATGAGTTGGAAAGTGTTCCTTGCTCTGCTGTGTTTTGGAAGAGTTTATGAAAAATTGATGGTAATTCTTCTTTAAATATTTTGAATAGTTTACCAGTGAAGCTGCTTGGGCTTCTGCATTTCTTGATGCATAGATGTTTATTTGTATCCTTGATCACTGATTCCTTTGCTTTATTTTTTATAGGACTATTAAGATATTCTGTTTCTTCTTGAATCAATTTTTTTGTAGGAATTTGTCTATTTTATATAGATCATCTAATTTATTGGCATGTAGTTTTTCCTGTTATTTTCCATTCTTTCTTTCACTAGTTTCCATTCTGATACTTATTTCCTTCTCTTTCCTTGCTTTGGGTTTAGTTTGTTCCTCTCTTCCCAGTGTCCTAAGGTAGAAGATTGATTATTGATTTGAAGTAATTTTTTAAAGATTGTCATTAGCTATAAATTTCCCTGTAAGCATTGCTTATGTATATTATAAGTTTTGTTTTATTCATGTATCTCAGATACTTTTAAATTTCCCTTGTGATTATTTTTTTAATCTTATTATTTAGGACAACTTTTGAATTATCCACATTGATGAATTTCCCATATTTCTTTCTCATTTTTAATTTCATTGTGACTAGAGAACATAATTTGTACATGATTTTATTCTGAAGAATGTTCTGTGTACTTGAGTAGAGGTATTCTGCTATTGCTGCATGGAGTATTCTAAAGATGTCTTTTATTCCTAGATGATTTGTGTTGTTCAATCTTCATTTCTTTACTGCTTTTCTGCCTAGTTGTTTATCCATTATTGAAAACAGATTATTAAAGTATTGATTTAGTCAGCTTTTTCCGCTGCTGTGATGAAAGGACCTGACCAGAACAATTTTAGAGGAAGAAAAGTTTATTTAGAGGCTCATGGTTTCAGAGGTCTCAGTCCATAGGCAGCAGATGCCATTCCTCGGGGCTCAAGGTGAGGCTGAATATGGCAGAAGAGTGTGGAGGAGGGAAGTGGTTCACATGATGATCAGGAAGTAGAGAGAGAAACTCCACTCACCAGATACAAATGTATGCCCCAAAGCCACACACCCAATCAGCTGCCGCTCAGTTAATCCCATCAGGTGGTGATTAACTCACCAATTGGGTTAATGCTCATAACCCAATCATTTCTTCTCTGAACCTTCTTGCATTGTTTCATGTGTGAGCTTTTTTGGGGACACCTCCCATCCAGACCATAACAAGTATCCACCTGGCTTTGTTTTGTTTTGTTGTTTGGTATTGGGAATTAAATCCAGGGTTTATTTTTTTTTACAACTTACCCACACCTTCAGCCCTTTTTATTTTTTATTTTGGGACAGTGTCTTGCTAAGTTGCTTAGGGCCTCACTAAGTTACTGAGGCTGGCCTCAAACTTGCAACCCTCCTGCCTCAGCCTCCAGAGTTGCTGGGATTACAGGTGTGCATCACTACTACTAGCTCCACCTGTAATATCTGAATTGTCTCTTTGTTTTAATTCTGTCAGCTTTTGCTTCTTTACTTTGGGGCTCTACTATTATGTGCGTGTATATTTATAATATTTATGTCTTCTTGATGGATTAACCCTTTTATCAGTTATAAATTGTTTTTCAACAGAATGGATTTTTAAATACACATTTATTTTAAATTTTAAGCAAAATTGCATGCTCTGTTAAAAGTGTGTAAAATGAAAAATATATGCGTATCATCCATAGTCCCTGGTAAAAAAAATCAGTGCCAATAATTTATGGTATATCTTTTGAGACCTTTTTAATAAACATACACATGAGTGTTCTTTAACTAAAAGAAGAGTCATGGTAATAAAAAAGTTCTGTAGCTTTTCAAATATTAAGCAACATTGAATCCCAGAGATTACCTTAATCTAACTTACTCATTTATAAAAATGAGAAAGGTAAGGCTCAAATAGGGGCACTGGCATGCGCAAGTTTACATGGAAAATAAGTGGCTGAACAGGGACTAGAACCCAGGTTTTCTGACTCTGACAATAATGTTTCTTCCACTGAATCTTACCATCTCCTGGCACAAGATTTTGTAGTACTGTGAGAGCTACTCAGGCCATGAGTTGTTGTAACAAAGATTGTTTTATAGTTTGTGCTTTGAATTAATTTTTAAGATTTTTTTATTCCTTTTGTTGTTTTTGTTTTTAAATAGCTTCTTGTAGAAATTCTTATGAGGCCTACAATCTCTATCCGGGGACAGAAACTAAAAAGTAAGTATATTCATCAGGCCCTGTTCCTCATTTCCCAATGTGCCAGTATGATGGCATTTCCTTGGGATTGCTCTTCTTTCTCTTCCTGTTAATAGTGAGAACATGCCTTATTAATTCAGCTGCAGTTGCTCTCTCCATCCCCAACTAAGCGACGCTCTTCCTTCATTCCACACTGGATAGAAATATAGACCTGGCACTTTCAAAAACAAAACAGAAAGCATGAAAATCAAGGGGTTAAAATAATTGCATTTTTAAATTTTTTTGTACCAGGGATTGAATGCAGGGGCACTTAACCTCTGAGCCACATCTCTGGCCCTTTTTATTTTTTTTATTTTGAGGCAGAGTCTCACTAAGTTGCTTAGGGCCTTGCCAAGTTGCTGAACCTGGTTTTGCGTTTGCAATCTTCTTGCCTCAGCCTCGTGAGCCACTGTAAACTTTTTAGTAGTTGTTTGATCCAACTTTATGGTTTTTTTTTTAAATTCTTATTTCATGTATATAGCTAACCAAGAGTAAGGAATAACCTGATAATATCACTTTATTTACATTTATGAAAAACCTATGACCTATTAGATTTTTATACATGCTTTTTGTAAAAAGTTTAGTTATCACCACAGCACATATGATAAAAAGTTTTTTGGTAGTGTCTAATTTTTTTAAGCTGGGTGGTGTGTATGTGGGTATTTTTCTTTTATTATCTGTGGCTTATACATGTTACAGATGTTCTTTTTAGGTATTCAGTGTTTAATTTCAAAAAAGTAGTGCACTACATTTTAAAAGCCAGAGATGACTTCAACTAACATTTGATGAATGCCCTTTTATAAGCATTCATCAAATTTACACTTAACATAAGCCCTCATTTGTGCAGTAGTGGTTAAGAAAATTCCTATTCATCTTTAATGTCTTAGTGTTGTACACTAATTCCTTCTCTATCTTGTCAGCAAGTAGCATCTTATAAGTATTTGGTGGTGCATTTGTTTATTTTCCTCTTCCTCCCACTAGATTTATAGGGTACCATGAGGGCTGAAAATTCTTCTCTCCTTTTTTTTTTTTTTTTTGCTACCACTATCTGTTTTAGAGTAGGTGCTAAATGAATACTTGGTGAATGCATGAATTACAACTCTTTTAAACTGGAAAGCCTAGAAATATTGAGATAGGTTGGTCTTGTGTTCCACCCTGCTCAGAAGTAACTAAATAAATAAAACAAAAAGGCTTAAATGGGTTGAGAGCTAGTGATGAGAGATACAGAGCACCTGCATTGTCTCAAGATCTATGTGGCAACCTATCTAGTCAAGCCAGCTTAGCAGAAATGCTCATTGGAATCGCAGGGAGAATTTATGGCAGCATAGGGGAGAATTGAGATAGTTAAAAAAAAAAATAGAAGCAATGGCAGACAAAACACTTTTGTCTGTGTGTCAGACTTAATTTTTATGACCCCAAAACCCAGAGATAATAAAACTAAGTTTACTTTTTTGTGCTACTCTCTTGTTCTGCTCACAGAGAAATACTGAGTTCATTGGAATCAGTAGTAGGTCAGAAGCGAAAAGCTTATTTGCCCAACATAATTAACAACGATAAAAAAATAAACAAAACACTCAGTTGGTGAATCTTTAATAAAAAGTGGTATCCTTGTTTGCTGCTAGCAGAACTTCCAATGGAAATTTATTATGAGCAATTAAGATGCTTATACTTCGGATTCGAGTACTCCTTTTGAAAATGTATCTTGAGGAAAAAATTCAACCCAGGCTTAAAGAGGCTACACACATATATTAAGTTGCTTATTTCTAGTCTATTTAAATAGCAAAACCCTCCTCAAAATTCTGGCTTTTTCTAAACAAGACACGAAGGCTTCATTGAGTTATGGCACCACAGAAAATGAAATGCAAAGAATGTGGTGCAGTAATAAAATGACTGCTATATCAAACCAGAAAGCAATATACAAATTGGTTTTTAGGTTCTGATGGGCACTGTGAAAATCTTTGATAGATTTTTTGACAGACTGGAAGGAGATATACTAAAAGAAAAGTAATCATCTTGGAGAGAATTATTACAGTTCTTATATTCAAAAAGCATAATAATGTTATACTGTCCTTTAAGCAAGAAAAATAACCAATTATTGTGCCTTCCCTTTCAGTAAGTGATGAAATGTCCAAGGACTGCCTGAGCATCCTGTATAATACCTGTGTCTGTGTAAGTACCCCTGCCAATGGGGCACCATTTATCTCCCTACCACATCTTCAGTGGTTAACAAGGGAACGTGTGAATGGAGGTGCAGACCTAGAAACTGTCTTCAGATATTTGAGAGAATTGATTTTATTTTTGAAGTAGTTCTTTTAGCTCTGAGTGAAATCACTCACACTAGTCACCAGTTTCTGTTGCAAATCATGTTTGTTCTCTAAATTCGGGGCTTAGACTTGACAGGCCAACTGAGGCCACTGCCTCCGGCTTTTCTCTCATTCTCAGCTTCAGAGTGACTTTCCATTGTGTTGTTTGAGGGTCAGAGGCTTTTTGATGCATGGCTAGAGAGTTTGCAGCTATTCCCCACAGTTAATACACGATGTCCTAGATTTATTGGGGTACCAGTTTTCCAATGTGGGATTGCTTTCCACCACCTGGAAGGAAGGCCATGCTCTTTATATTTTATGGTCACAACCTATTTACAGTCCTGCTTTTTCTTCCCTTTCCCTGTGACAGACGGAAGGAGTTACAAAGCGTTTGGCCGAAAAGAATGATTTTGTGATCTTCCTATTTACACTGATGACAAGTAAGAAGACATTCTTACAAACAGCAACCCTCATTGAAGATATTTTGGGTGTTAAAAAGGTGAGCTATGTCCTCTAGCAGGTGACTAAACAGATGGGGGAGCGTATATCAGATCATCAGATTCTCAAACCCGAATGTGGCAGAGTTCCTTCAAAAGAAATTCTTTCATATTCATAGTGTTAAATTATTTTTGATGTTACTTAGGTATATTCAAGTATAAAACTAGGTTATGTTGTTTATATCAGTGAGCCTTTTATGACTGTGAAACCTATATATAAATTGGAATCACATTAAATAAGAAACTCAAAACTTCAAATTGACTTTGTGATTTTAGTGTGATGGCCAGTGTTTCTTTGCTAAGATAAAATTGCCCCTCAATAATTATCATGGTACATGTTCTTTTTAGCATATTTATACAGTTGTATGCTATGTGGTAACTCTACTTTAGAACCAGTTCTATGTATTTGAATCTGCTGTGAAACCTTTATTCATTAGAGTGTGTTTCCCATGGTGATAATGTTTGGTCTTTGCTTATTAAGTCCACCTCAATTTTTTTTAGATGCCTTCAATGATTGAGGTTGGTTAATTGCTACTAACATAAGACACAAAAATGTAAGCACTGAAATCCTGTGATTTGGTTATAAGATGGACATTCAGATTATCCATAGTTTGTTTGTTTTGTGTTTTTATAATCAGCATGTGAGTGCAGTGGATCCTACCTCTCATCTTAGCTACTTGGAAGGCTGAGGCAGAAGAATCACAAGTTTTAGGCTATCCTGGACAACTTAGTGAGACCCTAATTCTAAATAAAATACAAAGGGCTGGAGATGTAGCCCAGTGGTAGATTGTTTTTTAATTCAATCCTCAGTACTATAAAAAAATTAAAAGTTAATTAAATTTAAAAATTGTGATCCAGATAAAGGCAGTAAATTTAAAATTTCTCATCAAGAAGTCACAGGATACCCCCCACCCCACCCCTAAGACCTTGTTAGAGACTCACTGTTAGAATTTTGGTGTAATCTTTGTTAGGACTCAGAGCTTACTTCCCCAGTCCTTATCTGTTCTGAGCCTCTGTAGAGGTTTCTGTTTGGTAGATTTCTGCCCCTTAATTGCTTAGCGGGCTCCTTAAGGTTGCTGTTGCAGGGAGTAGGGTACTCATGTGCATCATGGTTACCCAAGCTCTCATTTCTGTCTTTCTGCTATGCTTTTCTGAGGACTTGCTTGTCATTTCCCAGGCAGAAGTAGCACAAGTGACCCATTGTCTTTAGGAACACATTGGAGATGTGTGCAGGCCCGAAACAGGCCCTTTGTGCCCTTTGATAAAAAGGCTTTGTTATTTTTCCAGTTATTGTGTTCTCTAGCTAGTGTGTGAGGGGCCTTCATGGCAGAAACTCCAGACTCTCTGGAAATCTCAGCATAGGAGGCAGTGATGGCTCCTTCACAACTTTTCCCACCTCATCCCTTATGCCCTCTTATTCATTTCTGTGTTGCCAAAAATGATGATGGATTCTATTATACTTGATGGGTATCTTGGCAAGTTTGCAAGGAGGATAGGCACCAAAAGAAAAGTGGGAAACTCAAAACCACAAACGGGAAGATATAATTGCAATTCATGCAATAAACAAAGGATTGGTATTCAGAATTTATCAAGAATTCTTACAAATCAGCCTGAAAAAGACAAGTAGCCTAGTTGAAAAATAAACAATGAAATGAACAAATATCTCACAGAAGAGGAACAAGTAGGCCATAAATGAGAGAGACAATGATTAACTTCATTGATAATCATGGAAATGCAAATCCTATACTATAATGAGGGACAGAGAGAGGGAATGTTGGTGAAAATGTGTATCCGTGGAAACTCTTATCTGCTGCTAATTTTTTTTTTACATTAGAAGAATTTATTTATATTTTTTGTTTTGTTTTATATTTGAATATGCACCTAATGAAGCTCTATTCAGAGGGCTAAAGCATTAGTATTTTGCTCTGGGTTACTTGTAACCTGTGCCTGAAAATACTGTGGGAAAGCTTTGTCTCAGAACAGTGATTCCTAGAAATGAGAGTTCTAGATTGAACTTAGAAGAGTTATGAAATTAGTGGGTTTACCAACTAAATAGAAAAGATCAAAGTGTGCCATGGAAGGGTATTGTCTGAAGATTTTTTTTCATATTTATGTATTCCCACATATGTATTTATTAGGATGTGATGGAAAATATAATCTTATTCCTGGTTATTGTCAAAAGAGTTGGGAAACTACTGCCCTAGAAAAACTTATGTTACTTATGTGCATCAAGTAACATATGAAAACATTTGTAGCATCATTATTTCAAAACAGAACCTAAAAGAAAGTCAGTGATCCATGTCTCTCTATACAATGGAATATTATAAAGTATTATAAGTGAATGAATAGTTGCTATAGGCAACAATAAAACTGAGTAATGGAAATGATTGATAGAAGCAAGGGATAGAAGACCATAAATAATATTTGATTTTTATAAAGCTCAAAAATAAAAACCAGGGTTGGGGTTGTGCCTCAGTGGTAAAGTGCTTACCTAGCACATGTGAGGCACTGGGTTTGATCCTCAGAACCACAAAAATAAATGAATAAATGAACAAATAAATAAAGGTGTTGTGTCCATCTACAACTAAAAGATATTAAAAAAAATAAAACTAGATTCTGTGTATAATAAAACATCTGACTTAAGCAGAGAGATATAGCAGGAAAGACATATAGAGTATGCCTTTTTAAATTTCAGAACATATTGTCTGTATCAAATATTAAATAAAAAT